>NC_045785.1:78708918-79028918 GCF_009873245.2 Balaenoptera musculus
TTACCTTTCAAACAACTTTCTGAGATTTGTTCACTTCTGAGTTCAAGGTCCTTCCTCTCCTTGTAGATCACAAATTCATGATGTATCCCTGTATAAATCATGTATAAAAGAGAACCTGTAATATTGTTGTGTGAAAAACCAGCTATTTCTTCCTGCATGCAGATTTAAGTAAACAATAAAAGTAATATTTCAATATTCTCAGTGTGTACTTTCTTTCCACACTAATTATTAAAACAGTGAATCGCTCATATCTGAGGAAGTACTGCAATATGACAGATATTTTAGATATGAATTTTTCAAAAAAATAATTTAATGGATTTAAATTTGGGGGTGAAGAGAAATGATGATTATTTTAATGTATCATGGGTGATATGTTACACTGAAATAGAAATGAAATAGTAAAAATTATATATAGTTTACTCAGGCAGTAAGCACTCATTATGCTTACTTTAAAATTTTTTTATTATATATCAAGTTAACAAGTTGACTTTTAAGAAAATTGGCAACTGGCAACTCTTCATGTTTGTCAATATACTTAAAAAAAAACTTGACAGAAAGACTCCTCCTTTGACATTTTATTAAAATAATTAAGTGAACAAGTAATTTTTGAACATCAACTATGTGGGAAACAGAAAAAAAATGTAAAGTGTCAAAAAAGAAGATGTAATTAGCTGTTGAATATTAATGAAAGTTAACATTTACTGCATATTTCCAATGTGTCAGGCACTGTGCTGATCTAATCATCACAGCCACACTATAAATTAAATACTATAACTATCCCCGTTAAACTATGCCTGAAGCTCAGAGAGGTTAAGCAGCTTATCCAAGTTCTCACAGCTATGGAAGATAAAAAGATGATTCATTACTGTAAGAGTTTACAGAAAAGAAAGTGTTTTTTAAAAAAACTTTATGGAGAGAGAATTTGAATTGGACATTTTAAAAGGCTGACGAAATTTGGAGGAGAGTGGAGAGATGAGAAAAGAGAAATGTCTCGAGAAAGCAGAAGGTAGTGTGAAGACCTGTACAAAATCAAGGTGGTAGTAAAGAGTTATAAAGGCATGTGCCAATGGGATGAAAGTGTCCCCTCAGAGCAAACAACTGCAACACTTCCGAAGGTGATTTGGCCAAAAAATGTTGGGTCCATAGGCATTCAGTTATCATATTAGTTACAAAAACACACAATGCAGATTAAAGTCCAGATAAATCCAAATCCTTTTAGTTAAGGGATTACACTATTTCTGTGCAGCTCCTTGAGGTCTCACGGAGATCAGGAGATGGAACTATACTTGTGTTGGGGGAGGTCACTGAGAAGACGTGACCACTGGTTTGACCTGCAAGCTGGACCCGAGCAGGTGGAGGCACCGCATCCCTCCCCTTGCTTCCGCCACTCCCAGAAGCTGCCCCAAGGATGAAGCCTTGAAATAAGAATGTGGTGATGAGACTATCTAGACTGTGTACGCGACTGAACCCAGTTAAGACCTCTATATAAACTTTTAAGATTCCAGAGGGCAGGTGCAGAAATCTACTTGTCCTGCATCTGCACAAGACAAGCCTTGTTAAGTAAACCTCCGTATGAAACCTGCCACCTACCAATCTGGAGTGGTCTGCCTCTTTCTTCTGTCTCTCCCTGCCCTCCCAGTAAGGGAGCCGGCATCAGATCACAACCGGGAAGCTCCCAAGGAGCTTTGTGAACCATCAACTCACTCCTCTTAAACTTCTAGATTCACTCCAGATTTGAAACTTCTTCCAGTTCTTGACAGAAGGAAAAATACCGACCAATCTCCACAAAAGTCATTCAGCAAAGACCATGATGACTCCTGCATTTTCTTGTGAAAATGGTGGCAGGAGATGCAGAAGTGCGTCTTGTTCTTGCAGCTGAAATCTGTGCCATACCATTTGTCTTCATTAGCCAGACACTGAACAGATCTAACCTTGCAGAGAGTTTTACGTGAAACCTTCCTCTCACAAATTTTCAGCAATCATTTTGGAGTTCCAGAGGCTGGCCAACAATCTACAAATGCTGTATATTAAATGATCTCATCATTCTAAGTAGCAGTCAGCCAAGATTTTTAAAATTCCTTTCCCCTTAAAGCACTTAGAAGTCCCCTATTATTGCCCACCACCATGCTCCTTGGTAGATTAGCTGGGATAAGCTGCCAGTCTGATTTGAAGAAAAGCACTGTGATGTGATGCGATTGTTAGCCTAGACAGGGTCACAATGTGTCCATCTGGGGACTGTGGCAACTGTGGGTGATTTGGGGAATGGTAGTAGCACCACTCCTGGTCATGAAAAATTAAAGCTTGCCCAAGTAAAGAACTGGTAACTTTAAAAGTATGGTTACTTTTTCTTCCTTCTCTGGATACAGACTGAAAGACAAAAACACTCAACATTTTGTATTTGTTTTAGATTATTAAAAGATTTTTCAAATGCATCTTGTATCAGGAGTTTAAGGTGCATCAAAATGGAGCATTTCAAGGTGGCTTAATTGGAGTGTCTCCCTGCTCAAAATGAGCTACACAATATCTCTCTTCTCAGTCAACATGGGCTGATGTTGGACATAATTCATCCTTAATGGTCCTGACATATATTCATTACGGAGAAATGAAGAACAAAACATTTTATCTGGGAAGATAGTCTAGAGATAAAACTCCAAAGAAGCAAGGAAATTGATGTTTATTTCCCTTAAGCATTACGGGAAAAAAAAAATCACATTTTCTAGAAGTTTAAAAAATTCTGTTATAAGGCAGAAAGGAAGTACAAGAGTAGAGTGTAGGCTTGATTCCATTGTAGGCGCCTTGATTCTGTTCCTGGCTCTGCCACCTACTAGCAGCGTGACCTTGGGCAAGTCACATTACCTACCTGTGCCCCCAGGTTCCCCATCTGTGAAATGGGGACAGTGATAGTACCTACTTCATAGTGTTGTTACACGGAGTAAATGAAATCATACATGTAAAATGCTTTAGACCCTGCCTGGCAGAGAGCACTCAACAAATGTTAATTTACTACCCTATTTGTGGCATTCAAATCACTGTAGCAAGTTATCAGACTACCTCTTAAAAATTCCAGACCAGGTTGCTCACAAACCAATTATTGTTATATTCTAAAGTTCCTGAAACCCTTTTGATCAGAAAATATTTGTTTCAAAGCAACTGGTCAAAAGCATTATTACAGAATAGATAATTTTGAGTTCTGGTTTAGCCAATGAAATCAACAGTTAATATGAAATGACATCAGATAAGGTGTAAATAGACTGTTGTAGGGAGTATCTTACAAGCTGAAGAATGTTGTTGACATTCAAGAAATCTGGATGTTTTCAGTTTCTTAAACGTGATCACTGTTGTTTTCATGTTATGGTAAAATCATGCTCCCTTTGGCCACAGGAAGCAAGTTATGTGCTTATAAGTTATCTTATCCAAACTCTAGTCTTTTCCTTTATCTACATTGCTTTTGGAAGAAATCAGTGCAGTTAACTCAGAAGTATCCACCCCTCCCGCCCCCAGACACATACTTATCCATTCTGTACTGTAAGATGGTACTTCCTTTTCACTGAGGATTAATTTTTAAATTCCTTTAAAGTAAGATAGAAAGTAAGATAGTTTCTAATCATTTTAATGAAATATTATCATGCCGGACAGAAATTCACGGTGCCTTTCTTTGATATCCCATAGTCAGAGCACATCACTTCTATCAGCCCTCTACTGAATGTTCCTCAGAAAGAGGGCTGGACAGCTGTTAATGTTACAACAGGCCTAGAGAAGCACTCATAGGAGAGTATGTTCACAGCACCAGGGAGGGAGGACACCTAAGGACATGAAGTTACTCCACCACTGTCCAATTCATAAGAAGGAAAAAGCCAGTTACTGTTAAGGACTGTGAAAAGCCTGAGACTATTATTTGCAAGCTAAAAAATCAGCTTGCTCCAGTTTCTTGGATTCTGGTAGAAGACATGAAGCTCCTGGATCAGAGATGGAAAAATGTTCATCCCTCACAGCAACAGCAGTAGCCCGAAGTATCAGCATTTTTTATGTGTCCGTTCCTTGAGCTCTAACATATTAACAGTAGGTTGTGTTATAAGAGAGGGACCATGAGCTCAGTGAATGTGAACCCTTTATAACGAGTGTGTCTGCCTGTCCTTTGCTCTGGAGAGAGACATTATCTTTATTATACTGGACAGTAAGTATGCATGCCCTTTGCTCTAGAGGCAGACATTATCACTATCTTCGAAGGCTGTTCACTGTACAAGTATCTTTGAAAATCTAGTCCGGAAGAAAGGGCAGTTAGTGTCTTGCTCATAAGATGTGCAGAAATACTAGAGACCCATGGAGAGCTGTCTCCCAGTGGTCATTGATAAACTATTCTACGATATCTCTTCGAGTGCACAGAATGAATGTGTTTGTCTTATACCACTTTCAACTATTTCTAAAAGAATGTCAAAGGATCTAGAGGCCAATACAAACGTATAAAGGCAAGGGAATATTCCTCAGTGTAAAGGAACAAGGTTACACTATTACCAGTGAGAATGGGGGCTCTTTGTCCTATTGAAGATAGCAGGCACTCTGTTATGGCTGTTTGTAAGGAAAATGCCTGCAGGTCGCATCTATCAAGAGGGCTCATCTCTGTAGGCATTCATTAAATTAGTTAACACGGCCTATAATTCCCTTCTCTTTCCAAAGGGGGAAAATCTTATGACGGTTCTGAAGTCTTTAACTCTAGAATAACAATTCAAATATTCTATTCTGAGAGAGTTTATTCTTCTTGGGATGTTGATAGATATGACAAAGGAAATAGTTCCATGGTAAATGAAGTTAGAGACATGCTAGGTTCAGCAAAGTCAACAAGTATTTTTAATGTGGGACTTCTCAGAGCCCTGAGCATGGTAATATGCATTGTGAATCTCCAAGAGGAATATAGCGTTCCCCAAATGACTTTGACCACAGACCCCTATTTCTCAGCGTACTCAGAGGTTCTACAGAATGCTACTTGGAAATGCCTCAGTAGAGGAATGGCTCTATCTCACTGGTAATGGATGGTGGAAGACAGAGGTGCTTTGAGAAGATGTTGCCTAATTGGTCTACCCTGCTCTAGACATATTTCCCATAGATAGCAGCACCGGATGCCTTCTTGGATCTTTGGTTACATATTGGTGATTATATCCATTACTGACTGAAATCTAGGGAGGATAAATATGTACCATATTAAGATCAATGTGAAAAGTTCTAGCACTGAATAAATCCTAAAAAATCACCTATTCCAACCCCTTCATTTCAGATAAAGAGACCAAAGATCCAAAGATATTAAGAGGCTTGTCCTAAGTCACAAAGTTAGTCAATGACAGAACCACACCTGGACTCCAGGTCTCTTAATCTCGGTTTATGCTCTTTTCACTGCTAGCAATAAACGTGATCATAAATGATCATTATCATTGATACTGAGAAAGCTAACCAGGCTTTCCTGTTGATTTTTTCCCAGAGAGGTAAACAACGTAAGTAAATTCAGGAAATTAATAAATGAACTGAAAAAAGGCTCAAGAAAATGTATCTTGTGTCAGTATGGGTGGAAGCTTTAAGAAGAGAGCATCCAGGCATGCTTGTAGCATCTTCTAAGTAAACAAAGCACAGTCCATGATACTTTTCCAAAGAGAGAGTCATGTTTATGTGAGTAACAACAGCATCTTCAATTTCACTTACCCTGATAAGGTGTCTTGAGCCATGGATCTTCATGCCTCAGAGAGAGAGAGAGAGAAAGAGCAGCTTTTTAGTCAAAGGAAAGAAGCAGTTCCTTAGGCCTGAAATTAGGTGCTTTGTCAGGGCTGATGTCACTGAAATTTGAAGCTAGTTGATGTTAAAAGGTGATCTGAGATGTTCTAAGGTACATTCTATACATGCATAATATGATACGGTATTAAGAAAAGGCTGAAAATGTTGAGTCCTGGGAAAAAATGAGTTACCTTCCATAGAGGTAAATCCGAATGTATTTTGTTTAATAACTAAGGAAGTTCTAAACCCCTAAAGAGTGTTTCATTTTCCTTAGAATAATTTACTTCATGGACAGAGCCAGTCATTTGTAGATTGAATTAATGAGTTAGTACATATAAGGTTCTTAGATCAGTGGCTGTACATGATTACTAAATAGTAGCAAGCAAATATTATTTAGTAATGCAGTTATAGCAGTGATATTTGGGTACAAAAAAGTCCTTAGAATGTCAAACTCATTTTTTACTTTAAACTTATACTACATAGCTATCATATAAACAATAATTCTAAGAATGAGGCTCTCTGCCTGGTATATTTCATATTGCCTAAACTCAGAACCACAGACACTTCATGATCTTTCATTAAGTTTGCTTTCAGTCATAAAATGCTTTTCAATTAAAGAGTAAGCTGTGAAATCACCCCAGGAAGGCACATTTAGGATATGAATACCCTATTGAGAAAAGTACAAATGAATGCAATTTCAAAAACTACTGAAAAATTACATCATTAACCTTACTGAATATACTTGATGGATTCAATTTAAAAATAAATATTCCTTTTCCATGGATTGAGTAGTGGTTAAGCCTGAGAACTCTGAAATTAGACTCACCTGGGTCCAAATCCTAACTCTTCCACTCACTGGTCATGTGACCTTTGGCTAGTTACTTGATTACAAAGTGCCTCAGTTTTCCCCTCTCTCAATAGCAGAAAATAACACTGCCTACTAGTGGATGGTGACAGCGACTAAATGAGACAATACATATAAAGCTAGTACTTAGCACATACCATGTACCTAGTAAGTGCTTATTCATTATTATTATTTCCAAAGAATATCCCACAAGTTAGTGGTACCAACCACTTCCAACTCGTGTGCATGTGTGTGGAGGGAGGTGTATAAATGATACAGGGCTGATTTTAGAAGAATTTGACCCAAAGTTTTCTAGAATCCTATTTTTAAGTCCTCAGCAACACCACCCTCTCCTCTGGCACAAATTCTTCTGCCTTTTTAGGGTCAAGACCACATTTGACCACATTACCTCTTGGGCAACTTCCTGCTCACTCGACTTTTTCTAGGGAAGGTTTCCCTAGCATTTTTATTGGCATAGAGTCAAGGATTTCAAAACTGTTGCTAAAGGTGGGTTTTATCTTGCAGCTATTAATTCAGAAAGTGGTAATGGTTGCAACAATGTTAACAGCTGAAACTCAAAACAACCATGTTTCCTGTTAGCTCAGGATCTTTCCCACAAAGCTCAGAAAAGGTCTGGGGAGCAGATGTGCACAGAGTGGGTAGAGAATGCTGAGTAAAATCCTGCTGGTGGTTTTGGTTTAGAATTTAGATTTTACTTTCACTATGACTAGGCAGGATCAACTGACATCACAAAACAAAACAAGCATAGCAGGTTGGTCTTAAAGAATAAGCCCAGCATTGAAAAATCAAGGTTTAAGCAGATACATGTTCATAATACATAATTTTAGTATAAACTACGAGCAAAAGGGTTCAGGTTTTAGAGCCTGCAGTTTAATACAAATTATACTGAAAGTCAGAACCAGTACAAGAAATTGAAACATTTTTAAACTTGTTCTTTTGAAATTTAATGCCAGGCTCTCTGCTAGGTGTTGATGTAGAGATGAATATACAGTAGAGAAGCAAAACGTAAAGAAATAAATGGCAGGACACCAGTAAGTGCTGAAATAGAGGTTCAAAAATAAGTGCTGTGGGAGCACAAGGAAGAGAGAATTACACTTGGCTGGAGCCTGCAGAGCTCCACAGAGAAGGCAGCTTTTGAAATATGCCTTTAAGGAATGATATAGTCCAGCCTGCTTTTTCCTGTAGCTAACAAGACAATGTAATATAATCACCATTTCCATACAATCCACCAGAGCGATTGCAGATATTCTAAGCCTCACTAGAACCTTAAAAAGAAGGTATTGCTGTTCTAAGAGACAGATGGGGAAACTGGGGTTCAAAGATTAAGAAGCTCAGGGTCACATAGCTGGTTAGCGGTGGACACAGGATTTGAGCCCAGATCTACATCGCTCCGAATTTCTTATCATGGTCGTGCATTGCTCAGAAAGGTCTACTTCTGCTCCCTATTTGTCAACCAGTACATAGTTAACTTATGTGTGGAGTCTAAGTATGGAAACTCACTCTGGAAGCCCATTTGGAATGTCAAATTTTGCCCTAAAGAATTGGGTATTAAGTGAAAGATCAAGATGGTGGCTCTGGCCCACAGTTCCCTCTCCTTTCTCTGAACTTCAACCACATTTAGTTAAAAATGGTTTATTTTGATTCATATGCATGCCAGATTCCCTCTCTCATGCTCTGTGAACACCCTGAAGTCAGGGAATAAGCCTTATACTTCTTTGAGACCCTCAGGGTCCAGCCTTCACAAAAGTTGGCTGATTGCTGATTCATCTAGTGTTTTACAGAGGGCTTGATAAGTGTGTGTGTTGATTTCTGTTAGGTTGACTGAAGTGAGGTGACTAGACTTACAGCTTACATTCTGTAAAATAAGAAAAGGAGACCTAAGCAGTACCACACAGTGGCTTTCAGACTAGCGCCTCTCAGACTTTAGTGTGCATGGGAATCACCTGACTACACGTAGAACTGTCCAGTTCACCCTACTAGAAAGCAGGCACAGAGTAGACAAAAGTATCACAATTAAGCAACTGTCAGGGATGGGGTGGGGGAACTCAACTTGCAGGGATTCAAATCCATCTCCAAACCTCCTTGCTGTTTCTGTCCTTTTGTTCTCAGGGCAATGAACTGTAGTAAATACAACAGCTACCATTTACTGAGTACTTGTAAAGTGTTTGGTCCTGTTCTTGGTGATTTAAGCATGTTATTTAATTCTCACAGCACCCTATAGTACTATACCTATATTGTTGATGGAAAAAAAAATGTAGCAGTAACTTCCTTACATTTACACAGGAAGAGTAGGGATTTCCTCCTGGTTCACCTGAGTCCAAAGTCTAGAATTGTGGTTCCTTAACACTGGGTAGTGTGGGAGCATTTCAGGGATGACTAAGCTTGAGTTAGGGTGCCAGTGGCACAAGGAGGATAGAGGTGCACTCAGAAAGCTCTTGGAGAATAAAACCCTCCACAGGACATTTGTGCCCTTAGTACTCACCTCACTGAGCATTTAAATCCCGGCAAGGCATTGAAGAGCTGGAACTACCTCAGCTAGTACATGGTGGCCTGCAAGGTACTCAGTACTTTTTAGCAAATTGCTAGTCAGCCTCTGTCTTTTCCCCAGGAAACTTTCAGGAATTTTTCCGCCTGCTATCTGGGAGGATGGCCCCACTCTAGAATTTTGTGTTGATCTAGGTTAATGAAGGCTAGTATTCGGGTCATCTCCTAAGGCCTAAGAGGGTTTCAGGTTGTCTTCTGGGAAAGACACCCAACAACAGTACTGGAATTGGAAAAAGTGTAGGAGTTTGCCAGAGGAACATGGAAAAATCAGTAAAAAGCCTAAGAGAACAACTTTTGGACACATTTTAATTTTGGCTTGGGGTAAAAGGAGGTGCCTGCTTTCTTAAGAACCAACTAACCAACTGTGTAACAACCAACCAACTAGTGAAAGAGGACTAGTTGTCTATGAATTCCTCTGTTGGCATACACCTGTCTTTTCCTGAATGCCAGGACAAAGCAATAGTTTAATTTTTGGTGCTCTTAGAAAAGTTCGTACTGGTAAGGCATCCCAGAAGACCCTATATTACTTAGTAATCTTTTCTGGACATTTTTCCACTGGGCAGATTTTCCATACAGATAACTGTCAGCTTTCAAGAAGGCAGAGTTCGCTTTTCATCCTGAAATTGGGTAGGGAAAGGTGGAGAAAAAAACTGTTCAGATCAATTTAAAAGAAAAAAAAAAAAGGGAAAACCCTTCCCCCATACTCTTTAAACAACAGGTGGTTTTGACGTGCCTGGTCAACTCCTTCCTGCACAGCACGAAACTGTAGGCGGAGCGTTCAATTTCAGCATCCCTGGAACCTGCGGCCGAGAGATCCAGGCGCCCTGTTGTTAAGGTCCGGGAACTTGGGGGTTCCTGCTGGACAGCAAGCTCAGGTGTCAAGCGAGCGGCCCATGGGCTTTATGGTCCAGAAAAACTGGTTTTTGCCCTTGTCCTCTGTCTCCTTCGAGGCGTCCCACCACCCCTTCCCACCGTTCAGTTCTTCTGTGCGGGGAGGATGATAATGAGGAGGGATTATCTATCCTGACCCCGGTCCTTCCGAGGAGTTCCCAGAAGGGCTATTTTTAGGGGTAGCTGCTCCCCTCTAACTTACCCAGGGGAGGAGCTGCGGTCGTGGAGTGAGCGCCGAGCGCAGGGAAGCCTCGGGTTTTCCGCGCATTGTTAGGGATGGGGGAAGGTATTAGCCCCAGCCGATTCCCCCGGCACTGGCCGCCAGGTGGGCGTCTTAGAGGCCGCAGTGGCCCCGCCGGGAAGCGGCGGGAGATTTTCTTCCGTGTTCTGAAGGAAGTCCCCTTGGCGGCCGGCCCGGGCTCGGGGTGGTCTCCGCGTGGGAGGAAGTTCCCGGGCCCCGTGGCCTGCGTCACAGCGGGCTGGGACCGTGGAGCCGACGGGTGGGGGGCGCGGCGACCCCGGGGCCGGGCGCTGGGCGGCGCTGGCTGCCGCTGGCCCGGCTGCTTGCAGGGCGGTGCTGGAGGCGGCTCCATCCGCGGCCGAGGAGGCGGAGGGGCGGAGGGCTGCGAGGCTGGGGCGTTAGCTGCGTCCCGGCCCGGAGCCCGCGAAGAGGACGAGGAGGAAGGCGCCGCCGTGGCCGCAGCCGCAGTGCTCGGAGCGCGACGAGCCATGAGCAGCGGCCCCGCGAGCGACCCCGCTGTCGCTGGCCGCCGCTGAGCCCGGCCGGGGGACGGCTCGCCGCTCCCCAGCACCCCTCGCAGCCGGCACCCTCTCGTCCAGAGGTAAGGGCGGGCACCGCCGAGGGATGGGATGGAGAGGGACGGCCCGCCGAGGACCAGCGGCTCGGTCCGCTAGGTGCGCTTGGGCCACGACTCGCCCCGGCTCTCGGGCGGGCAGACTGTAGTCTCCTGCCCAGCGTGTGCTCCCTGGAGCCATACGCTGCTGGGGCTCGGGGACCCGCCAACCCCTTCCCCACCCTTCCCCACGCCAGCCCCAGCGTCGGGCGAGAGACCCCAGCCTGGCGCCAAGCGCAGCGCGGCAGGTTCCGCGGACTTGGGGGGATGGGGCTGGGGGACCAGGAGAAAACGGGGCCACGCTGGGAGCGATCGTCGTTCTACCTTAAAAAACCCTGAGACCCCAGGGCCTGCCCCTTCTGGTCTGCTCTTCCCTTGCCGCCCCCGAACCCCTGAAGTTAGCACTTTTGGAGAGAGAGAGAGGAATTAGAAGGTCTCCGAAGGGAACGAGAGCGCGATGTCTGCTCCCCAGCAGGACCCTAGGGGAGAGAGAGTTTCGCCGGATCGCGCGGGCCCCAGAAGCCAGGTGTTTAGGCCGGCGGTCGAGGCAGGACCGCTGCCTTCGACCCAAACCCAGGCTCGCCGGCCTTTCCCTTTCCAGCTGGTTCTCAGCGACGAGATGGTGAGGGATGGAGTTAGCAACTCAGCAACCTTAGGATGTGCTCTGTACACCCTAATTCTTTCTTCTCTCCCTCCGCCAGTTCTTCCCTCCCCCACCCACGCCTGCCGGGGTACATCAGATTCCAGTCCCTTCAAAACCTCGCTCTGTACCTAGCTTTGAATGCCACGGACACCTAGCCCACATCCCAGGACGGATATTTCAGAGGGTTAGGGCCAAACTTCACTTTCGAATTCTTTTTAAGCATTTTAAACTCCCAGCAAACCAGTTAGGAAACACTTTCAAGTCCCCATCCACCTTAAAGTAAAAAGTAAGAACCGATCGACCTGTGTGGGAGTGCCGGTGTTGGGCAGAGGGAGGCTTGAATGACTATTTCATGCAGCCTTATGGGGGAGGAATAGGTAAAGGAAATGGCAGCCCTATTTTAGTCACACTGTTCTTACAAGCCATCGATAGTGTAAGAAATGTAGCCTTAACCAACGGTCACATTTCCGGACAGGTATGTAGTGGTTTCCTAAGGCATACCTGAGGTTTCTTCATGGACAAGTCATTAAAATGCCATCCAGATGAGCGATGAGAACAAGTGGTCTTAACCCTCTCGGCACAATACTGCAGAATCGTCAGAGCCAATCAGCTTTATGTGTTTTTACATTCTCTCTATTTTTTGATGATTTATGTAAGCCCCAAAGGTAAGCCGAACTTCACAAAATTTGCTCAGATTCATAAACCATGTGTTGGGTGTGTGGACATAGATAACAGATTAGATGTATACAACTCTTATCTGTGATATTTGCATTTCTTGTGACTTGCTTCAATAGGGAAGATGTGGATGTGACCCTGATTTGCTTTACTTTCGAGTGATTATATACTCTTTAGGTCAGTGTGTTTGTTTGCTTTTGAGGGAGCGGTGGGGAGCAGCTTTGGAAGGATGAATGTTTTTCATGGTTCACATAATAGATTGACCACAGATAAGGCCCACTAACCCAACAGCCATATCAGAGATAGCAACCAGGTTTAACAACTTTCTTATTAATAAAATTATCAAAGCCTTTGTTAATGGTACTAATCTCTTATTTCTCAGATTGACTAGGCACTTACCTAATGAAGTGTGTTTTTAGAAGGGAATGCTTTTAGTGAAAGGAAAAAGTATGAGGAACTGTAAGAGAAAAGAATGAATAGTTTTCCACTTATAGGAAGTTTATCTTTTAAAAAAATACAAAGTTAGCAATATTTTTAACTTCTAAGGTATCTAATTTTTACCAAATTTGTAATGATTCTTAATAGTCTGTAGTATTTTTAAGTTGTAGTCACCAGTGACTTTATAATAAAGCCCAAGTTTAAAAAGAAATAGAGTGGAAACGCACACTTATTTTGCCAAGTGTTGTGTTAATAATTTAATATGGAGCGCCACTATAATACGGTCTAGTTGCTGTAGGTGTCTGACACCTTATCTCAGGATCTGACAACAAACCCTTAAGGCAGATGGCCATTCACATTTCACAGAAGAAAGAGGCTCAGAGTTTGTGACTTACCCAAGACTCTACAGCTAAGTTAATGCCTGAATGAAGCCAAGCCTCTAGTATATTTTAAAAAATTTTTATTGGGGTATAATTGATTTACAATGTTGTGTTAGTTTCAGGTGTACAGCAAAGTGAATCTGTTATACGAATACATATATCCAAAGCCTCTAGTCTTAATGATTTACTTTTTTATCCAAAACTGCCTCTTTTTCTTTTTCCTACATAAATTTTTGTTAACTTACTGTAATGACTGTATGAGGAAATGGAGATCAAGGAAGTTAAATCACCTGTCCAGGGTTTTCCGTGTAACTTGTATACAGCAGAATTCGAATTTGGAATCAGGGCCATGTGTTTCCCAAATCCCTGTTCTTGCCGCTGATCTCTATTAAATGACTGATTTAGAGCTTAACCTAATGAACATTTCACTCCTGCTCATCAGCTGTTCTCATCCACATTGATAATGATGGCCTCATGGGCTGCAACACACTCCCAAAGACTTTATACTCAGTCCCTGGAGTGCTGGCTGTATCTCTAGCCCCTGAACACTCATGAAAGCATATTGCACCCAATATGTGAGGTGACATCACTATGCACCTTGAATTCACTTAATTTCTCTTAAAATATAAATCATTCTAGACTGGCATGGGGTAAAGGGCATGGCCTCAAGATAGGAAAAGCTGATACAAATTCTGGCTCTATTGCACAATGCAAGTGCCAACTAACTCACATTATTGAGCTTCTCTGAGCCCCAGATTCTTTGTGTGTAACGGGGTTATTAATAAAGCCTACCTAGCTGGATCACTGTGTAGATTAAATGTAACAATGCATATGAAGGACAGCCCCTGTCCACCTAGTAGGTGCTTAATAAATGGTAGGGGTTACTGTATTCTAGCATGGATCGAAATTTCTGCTTTATTTTACATTTGTGTATTTTACGTGCATATAGCGATTAGTCGATGTTGTCAGAGATTCACTCTTTTGTATAAAGACCTTATCTGGTTTTTAGCATCTTTAACTTTTGTATCATATCCCTTTTTTGTAGTCTTGACTTATAAACATTTACTCACCTGATGTAGTTTTTCCTTTGCTCACTCTGCACATTTTTTAGAACATTACTAGCCATATTTCAATGGGATGGAATTTGTATTTTTTGGCAAATGCACTGTCCTGTTTTCTGCCTCTCCTGTGTGGCCTCGAATATCTAGAACATTAATATACTCCCATTTGCTTCCAGCGCTGGCACAGAAGGGCAAGTGGGTAATCTCAGAGCTTTTCTTAAAGTAGATAGTTTGGCAGGTATATTGAAAATTTCCTAAATGTATTAAAAGGTAGAGAATAACTGAACTCATTTCCAATATCAGGCATGAAACAAAAAAATAACTTGGGCTATTTACTTAGAAGTGTAACACACTGTCACAAGTTCTGGGAGTGAATTTAGGATCCTTTTCTAGTGTTGGATGGGTGTCCTTTTAAAATATGATTCTATAGTCTGTGAGTGGCAGTTGGTAGAGACATGGTAATATTTAGAAAATGAATAGAGTTAAGAAAAGGAAAGAGGAAATTGGCGAAATTCAAAAAACAATTTTAAGAAAAATGTTTTAAAACTTAGAGAAACAACTGAAAGTGTTCCAGATGACTGAAGTATCTAGGGTCAAAGGCATCCAGGAGAACTATATGTTCTTTAAAGAACCCTTCTAAGAACTCAGAAGAACCCAAGCTCTGCCCATACTGGAGAGGGGTAGGTCGGAAGAGCAAGGACAAAAATTAGTTTGGCTAAACCCAAACACTGCCCGAGGGCTGGAAGCACAAGAGAGCATAAGGAAGCTCTTAGGGAAGCATTTTTCAATCTTTAGTTCATTACTACCCGCCCTCCAGAGTGTTTTTTAGATACATTGTAATGCCATAGATACACTGGTATACCCATTTACGTACTGTGGCCTGTTGTCCGGCTACAAACCTGAAGATTCTTTTACCCTGCCCCACAGACCCCATTTGACCGGGACAAGATTGCCCCCCTGTTGAGAACACATGGTAGAGCATGATTCTAGATTATGTTTGAAAACCACAAAAGAGCCATATGGAACTAAAAGACATGAAGAACAGTATATACATATACATTTTTTTCCTTTATAAAGAAGCATACTCTATTGGCTCTCAAGCTGAAATATGTTTGTAAAAATATGTCTTCCAATTGTCCCAGTTTCATCTTGGCAAAATTATTAAATTCATTAAGTTATCTTCCAAACCACCTCTACCTGTGTTATTTTGTATTTGGGTGGGAAGCCCTCCCCAAACTTTAAATACTCAACATCTTTTACTTACTTACTTCTAGTATTCTGGGAAGGCTCTGATACTAAACATTCATTCTTGTGACTGGTCAATTACACATGAGTATAAATTAGTTTGTATTTATTAGAGCATTTGCATTTTACAGTAGTTGTTTATTATTATGAAACACTATGTTGCCTATCTAAGAGATTTTAACTCATAACAAGTAGATATTTGGGGGTAAGGGTGGGGCTTCTGAAGTCACTCAGCTTTTTCACATTCGGTTCCTTGCTTCGGTTCCTTGCTTCGGTTCTCTGGGGAACATGAGCCTGGGCTTCTGATGTGGAAGCTCAGAACTGTTAGGGTTAGAGAAGCTTGGCTTCTTTCAGCATTTGGAGGCTCTCAGCCTTTGCATGCTCCTTCCCCGACAACAGCTCAACCTCTTCTCCAGCCTTTATTTTAACCATATTGTTTTTTTCCCTCTCCTTTCCCCTCAAACCTCCAGAAACATCCTTGTTTTTCAACATCTTTTCTCTTTGTTTGATTTTTGGAGCTGTGCTGAAAGTCCCAATGGCCTCTGGGGGCAGAGGCCATATAGGCCATTTCTGTCTCTCTCACTTCTGTATCCACAGCACCTGTACAGTGCCTGGGACAGAGCTGCTCAAGAAACAGTTGTGGAATAAATATGTAACGGTACATTTTACAGTAAAGTTTCTAACATCTTAGAGTGTATCCATTTCCCTTTCTATTATTTTAAATTCTAGAAATGAAATTTGAGAGTGTAATTAGAAGTTATTCTTCTCAATAGGGTCATGAAATATGTATACAGAAATATTTCTATATGTAATTGGAAATTTGGAGTACTATATAAAATATGAAGTCAGAACATCAAAACAAATCCTAGTTAAAAGTCACTAAATAAGCTAAATAGATGAAAGCTTGTAGGTCCTGTGTTCTCCCTGTATATGTGAAGAACTTGTCAAATCAATAAAAATTACTAACTACTCTTCCTCAAATACCTTAGAGATTTATGAAAATTAGAAACAGGTTCAAATATCTTTTTTTTTTTTTAATGGGAAAGATATAACCTATAAATCCAACTCCTGGAAAAATACAATAGGGGATTATTTAGCTAATAACACCTTGATTTTTAAAAATAACTGTGAGGATAGCTTCGCTAGGAAAAACCATCACACTAATTTGTATTATCACCCTTGAAATTAGCAAGGTCCAGGATAATGTTCTTAAAGTCAGCAAAGTTAGGAAATACTGTACAGCATACAAAAAACCTTTCTAGTTAATGCACAGCTATGTGGATCCCTGTAACCAGAAAATGGTTAAAGTTGAGGAGGTAGCAGCTGGAGGTGTGTCTAGGGTTTGGATCTGTGTTGAGTGTTTAAGCATTTTATCTAAGGATCTGGATAACGTAACGTGTTATATTTCTCAGAGTGGCTCCACAGTGGATAGGGAAGTACAGTGTTGAAGGAAAGACTGGAAATGAGCTTGGCAAAATAAAATAAAATAAAAATGAAAGGAAACAGTCAAAACTGAGCAGTGAAATTCATTTAAGGAAAGTATAGAATTGTAACTTGAAGAAAACTAAATAAACCAACCATACAAATATACTAGATTTTTGTTTGTTTTGTTATGTTCATTTTTGTATCACCAGTATTTAGAACAGTATATGTTAGCAAAGGATCAGTAAATATTCGTTGAATGACTACATGAATGAAATGCAAGATGGAGAAAGACTAGCTACATGCCATTAGGGCAAAAGTAAAATTAATCCTAAGGAGATGGTGATGGATAACTAGAAGACTGAATAGACTGTTAGAAAACACTTTTTGGACAAATCATTTATGAGTATGTGTTAAAGTTTTACTTTAGTCTTACATCTAAGAGAAAAGATTTCTGGTAGGTCAGTTTTAAAATTCATCCTGACTAGGGACATTTTATAAGCATATGGCTGCTTAGATATCATTGTTAGGTTAGATAAAAAAAATGTGGGTTCAAGGTTATTAGACTCTTGCCTAACAGTTGACAGTTAACTGATTACCTCTTTAGCTGGTTTCCAAGGACAAGTCTTATCCCCATTCAAGATCATGCAGGAGGCTAGCCAGTGCAATAAGGATGAAAAAAACTAAAGACATAAAGATTGGAAAGGAAGAAGTAAAAGTATCTCTCCTTACAGACTTTGTGTTTGAAATCAGGATTCCATATCCCAAGGAATCTACAAAGCAACAAATAAAGATAAATGCCACACTAATCTCTAACTGACATGTGGGTATTTAAAATTTACAAACAAAATCTTTGAAGTAAATCTGTTGATGGTGACTGTTTCAGTCAGCCCTTGTACCTGAACTTGAAGATGATTTTACTTATCCTGAAAGGGTATCTAATAACATAATCACATCACTAACATTTTATCTAACTTTTTTTTTACTTGACAGCTTTCCCCTAATGTACTTCAATAAGCAGAACAGCCTACTGTGGACCTAATTAAGGAATTTAAGGAGCAAATCAATTAAAACGAATTATTTCCAGCATCTCTTTTACTTATGAGTGCCACATCCTGGATTATAGGAGAGGGAGCACACCTTTGGTGCTACCTAGAGGCTGTCTAGTGTGTCTCAAACATGTTTTGAATATTAAAAAACTGCTCCTTTTTCTATTGCTCCAAATTTGAAACAATCTCAAAGCAACATTTTGAAATGTTGTCAGATAAGAATGTAGATGCCCAATGATAAAAGAAGGCCATATTGATGGCTGGCTTATTAACTACAACTAAGAAAGTGTTTAAGAAATCTCAGAATTTTAATTTCTCTAGAGGTCAGGAATCTCTTTATTATTCTACTTGTTTGTTTTCAGTTATTTATAATTTTGAATTATCAAAATTCAGCACAAAAGCAGGAAAGCTAATTGCCCCTTCTGAAAGAACACATTTGGTTTGGGTGAGTGAAAAAATATCTTTTGGCAACTAGGTAGACTATATGGTAAGTAAATAATTTTACAGCTTCATATTGAGAAAAATTTTTTTCCTTAGTTACCAGTTACCTATTCTATTAAGCTAATTAAAAAATAATTTTATCTCAATATGGGTTATTTATCATAAAAATCACATAAGCTAAAAAAAATGGTGGATGACAGTATTTAATGTGTTATGCTTTGGTTTTTAAGATAAAATTAATTTTATAAAGCATGTTATATAAGACAATTATTATCGTATTATTATTTAAATGTTATGAAGAACATTATATTTATGTATAGATATGATACATAGGTTAAAACTATCATAGATAGTATTTGCCAAAGGTTATTCATTAATTATCTAATTATAATATTAGTCCCAGGTCTTAATATTAATTATGTTTAATTACAATTTACATTGCCACTTAAAAATGATATAATCACAGTTCATATTAAAAATGTATCAGGGAAATATGACATTCCATGGTTTCATATTACTGCAGGAGTACAACAAACATTAAATAAATTGGCACTAGTTATAATTCAGTGTTGTTGAACATATCTACAAAGACTTAAATTTTTAGTGTAAATAATGATCTGGGGAGCAGTCTCTTAGAACTATCTGAGATGCTGTGTCCTCAGTTTTATCTGCCAAATAAAACATAATTCAACGACAACAACAACAAAATGATCTGACCTATGAGACAAATATCAAGAAGTTAGTAACTTCCAATTAAATAGGCATCCTATCAGAGGACAGATCAGTCATGCATGAACTAAAATACATTTTAATAGCTTTATTGAGGTATAACCTACCTTCTATAAAATTTATTTGTTTAAAGTATCCAATTCAGTGGTTTTTAGAATAATTACAGAATTGTACAACCATTACCGTAATCTATCTTAGAACATTCTCATCACCCCCCAAAAAAGCCTATACGCATTAGCTATTACTCCCCACCACACCCCCACTTCTTCTCCCAAGCTCTAGGTAGCCCCTAATCTATCCTCTGTCTCTATAGATTTGCCTATTCTGGACATTTCATGTAGATGGTATCACATAATATGTAGTCTTTTGTGACTGGCTTCTTTTACTTAGCATATATTTAAGATTCATCCGAGTTGTAGCATGTATCATTACACCATTCCTTTGAGTTGCCAAATAATATTCCATTATATGGGTATACCGTATTTTCTTTTTCCATTCATCAATTGATAGACATTCAGGTTGTTTCTACTCTGGAGTTATGAGGAGTAATGCTCCTGTGAACATTCATATACAAGTTTTTGTGTGGACATTTGTTTTCATTTCTCTTGGATAGATATGTGCAGAAGTGGAATTGCTGGGTCATATGGTGTCTCTGTGTTTAACATTTTGATATAAATGAAGTATAATTTTTTCATCATCTCCCAAACTAGAATAAAATCAGGGCTAAGACATTTAACTGTCTTTTTAATGAAATTTAACAAAATAGTTTCACTTGTCCAAGTACTCATTATTAGGAATATCCATTGAACTTTGAATTTTATATAATTCAGTCATAGTTTGCAAAGTACTGTTAAAGTACTACCGAATCTCTTTGAATTAAAAGTTCTGATTGAGAAATACAGAAAGAGCTACTGAAGGCTGACCAGAAAACTATTTGCATATTTTTTTAGTTCCTTATCATTAGTGACCTGGATACCACACTACCTCCAAACTTCCCTTTTGTGCATTTTTCTTCTTTTTGTGGTGGGACAGAGGTGAATATTTTTCATATTCTTTTATTCTAGATATATATGTTTATTATCTCCTGCTTGGAATATGTGAATTCATTCCTTTGAGTCTTTACAGTCTTGTTAATTTCCCTCTGGAAAGAGGTAAAGGCACTTTTAAAAGTAAAACACCTATCATTGGCTAACATTCTTTCAGGCACTACTCTTTTGCCCAGGATGGTGATAGAGGGACTATCTTTTTAAACTGTAGATTCTATCTGTTTTGGTCTATTAGAACTACTCTTTTACTTCACTATCAGACCAAGACCTAGGAGAAATTTCCCTTAACTCTTTCCTACACACTCTTATGAAATCACCCAGGCAGATTTCCCCTTCTCCCTTCATTTCAAAGTGAATCTGTTTGTTAAGGAGGTGTTTTCCTAGCACACACAGGACAAAATTCTGTGACCACTTAACTTTCATTCTTAGAGGTGTTTGAAGCAAGGGAGAAGCTATACGTCTAGTAGGCGCCCGAAGAAATCACTGACCACAGAAAAACAGAGCACTATAAAAAAACCACTTCCAGAAACAGGCAAATATACAGAAAACCTCTGAACCAATTCCTACATACAGTTTTTTTAACAGTTAGACAAATGCAAATACAAGTGCAAGTATATACACAAACCTACTCTAAGCAAAACACAAGATAAGACTTCTGTGAATGTTATCAAGGGATAATTTTCAAAAAGTTAAACATGACTCGAATATAGAATGAACATGTCAAAGGTTTATTCAACTCCTTAATGAAGGAGCTGGCAAGATGGCAAAGCGTTTGGTTTAAAGAGCATTCCAGGAACCATTTTAAAAAGGAATGTTAGAAAAACATTGCTAGGTTAGATACAAAACTAGGTAACATCCTTCAGCGCAATAAAAAACATATGTTTTGGGTTTTCTTTTCTACCGAACAAAAATCTGCAAGTCTGGAATGTAATCAGTAGTAATTAGCAAGTCAAAAAAAACAAAAAGTATTTCTCTAAATTATCCTTGTGTAGGCCAGTTAAACAGTTCTTCAAGATAATAATAAAAGGATATTCTGCCCTCCCTTTGCCTCACTTCCAAGTTTTAGATACCTTTTTCCCTAAAAATGCATAGTTGCTCATCCTAAACTTACTTTATAATGGCTTTGGTTTTTCTTAGTATAATAACAGACATTTGGCCATTGAATATGTCAAGTTCAAAACACTGGCCATGGAAGTTCTCAAATTTAAAATATGAGTTGGAAACTTTGGGTTCTACACTTGACTCCCCTTCTTGGGAGTTCTTTATGTCATTCAGATATCAAAATACCTCTCTGATCTCATCCTGGGGAGGAGTTCTGCTTTAACTCCAACCCCAAGTGTAACCAATCTTATGGCCCAGCCTACTCTCCAAGCTCTCAACTTAGATAGTAAATCACCATAAGCCCAGTAGAACAGGAGTCCTTTCAGATAGCCACTAGACTTTGACATTCAAGGCCTCAAATTGCCGTAGATCAGCAAAACATCCCAGGCTCAGGAAGAGAAGCAAGAGATCTCAATAGCGAACATGCCATGAAGTTCCTTGATCCAGGGGCTGCTCTTTTGAGATGAGCAAGTCTCCATGGGACCTCCAAGAACCATTACAACAGAAATTGGCAAACTGTGGCCCGCGTAGTTTGGGTCTGCAACCTGTTTTTGTATGGCCCACTTGCTGAGATTGGTTTTTACATTTTTGAAGGGTTGTTTAAAAAAATTTAAAGAATATGCAACAGAGACCAGATGTGACCTATAAGGCCTAAATATTTACTGTCTCTCCTTCTATAGAGTAAGCTTATTGATCCCTGCATTTGAAAAATAAAAAACAAAAAAACTTTGTACTTAGCATGTATCAAAGAATTACAATAGATTTCCTGTTTAAAAAAAAAAAGCTCTCTAGTAGGCTAATTCAAAGATTTGCGCTTGGTAGGGACATTTTATAGGAAAAGAAAATGGTTAGAAAAGTGTTAGATTCAACATCAAAAGAAAATAATATTTGGTTAAAGGCTACTAAACTCTTGGTTGACAGTTTATCAACTGCTTGGGTGGTAACTAATTTCCCAGAATTTCTTAATGTCATTAAAGTTCATGAGAATCAATTAATTAAGCACTGTATCAGGAACATTAATTTCTTTCTGGGAAGAGGTTGCAAGTTATATTACACAAACAGATTTGGAACATTTTTTTTTATAAGGCAACGTATTAGTATATATTAAAAGCATACAGTAAGTTATAATAAAAGAAAACTAGATTCGGATTCTTTGGATGTCACACTATTACAGTTTAATTTAGGACTACACAAATAAATAGGAAGATGAAAAACTTGGAAAAGAGTCAAAAGACCATTACAAAGAGGATTAGAGCATTGAAAAACTGAATCTATGTGGAATAAATGGAAGGAACTGGGATATTTCAGCTAAGACAAGGAAGACAAGCAGAAATTTAATTACTTCCAGTGATGTGAAGGGATCTCCAATGGAATCTAAAGAGTGATTGTATATCTCTTCTGAAAGGAGACAGAAGTTTAACTTGCAGCATATGAATTTTCTGTTTTTAGATTCCATGTATATGTATTAGCATATGGTATTTGTTTTCCTCTTTCTGACTTACATCACTCTGTATGACAGACTCTAGGTCCATCCACCTCACTACAAATAACTCAATTTCGTTTCTCTTTATGGCTGAGTACTATTCCATTGTATGTATGTGCCACATCTTCTTTATCCATTCATCTGTCGATGGACACTTAGGTTGCTTCCATATCCTGGCTATTGTAAATGGAGCTGCAATGAACATTTTGGTACGTGACTCTTTTTGAATTAAGGTTTTCTCAGGGTATATGCCCAGTAGTGGGATTGCTGGGTTGTATGGTAGTTCTATTTTTAATTTTTTTTTTAATTAATTTATTTATTTATGGCTGTGTTGGGTCTTCGTTTCTGTGCGAGGGCTTTCTCTAGCTGCGGCAAGTGGGGGCCAGTCTTCATCGCAGTGCGTGGGCCTCTCACTATCACGGCCTCTCTTGTTGCGGAGCACAGGCTCCAGACGCGCAGGCTCAGTAATTGTGGCTCACGGGCCTAGTTGCTCCGCGGCATGTGGGATCTTCCCAGACCAGGGCTCGAACCCGTGTCTCCTGCATTGGCAGGCAGATTCTCAACCACCGCGCCACCAGGGAAGCCCTGTTTTTAATTTTTTAAGGAGGCTCTATACTGTTCTCCATAGTGGCTGTATCAATTTACATTCCCACCAACAGTGCAAGAGTGTTCCCTTTTCTCCACACCCTCTCCAACATTTATTGTTTGTAGATTTTTTGATGATGGCCATTCTGACTGGTGTGAGGTGATACCTCGTAGTTTTGATTTGTGTTTCTCTAATGATTAGTGATGTTGAGCATCCTTTCATGTGTTTGTTGGCAATCTGTATATCTTCTTTGGAGAAATGTCTATTAAGGTCTTCTGCCCATTTTTGGATTGGGTTGTTTGTTTTTTTTGATATTGAGTTGCATGAGCTGCTTGTAAATTTTGGAGGTTAATCCTTTGTCAGTTGCTTCATTTGCAAATATTTTCTCCCATTCTGAGGGTTGTCTTTTCGTCTTGGTTATGGTTCCCTTTGCTGTGCAAAAGCTTTTAAGTTTCATTAGGTCCCATTTGGTTATTTGTGTTTTTATTTCCATTTCTCTAGGAGCTGGGTCAAAAAGGATCTTGCTGTGATTTGTGTCATAGAGTGTTCTGCCTATGTTTTCCTCTAAGAGTTTGATAGTGTCTGGCCTTACATTTAGGTCTTTAATCCATTTTGAGTTTATTTTTGTGTATGGTGTTAGGGCATGTTCTAATTTCATTCTTTTACATGTAGCTGTCCAGTTTTCCCAGCACCACTTATTGAAGAGGCTGTCTTTTCTCCATTGTATATTCTTGCCTCCTTTATCAAAAATAAGGTGACCATATGTGCGCGGGTTAATCTCTGGGCTTTCTATCCTGTTCCATTGATCTATATTTCTGTTTTTGTGCCAGTACCATACTGTCTTGATTACTGTAGCTTTGTAGTGTAACCTGAAGTCAGGGAGCCTGATTCCTCCAGCTCCGTTTTTCTTTCTCAAGATTGCTTTGGCTATTCAGGGTCTTTTGTGTTTCCATACGAATTTTGAAATATTTTGTTCTAGTTCTATGAAAAATACCATTGGTAGATTGATAGGGATTGCATTGAATCTGTAGATTGCTTTGGGTAGTATAGTGATTTTCACAATGTTGATTCTTCCAATCCAAGAACATGGTGTATCTCTCCATCTGTTTGTGTCGTCTTTAATTTCTTTCATCAGTGTCTTATAGTTTTCTGTATACAGGTAGTTTGTCTCCTTAGGTAGGTTTATTCCTAGGTATTTTATTCTTTTTGTTGCAGTGGTAAATGGGAGTGTTTCCTTAATTTCTCTTTCAGATTCTTCATCATTAATGTATAGGAATGCAAGAGATTTCTGTGCATTAATTTTGTATCCTGCTACTTTACCAAATTCGTTGATTAGCTCTAGTAGTTTTCTGGTAGCATCTTTAGGATTCTCTATGTATAGTATCATGTCATCTGCAAACAGTGACAGCTTTACTTCTTGTTTGGATTCCTTTTATTTCTTTTTCTTCTCTGATTGCCATGGCTAAAACTTCCAAAACTATGTTGAATAATAGGTGTGAGAGTGGGCAACCTTGTCTTATTCCTGATCTTAGAGGAAATGGTTTCAGTTTTTCACCATTGAGGATGATGTTGGCTGTGGGTTTCTCATATATGGCCTTTATTATGTTGAGGTAAGTTCCCTCTATGCCTACTTTCTGGAGGGTTTTTATCATAAATGTGTGTTGAACTTTGTTGAAAGCTTTTTCTGCATCTATTCAGATAATCATATGGTTTTTCTCCTTCAATTTGTTAAGATGGTGTATCCCATTGATTGGCGTATTTTGAAGAATCCTTGCATTCGTGGGATAAACCCCACTTGATCATGGTGTATGATCCTTTTAATGTGCTGTTGGATTCTTTTTGCTAGTATTTTGTTGGGGATTTTTGCATCTATGTTCATCAATGATATTGGCCTGTAGTTTTCTTTCTTTGTGATGTCTTTGTCTGGTTTTGATATCAGGGTGATCGTAGCCTTGTAGAATGAGTTTGGGAGTGCTCCTCCCTCTGCTATATTTTGGAAGAGTTTGAGAAGGATAGGTGTTAGCTCTTCTCTAAATGTTTGATAGAATTCGCCTGTGAATCCATCTGGTCCTGGGCTTTTGTTTGTTGGAAGATTTTTAATCACAGTCTCAATTTCAGTGCTTGTGATTGGTCTGTTTATATTTTCTATTTCTTCCTGGTTCAATCTCAGAAGGTTGTGCTTTCCTAAGAATTTTTTGATTTCTTCCCGGTTGTCCATTTTATTGGCATACAGTTGCTTGTAGTAATCTCTCATGATCCTTTGTATTTCTGCAGTGTCAGTTTTTACTTCTCCTTTTTCATTTCTAATTCTATTGATTTGAGTCTTCTCCCTTTTTTTCTTGATGAGTCTGGCTAATGGTTTATCAATTTTGTTTATCTTCTCAAAGAACCAGCTTTTAGTTTTATTGATCTTTGCTATAGTTTCCTTCATTTCTTTTTCATTTATTTCTGATCTGCTTTGATGATTTCTTTCCTTCTGCTAACTTTGGGGTTTTTTTGTTCTTCTTTCTTTGCTTTAGGTGTAAGGTTAGGTTGTTTATTTGAATTGTTTCTTGTTTCTTGAGGTCGGAGTGTATTGCTATAAACTTCCCTCTTAGAACTGCTTTTGCTGCATCCCGTAGGTTTCGGGTCATCATGTTTTCATTGTCATTTGTTTCTTGGTATTTTTTGATTTCCTTTTTAATTTCTTCAGTGATATCTTGGTTATTTAGTAGTGTATTGCTTAGCCTCCACGTGTTTGTATTTTTTACAGATTTTTTCCTGTAATTGATACGTAGTCTCACAGCATTGTGGTCGGAAAAGATACTTGATACGATTTCCATTTTCTTAAATTTACCAAGACTTGATTTGTGACCCAAGATATGATCTATCCTGGAGAATGTTCCATGAGCAGTTGAGAAGAAAGTGTATTCTGGTTTTTTTTGATGGAATGTTCTATAAATATCAATTAAGTCCATCTTGTTTAATGTATCATTTAAAATTTGTGTTTCCTTATTTATTTTCATTTTGGATGATCTGTCCATTGGTGAAAGTGGGGTGTTAAAGTCCCCTACTATGATTGTGTTACGTCAATTTCCCTTTTTATGGCTTTTAGCATCTGCCGTATGTATTGAGGTGCTCCTATGTTGGGTGCATAAATATTTACAATTGTTATATCTACTTCTTGGATTGATCCCTTGATCATAACATAGTGTCTTTTTTGTCTCTTGTAATAGTCTTTATTTTAAAGTCTATTTTGTCTGATACGAGAATTCCGACTCCAGCTTTCTTCTGATTTCCATTTGCATGGAATATCTTTTTCCGTCCCATCACTTTCAGTCTGTATGTGTCCCTAGGTCTGAAGTGGGTCTCTTGTAGAGAGCATATATACGGGTCTTGTTTTTGTATCCATTCAGCCAGTCTGTGTCTTTTGGTGGGAGCATTTAATCCATTTACATTTAAGGTAATTATCAATATGTATATTCCTATGACCATTTTCTTAATTGTTTTGGGTTTGTTATTGTAGGTCTTTTCCTTCTCTTGTGTTTCCTGCCTAGAGAAGTTCCTTTAGCGTTTGTTGTAAAGCTGGTTTGGTGGTGCTGAATTCTCTTAGCTTTTGTTTGTCTGTAAAGGTTTTAATTTCTCTGTCAAATCTGAATGAAATCCTTGCTGGGTAATCTTGGTTGTAGGGTTTTCCCTTTCATCATTTAAAATATGTCCTGCCACTCCCTTCTGGCTTGCAGAGTTTCTGCTGAAAGATCAGCTGTTAACCTTATGGCGATTCCCTTGTATGTTATTTGTTGTTTTTCCCTTGTTGCTTTTAATATTTTTTCTTTGTATTTAATTTTTGATAATTTTATTAATATGTGTCTTGGCATGTTTCTTATTGGATTTATCCTCTATGGGACTCTCTGTGCTTCCTGGAGTTGATTGACTATTTCATTTCCCATATTAGGGAAGTTTTCAACTATAATCTCTTCAAATATTTTCTCAGTCCCTTTCTTTTTCTCTTCTTCTTCTGGGATCCCTATAATTCGAATGTTGGTGCATTTAATGTTGTCCCAGAGGTCTCTAAGACTGTCCTCAATTCTTTTCATTCTTTATTCTGCTCTGGAGTAGTTATTTCCACTATTTTATCTTCTAGGTCAGTTATGCATTCTTCTGCCTTAGTTATTCTGCTATTGATTCCTTCTAGAGAATTTTTAATTTCATTTATTGTGGTGTTCATGATTGTTTGTTTGCTCTTTAGTTCTTCTAGGTCCTTGTTAAACGTTTCTTGTATTTTCTCCATTCTACTTCCAAGGTTTTGGATCATCTTTACTATCATTACTCTGAATTCTTTTTCAGGTAGACTGCCTATATCCTCTTCATTTGTTTGGCCTGGTGGGTTTTTACCTTGCTCCTTCATCTGCTGTGTGTTTCTCTGTCTTCTCATTTTGCTTAACTTACTGTATTTGGAGTCTCCTTTTTGCAGGCTGCAGGTTCGTAGTTCCTTTTGTTTTTGGTATCTATCCCCGGTGGCTAAGGTTGGTTTAGTGGGTTGTGTAGGCTTCCTGGTGGAGGGGAATAGTGCCTGTGGTCTAGTGGATGAGGCTGGATCTTGTCTTTCTTGTGGGCAGGACCGCGTCTGGTGGTGTGTTTTGGGGTGTCTGTGACCTTATTATAATCTTAGGCAGCCTCTCTGCTAATGGGTGGGGTTGTGTTCCTGTCTTTCTAGTTGTTTGGCATAAGGTGTCCAACACTGTAGCTTGCTGGTTGTTGAGTGGAGCTGGGTCTTAGCGTTGAGATGGAGATCTCTGGGAGAGCTTTCGCCATTTCACATTACATGCAGCCGTGAGGTCTCTGGTGGACCAATGTGCTGAACTCAGCTTTCCCACCTCAGAGGCACAGGCCTGACACCCGGCCAGCGCACCAAGACCCTGTCAGCCACACAGCTCAGAAGAAAGGGGAGAGAGAAAGAAAGAAAGAAAAAAATAAAATAAAATAAAGTTATTAAAAATAATTATTAAAAATAAAAATATTAAAAAGTATTAAAAAAGAAAAAAAAAAGAAAGAAATTAGTAACCAAATCAAAAAACAAATCCACCAATGATAACAAGCGCTAAAAACTATAGTAAAAACAAAAAACAAAAAAAACCAGACAGACAGAACCCTAGGACAAATGGTAAAAGGAAAGCTATATAGACAAAATCATAGAAAGAAGCATACACATATACACTCATAAAAAGAGAAAAAGGAAAAAAAATATATATGTATAAAAAAAAGGATGAGAGCAACCAAATCAATAAACAACTCTACCAATGATAATAAACTCTAAATACTAAACTAAGATAAACATAAAGCCAGGAACAACTTAGATGCAGAAAGCAAACCTCAAGTCTACAGTTGCTCCCAAAGTCCACCGCCTCAATTTTGGGATGATTCGTTGTCTAATCAGGTATTCCACAGATGCAGGGTACATGAAGTTGATTGTGGAGACTGAATCCGCTGCTCCTGAGGCTGCTGGGAGAGATTTCCCTTTCTCTTCTTTGTTCGCACAGCTCCTGGAGTTCAGCTTTGGATTTGGACCCGCCTCTGCGTGTAGGTCACCTGAGGGCATCTGTTCTTTGCTCAGACAGGAGGGGGTTAAAGGAGCAGCTGCTTCGGGGGCTCTGGCTCACTCAGGCCGGGGGGAGGGAGGGGTACGGATGCGGGGCAAGCCTGCGGCGTCAGAGGCCGGCGTGACGTTGCAGCAGCCTGAGGCGCGCTGTGTGTTCCCCCGGGGAAGTTGTCCCTGGATCACGGGAGCCTGGCATTGGCGGGCTGCACCGGCTCCCGGGAGGGGCGGTGTGGAGAGTGACCTGTGCTCGCACACAGGCTTCTTGGTGGTGGCAGCAGCAGCCTTAGCGTCCCATGCCGGTCTCTGGGGTCCGCGCTGATAGCTGCGGCTCGCGCCCGTCTCTCCTTTAAGCGGCGCTCTTAATTCCCTCTCCTCACGCACCAGGAAACAAAGAGGCCAGAAAAAGTCTCTTGCCTCTTCGGCAGCTCCAGACTTTTTCCCGGACTCCCTCCTGGCCAGCTGTGGCGCACTAGCCCCCTTCAGGCTGTGTTCACGCTGCCAACCCCAGTCCTCTCCCTGGGATCCGACCGAAGCCCGAGCCTCAGCTCCCAGCCCCGCCCGCCCCGGCGGCTGAGCAGACAAGCCTCTCAGGCTGGTGAGTGCTGCTCGGCACTGATCCTCTGTGCGGGAGTCTCTCCGCTTTGCCCTCCGCACCCCTGTGGCTGCGCTCTCCTCCGTGGCTCCGAAGCTTCCCCCCTCCACCACCCGCAGTCTCCGCCCGCGAAGGGGCTTCCTAGTGTGTGGAAACCTTTCCTCCTTCACAGCTCCCTCCCGCTGGTGCAGGTCCCGTCCCTATTCTTTTGTCTCTGTTTTTTCTTTTTTCTTTTGCCCTACCCAGGTACGTGGGGAGTTTCTTGCCTTTTGGGAAGTCTGAGTCTTTTGCCAGCGTTAAGTAGGTGTTCTGTAGGAGCTGTTCCACATGTAGATGTATTTCTGATGTATCTGTGGGGAGGAATGTGATCTCCACATCTTACTCCTCCACCATCTTGAAGGTCTCTCCTGCAGCATATGAATTTAAAAAGAATTTTCTGACACCAAGTCATCAGGCTTTCCACAAATTTTCATAGAGACTGGGTCTTTGTTTTCAAAATTTGAATAGAGTTGGGGCTCTCTGCCCTGGGTTGAGTGTATTCTTTCCTAAAGGTTTAGCCAGATAATCCCTTGAGTTCAGCCATGTGTTTTCAGTTCAAGATCATACTGGGTGCAAACCACCACCAGATCTGCTCTCCTTTGAGGAGATTAAAAACCAGCCACTGTCCTCAGGACATACTCTGTGACAGGTGGGGTAGGATAAACGAATATATGTGTGGCAAAGATAAGAGGTAGCACTACCATAGAAGAATAGGGAAATATTTGCAAGTATTTAAATATCTGGAAAGAGAAACAACAAAAAATATGGCTCATAAGGCAAAGACCTGGAGGAAGGGAGGGAGCCATCCTTACCTGAGGAGAGAACAACAAATACAAAGGCATATCCCTGGCGTGATGGGGCAACAGCAAGAAGGCCAATGAGGGTGGAAGGCACTGAGCGAGGGGAGAATAGTAGTTATTAGGAGAGGGTACTGTAGGCTCATGAAGTGTCTTGTCCTCCTCTACTCTGAGTGACGTGAGGAGCCATTAGAAGGTTCTAAGCAAATGAGGTTCATAATATGACTTGAGTTTTAAAAGGATCACTCTGGCTGCCGTATAGAGAAGCCATTAGCCCAACTTTTTGGCCTCAGGGCCTTTGTAATCTTAAAAAATTATTGAAGACTCCCAAAGAGCTTTATGTGGGTTATATTTGTAGATATTTACCATATTAGAAATTTTAAACTGTTAAGTATTAACTTATTTTAAAATAATAAGAAAACGTGTTAACACAAATAATATATTTTTATGAAAATAACTATATTTTCCCCCAGAGAAAGACAATGACATTGTTTTAAATTTTTACATATTTCTTTAATGCCTGGCATTCAGTCTGTTCACTAACATCATGTAGCCTCCAGAAAATTCCTCTGTACATTCACCAGAGAATGTGAGTTAAAAAGGCAAATCATGTGTAGTATTCTTGTGAAAATAGTTTTGACCTCACTGATTTTCTAAAAAAGGCACACTTTGAGGAAAAAAATAGTAGAGACTAGACTGTAGGAGGCAAGGATGGAAGCATGGAGACTAGTTGTGAACCTGTTGCAGTAAACCACATGCGACATGCTGGTGGTTGGGATGTAGCAGTATAATTAATGAGAAATGGTCAGATTCTGGATATATTTTAAAAGTTGAGCCAATAGGCTTTGCTGACAGAATAGACCTGGGTGCAAGATAAAGACATCAAAATTAACTCCAAAGTTTTAAACCAGAGGAACTGTAACGTAGAAGATTGTGGGAATAGCAGATATGGGGTTGAAATAAAGAATTGTGTTTTGGACTTACTGATTTTGAAATGCCTATTCAACATCTAATTGTAAATGTCAACTCAGCAGCTGGATGTATGTCTGGAATTCAAGGGAGGAACTTTTTATTGCCTTTACATCCCTCAGTACTTTTAAAAGAAAGAATGCATAAAGGTGAGTTTTCTGAGTCTTTCAATGTCTGAAATATATTATTCATTCTACTCTCAGATTTGAAAGTTATTTTGGCTGGGTATTGAACTCTAAATTTACAACTGCTTTCACTAAGAATTTTAAAGACTTTTTTTTAAACCATTTTTTTTTAGCATCCAGTATTGTTATTGAGAAGTCTAACAATATCAGTGGTTCTGAATTTTGTTTCTTCATATATGCCCTCTAACCCCCTTTATTTCCCAGAAGCTTTCAGAATCTTCTCTTTATCCTTGATGCTCTGACACCTCATGATGGTATGGGGCTTTAGTTATTCCTCATGCTGGACACTTTGGTCATCCTTTTTAAAAATATTGAGTCTCATATTCTGCAATTTGAGAAAATTTTCTTGCAGTATTTTCTGTGTAATTTCTCTACTCACTTTCTCTTTATAATCTTTATGAAATTTTCGTTTTTCAGATATTGGATCTGGAATCTATATATCTATTTTTTCTTCCCCATTTGCCTTTTTGTTCCACTTCAAGATGAATTTTCTCAACATTATAATCTAACCCTGATGTTGACATTTCAATTATCTTGTTTTTAATTTCCAAGCTTTTTCTGATATGTTTATGGACACAATATCTTCTGCTAGCTCCCTGAAAAGATTAATTATAGTTTAGAGTTTTTTAAAAGTGATTGCTCTTTGCTTTGCATGTTTCTCCTGCTTTAGGCTTTTGTGTGTGTTCATTTGCTCCTTTGATTGTGTATTTGTCTTCTTTATATCTCTCTTATAAAGGCATTTATATGTGGAGGCATTCCCTAAGTAGCAGGTAATTTATAATTGTCTTCTCATTTAATAGTGAACCATAGAAAGTTGTTTGGGAGTTCTGTGCAAATTGTAGAAGTTTTCCACTAAAGAACTTCACAATAGGTTGTCCAGGTAGTGAGTGACCTTTTTTGGGAAGGCTTCCACTTGGATGTCATTATTCCTGGATTACAACTCCTAGCATCTCATTGCCTTCCAATATCATGTCTAAGTCATCTTTATCCCCCATGCAACCCAAGAGTGTGTGTGTGTATGTGTGTGTGTGTGTATATATATATATATATATATATATAGCAGTGTGTTGACTGGACACATAGACATGTGGCTCTGTTTCATAAACCTAAAAGCACAGAGCAGCAGGACTTGTCTCATATAGTATAGTCAGAAGTGGAATTGGACTTGTAGTTAAATATCCTTTCTACAACTAATACACCTCCTACTTTCCATCAGAGCCTCCCTCAGGATAGAAGAGATTTTCTGCTTATTTCAGGAACCTGGAATAGAGCTAGAAATATTCTGTCTGCAGCACCAAATTTCATTTATTATCTTGTATTTTAACTTTCAAAAACATATGAAACCATGTCCCCATTGGTTTCAGTATAACACTTTTAATCCAGAATCTTTGAGTAAAGTCTATGTACCTAGAAAATACACATGTATATCTTATGGCTTCTCATACTCCCCACCTGGATGCATTCACCCACCCCAGTGTGAGCACTGCCACGTGTGGCTAAGAGTTATGAGTTCAAATGATGTCAGAGATACCCTCTGCCTCCTCCTAATAGTGCCTTAAACAAGAAAAGACATTCTTTCTTTCCCATACTAGTAGGAACATGATCATGGGGGTCTATAATGGCAAGGGTTCAGCCTCCTTATGTCTTGATGTTCCACCATTGCTATCATGTATCCCTTGTTGGTCTGATTGAAGTGACATACCCTCCTCAGAAGTGAGGAGGAGGGTATGTTGAGGGCAAGCTCCTTTCCTTTAAGGACACAACTCAGAGTTGAAGATATCTTTTCTATTTCACTGGCTAGGACTAAGTCACATGGTCACACCTGCCTGCAAGGGGGCTGGAACAGGCACTTATCAATTATCTTGTAAAAAGGAGACACTGGATACCAGGAGACAATAAGTGATCTCTCCTACCGTGGTGTTGCCATCTTATAGCTCAGGCCACAAAGAGCGCAGGGCCATGTTAGCACCTTGCAAGGAAGATTCAGCATGAAGGCTCTTTCTGTGACTACTCCTGGAAATAGTGACTCAGCTTCCAGGAAGTCTCCCGTAAGGGGATGAATCAGTCCTGCAGCTGCAGCTGCTGGCCATCCGGTAGACCCCAGAAAGGCAGCGGTGTTCTTGCATGGCAGCAGTCAGAGGAACAGCCTTTCCACGGTGCTGTGATTTTCATGCTGGCAGGTCTAACCACCTGAAGGTGTGGGGTAGGGCTGGGTACTTGTTCTTAGGAACTGTTCCAGTGGCCTTATCTTCACTAGTCTTAGCTATTGAGGTTTCCTTAAAGCTTTGGGTCATGCTCCAGGGATGCTAGGTGCCGAGGAAGCTTCAGGAGCCACATAGTCAGGAATGGGGTGGGGAGGATCTAACAGATTTGCATATCTGGGACCTCTAAATTTCCAGATATCTAGTTCAAGAATTGGGGTAGGTTGGCATTTTCATGCGTTTTTGTTTCAGTATATCCATGCAGCAAAGACAGGTAAAACAGGTAAATTAGAGGTGGTTGATTTGAAGAAACTGGCCTATCTTGAGGTAAGTGGAAAAAATTACCAGATGTTTTAGAGGACACCACAGTTTGGGGGTACTTTTAGGCATATTCCGTGAACAGTAGATATAGGGAAACATACAGTAAGTGGAATTTTCAGAATTCAGAAGCTTCCCAGGAGAGAAGCCTAGCTAATATTTTCTTAATTAAATAATGAGGTTGATAATTGTCATATTTACTGCCAAGCATTTTTCTAAGTGTGCATAATTTAAAGAGATTGCCACAGACCTAGATTTCAAACCTAGGTCTTTCTGGCTGTAAAATTTGCATTGTAACCACTGCATTATGTTGAACAAAATGGTAAGTAGAGATAACTTACTTCCATTTTTACCTTTTAGATTAACGTGGCTGCTTATGACTAAACTTAGAGTTCTCAGAATACAGATGTTCAATGACGTAATATATACCCATAAGGCAACAACAGGAATACTTTTATTAGTTTTACTGTTGGCATATATTGCTTTGGACTAAGGATTTCTTATCAGCCTAAATGTACAAAACTAGAATCACTTCATAGAGAAAAGAATTTGCACAAATTACCCTGAGGTTTTGTATTAAAATGCTATTAATATCTCACTGATGCCATAAGAAGGAATATACCCCACCTTTATGAATGGTTTTGCCTAGTAAGCTCAGTCAGCAGTGGCCATTGTGGTTTGGAAGAAAGATGCTTAGTATGATGACAGTCTGTTTCTGCAAAATTTTCAGGAGACCTATTCTTCAATAGAAGGAAAGAGAATATTAGACCCAAACTGGAGCCATGCACAAAGGACTGTATCACATTAGAATATTTGATATGCAAAAACAAGAATGTTTTAGGTGAGGCAACAAGGTGTGTTATTGATGTCAAGCAGCAGACATATTTATAGAGACTGAGGAATGTATCTGACTGCGAGCATCTTCACGTTCACTCAGCTGTATTGAGGTTTTTTTTATTAAACTGAAATATACCATGCTTTTAAAAAGCCCCTTTGTGCCACATCCAAGTAAGAGCAGAATAGGTCCCTTATATGAGGAAACCACAAATCTTGAAAACAGTGGTGTTCCTTGATGTTCTTTGGCCGCACTACTGTTTGGTTTAACTAGCATTTCTGGTAATGGAATTGCTTGAGTCTCAGAATTAGTTTGCTTAGAATTTTGTTTCTGCCAGACCTCTTCCTGTTGACATATTCAAACTGAATCAAAATTACTTGTATGACATCATAAGCAGTGTAGGTATAGCATTTGAAAACAGTCTAAGGCTCTGATATATTAATTAATCTATTTGGGTGTGTTTGCTTGGAAACCTGGAAAGAAGCCTGTTTTAAAATATATTTGTTTTTTGGGCTTCCCTGGTGGCGCAGTGGTTGAGAATCCGCCTGCCAATGCAGGGCACACGGGTTCGAGCCCTGGTCTGGGAAGATCCCACATGCCGCGGAGCAGCTGGGCCCGTGAGCCACAATTACTGCGCCTGCGCGTCTGGAGCCTGTGCTCTGCCACAAGAGAGGCCACGATAATGAGAGGCCCGCGCACCGCGATGAAGAGTGGCCCCCGCTTGCCGCAGCTAGAGAAAGCCCTCGCACAGAAACGAAGACCCAACACAGCCAAAAATAAATAAATAAATAAATAAATAAATAAATAAATAAATAAAGAAAAAATATATATATATATTTGTTTTTAGACTATAATCTGAGAAAGAGAAAATTTTTAATCTCTATGACATTTTAAGAGTCATTCCCAATCTCTCAACATCTCATACTCCAACTAATTTATTTAGTGAAAGTGGGGAAAGTAGCAGAAACACTACCCAAGCATCATCAGTATTTTTATATTAGAATCACTTATGAAGAAGGTTAAAGAAATCTTCATTATCTTTCCTAAACTAAGTATTTGACATAAAAATTGAACCTGTGTATTATCTTTCATTATCAAGTAATAAACTATAAATTTGTTATTAAAAATATGGATGTACAACAGGAAAATAGACTAGCTGTACTCTCATTTAGCTATGGGATGTGGTAGATTCTACTCTTAAAATTCTTTAAAATTATTAAGTGCTTGACCAAGAGACTGAAGAGCTAAGAGATTTAAAGCCAAAAAGTTACGGGTCAACACCAATGGAAAAGCAAACAGAAAGTTTAAAGATAACATCTCTTAATATGTTATACTATGAATATAATATGAATTTAAAAGAAAGCATCTCTGGTATTATGATGTAAGTTAATAGGACATGTTAAGTAGTAGCACTCCCAGTTTTTAAGAAACCCTTCTGTAGAGTAAGGGAAAACACCCTTTCCTGCTAACTAATTCCTAAATTAAATCAGGAAGAAATTCAATTTTCAATTCTGTTATCCATGAAATGTTAGGTTTAGTGACTTACTTAGAATAATTGGCTCTAAAACCAGATCACCTTGGTTGCATCCAGACTCCTCTACTTACTGCTGTGTAACCCTAGGCAGGACATTTAACCTTCCAAGGTCTCAATTTCTTCTGTAAGGGTACCTAGAGCCTAGGGATGTTTGGGGATTAAATAATATGATACATGTGACGTGCCTGACACTGTCTAGGCACATAGTAAACCTTAGCTCATGCTGTGGTGGAGATGGGATTTTTCTTTATTCATAAAGAGATCTTTGCTGGTAAGATCCACACTCACTGTTATTCTAAAATAAAACACCTATAAAGTAAAAATGGACCCCATCAAAACTACAGTTCTCGTGTTCGATGCATCATCCACATTAGAAAATGTTCTGGAGGGGTAAATCATTGCTATGCCTGTGGAGCTCCTTGTCATTACTCCTCAGACAACGAGGTCAGAGGCTGGGAGTGCCAAAATGAGCAAGGCAGCGTCTGCCGTCTGCCGTTACAGAATTTATCGTGTGGGCGGGGAGATGGATTCGTATATAAATAACCCAGGGTAGTGAAGGAGTGAACAGAGCAGGTAGGGAGAGTGTTGATCTTGGACTGCCTATGAAAACACTCAGCCACAGGCTTCCAAAATAGGACACTGCAGTTATGGTCATGACCCCGTCAAATGTTATCCTCTTCCCACATGAGGGCGGGCCGCCTGGGGAAGCCTGTCAGTCTTGATGTGGTGATCCGGGGAGAGGTGGGGTACCTATTAACTTTAATTAACTTTAATTAACTTTAATTAATTAATTAAAGACATGATACGAAAATATGAGTTCATAGAGTACTGAAATCATTTTAAGTAAGTGAACTCTGCTTCGGTAGGCACAGATAAAGCTCCAGTTTCTCCTTAAGACATCCTCTGGTTCATAGGTTTACTTTTTAATCACAAAAAGAGGAAGTACGAGGTTTCTAGGGAAATAGATCTCAACCTCAGCTGCATGTTGGAATCACCTGGGCACCTTTAAAGAAGAAACGTCCTGCCTGGGGTATGTTCTGATTTAACTGGACCCGGGTATTAGTGTTTTTAAAACTTCCCAGCTGATTCCACACATGGAGAGCCACCGCTCTATGTACCCCGCATTTTGTTTCCCCCAAGATTTTCTAATAAATTTCAGGAGCCCAGCTCAGCCCAGATTCTGTCAACAGGTTTTCCAGTGGGTAATTCCTAATTTAATACCAGTACATGTGTTTTCCCTTTGGAAGCACATGGCACTCTCTGCTGTTTCAGTAAGTGATGTTGGCTCCTGGGGAAATACTCATCTTAGGCTCCGAGCAGAGCAGCGGTGGGCTTTCTCAGCTAGCACTCCACCCCCAGAGAGCAAGTCGCACCCATTTTTCACATCTCAGTGGCGTGACCAACCCACAGGTTTTGTTCTAGAACCGTCTATTGAATAATTTAACAACAGGTTCTTCCTGTCTACCCTAAATCTCTCATGCCACAGTTTGAGGCCTGTTTTTACATCTGAAATTGAAGCACTTTGTAGTCGGTACCTTAGTCTATCCATATACTTCTAGGTTCTTGAATCATCTGTTAGACTTATATATTCCTTTGCTTGTCTCGATTTAGGTAACATGTCTCTATAAATTCTGTTTCTATTGCTTTATTCTTTCAATCAAAAAATATCTATTGAATGACAAATATGGGTCAGACACTCTCCTGGACATTAGGGACAAAATAGTGTCCAAATCTGACAAAAATTCCTGCCTTCATGGGACTTACGGTCAAGGGGGAGGAGACAAGAGAAACACGTAAGTAACTAAAATGTGTAGTATGTTCAAAGGTGCCAAATGCTATGGAGAAAAATAAGGCAGGGCAGGAAGAAAGGGAGTGCTGGGGCTGGGGTTGTAATACATGAAATCAGCTTTGCTGTATTATCCACACGAGAGCTGGTGACCGCTTGGCCCAGAGTGGTAGTGACAGAAACGGTGAAAAGTGGTTGGAATCCGGATAAGTTTCATCAAGTCCTGAAGAAGGCAAGGGATTGAGCCCTGCTGGTGTCAGGAAGAGGAGAATTCCAGGCAGAGGGTACTGCAAATGCAAAGGCCCTGGGGCAGGAGTGAACCTGGGATGTTGAAGAAACTGCAGGAAAGACCAGTGTGGCTGGAGCTAGTCAGAGTGAAGGAGGCTATGACACTGGTGCTGAGCGTGGGGAGAGTGCAGACTACATAGGGCCTAGTAAGATTTTTGTAAACATTCTGGCTTTTTCTGAGTGAGATGGAGTTGTCAGAAGGTTTTGAGCGCAGGAGAAACCCAATATTTTAACAGGATCATTCTGCCGCTCAGTTGAGACAAATCTATATGGGTCAGTGGTAGAAGCAGGGAGACCAGCTGTGAGGCTATTGCAGTAATCTAGCTGAGAGATGATGACGGCTTGGACCAGGGTAATAGCAATGGAGCTGAGTTGGAAATATTGAAATCTGGATATATTTTTGAAGGTGGAACTTGTTGCTCTTAAATAAGTGTCTATCTAATATTTTTCCACATTCCTCTCGAAAGATGGAACTCAGACTCCAGTAAGGGACTGAATAATGCTAGTTATAGCAAAAGGTTGACTTACAGGCTCTTGTTACCACCAATTCAGTATCATGTTTTTTGCAGAATTATGGTAGATTCACCATGGCTTCCCACAGTCCTGACTCTCCCATTTTCGTGCACGTGTGCTTTGCCAGTCATTTACCGTTGAGAATTCTGACCCAAACTATCAATGATCACTCTTCCCTGCTGTTGCTTAGTGAGTACCTGTCCTTCCCTTCTTGCAGTCTTTACCTTATTCTATGGTAGGTCCCTGGAAGGTGATTTAGACAGGCAATGGAAGTAGAGGAAAGAATATGATACTGCTACAATTATTATCTGGGAGCCCAAGTTCAAAATAAATCAGGCCGAGAACCTCTCTTTTCCCACTCCTCTCCTATCTTCCCTCTCCCAACTCCCTGAACAAGGCAGAGAAAGATTTTCCTTTTCAAACTCCGCATAAATCTCCCAGGTGGCCTTTTATACCTTCTTTGCTTCTCCTCTGCCCTGAAGCAGAGTGTGGGTATCATGAGAAAATGCAGAGTGTTGCAAAAAAAAAATCTGGTGGTTCTCTTCTTCAAAACTAAGTGCACCTAACTCTAAATTCTGGTATTTACAGAAATAATTTCTGTTATACAGGCATACCTCACAGATGTTGTGTGTTTGATTCCAGACCACCACAATAAAGCAAATATTGCAATAAATCAAGTCACACCAATTTTTTGGTTTCCCAGTGCATATAGAAGTTATGTTTATAGTACACTGTAGTCTATTGTGTGCAATAATAGCATTATATCTAAAAAACAATGTACATACCTTAATTTTAAAGTGCTTTATTGCTAAAAAATGTTAACCATTATCTGACAATGCAGGGTAGCCACAAACCTTCAATTTGTGAAGTGCAATAAAACAGGTATAATAGTTATTCATTTTTAACAACTGAGAGAATTTCAGAAAACGTGTATACTCATTCTTCATCATTCATTCATTCAGCAACTATTTACCGAGTCCTTTTTACGTGCCAGGCACTGTTCTGCACACTGGGAGGTACGAGTGAACAAAACAAAGTCCCTGTTTCTTATGAAACGTACCTTATAATGCAGGAGACAGACAAAAACACAAGTAAACACATATGTAGTACATCTGATAAAGATAATGCTGTTGATAAAAGTCACTTAGGAGAATGAAAAAATGGAATGCTTGGATAGTGTGCCACTGGTGGTGGCAAGCTAGTATTAGTATTTTAAAGAGGGTCACCAGAGACAGTGTTCCATTATCATGTTAATGATAATATGACATTTTCACAGTAACCTAAACAAGTGAGAGAGTAATTCAGTCCCACATCTGGTGGGAAAATGCTCCTTGCTGTAGAAGTCCTTAGGTAGTTTTCTTCTCTCTGTATACTTCCAAAGTGACTTCATACTGTCCCATGGCTTTAATCACTTCCTATATCCTGATGACCCCCACATTTATATCTCCAGCCCAGATCTTTCCTAACTCTAGCCTAGTATATCCAACTGTTTCTGGAGTCCCTCCACTTGGTCATCTTAATAGATGTCTCATATTTAACATGGCTCTAACCAAATTCCTCATCCCCCCCTCCCCAAATTTGCTCTGTCGTTTCCTTCTCCCTTCAGAAAATGTCAACTCCATCCTTTCTGTTCCTCAAGTCAAAAATCTTGGTGTCATCTTCTTCTCTCTCAAACCATACATCTGATCCATCAGGTACATCATGAGTCACTTATATTGGGGAAAACAAGAAAAGGAGGAAACTTGGGGAGTTGGGATGAAGACATTAAGGTTAAATATAAATAGAAAGCAGAGCACTAATAGAAGTATCTGCAGGTTGTATTTGATGATATGAAGAAAAATTGAAGCTAAGGGAACATGTACCCTAGAACTCAGGTTGACATGAAATCATATCATAAGTCAGATTCCCCTAAAAGAGCTACAATTTCAGAATGGTCCACATGTTTGGGTATGTCTTAACATCAAGAATTAGTTGTTTGTTTTTTTGGTATTGAGCTGCATGAGCTGAAGACCTAAATAGACATTTCTCCAAAGAAGATATACAGATTGCCAAAAAACACATGAAAGGATGCTCAACATCACTAATCATTAGAGAAATGCCAATCAAAACTACAATGAGGTATCACCTCACACCAGTCAGAATGGCCATCCTCAAAAAATCTACAAACAATAAATGCTGGAGAGGGTGTGGAGAAAAGGGAACCCTCTTGCACTGTTGGTGGGAATGTAAATTGATAGAGCCACTATGGAGAACAGTATGGAAGTTCCTTAAAAAACTAAAAATAGAACCACCATATGACCCAGCAATCCCACTGCTGGGCATATACCCTGAGAAAACCATCATTCAAGAAGAGTTATGTACCACAGTGTTCATTGCAGCTCTATTTACAACAGCCAGGATATGGAAGCAACCTAAGTGTCCATTGACAGATGAATGGATAAGGAAGATGTGGCACATATATACAATGGAATATCACTCAGCCATATAAAGAAACGAAATTGAGTTATTTGTAGTGAGGTGGATGGACCTAGAGTCTGTCATACAGAGTGAAGTAAGTCAGAAAGAGAAAAACAAATACCGTATGCTAACACATATATATGGAATCTAAAAAAAAAAGGTTCTGAAGAACCTAGGGGCAGGACAGGAGTAAAGACGGAGAGGTAGAGAATGGACTTGAGGACACGAGGAGTGGGAAGTGTAAGCTGGGATGGAGTGAGAGAGTGGCATGGATATATATACATTACCAAATGTAAAATAGATAGCTAGTGGGAAGCAGCCGCATAGCACAGGGAGATCAGCTGGGTGCTTTGTGACCAGCTAGAGGGGTGGGATAGGGAGGGTGGGAGGGAGACGCAAGAAGAAGGAGATATGGGGCTATATGTATATGTATAGCTGATTCACTTTGATATAAAGCAGAAACTAACACACCATTGTAAAGCAATTGTACTCCAATAAAGATGTTAAAAAAAAAAAAGAATTAGTTGGCAGAACTGAGGCTGCCAACCTTAGTTCTTCCCAATCAACCCATGGATTGGGAAGAGACTTCAGGTACCTATGGGAATTTTTTACATAAAGTGCACCTAAAGCACTTTCTGTCCCCTGCTTCTGGAAACATTGTGTGATCTGAAACTGGAAGCAAGAAATTCAGAATCATAATTTTAAAAAGACAGTGGGGCTTCCCTGGTGGCGCAGTGGCTGAGAGTCTGCCTGCCAATGCAGGGGACACGGGTTCGAGCCCTGGTCTGGGAAGATCCCACATGCCGCGGAGCAACTAGGCCCGTGAGCCACAACTACTGAGCCTGCGCATCTGGAGCCTGTGCTCCGCAACAAGAGAGGCCACGACAGTGAGAGGCCCGCGCACCGCGATGCAGAGTGGCTCCCGCTTGCGGCAACTAGAGAAAGCCCTAGCACAGAAACGAAGGCCCAACACAGCCAAAAATAAATAAATAAATTTAAAAAAAAAAGACAATGAACATTTGAACCATTTTTCAGAAAAACAAATCCTCTTTGTAGACATATCTGCAATAAAGCAAAACACTTTGCTGAAGCATCAAGAAAGGGAGGATGTGATAACTTTCTAGGGGCAAGAGATGGTTAATAGTTAAGTGTCTTGACCAAATTAACTTGAATAAGAACAATGAAAAGGAAGGAAGTAGTCACTGTCCTTCTGTTTTGATTTGGTATATGTTTCCCAGTATTCAAATTCTCAGTACAGAAGGTTCTTGCTGTTTTGCTGCACTGAGTTCCTGAAAGTCACATGCAGATCCCCCTAAAGGAGACTGGAACAGTGTGAAATTGGGGGATTGCATTCTCCACCCCAGGGGTTTACCATCAAACGAAAAATAGGTGTAACCAAGAGTACAACATAAAAGATCTTCTGTGGTTCTGGTAAAATTGTGTTTTTCTCTCTCCTTACAACAGAAGTGTTAAGTGTGGTACCAGTTACCCCCTTGTGGAGAGAAGCTGAGTCCTTTGTAAACTTTTAAAAGATCTTTCCTCAGACTGGATTTCTCTCTCAGTGCCAGATTTTAGGCTAGAGATTTGATTGCCCTGAATTCAGTCCTCGGATAGCTAACTCCCCAAATAGGCTTTTTGGCCAATGGATGACAAGGCTGAATTTCCCATAAAGTAGGTTGTTAGAGACTAAAATAATTTCTCTCATGAAGTAGAATGAGTTTGAGCATTGGAATCTGACAGAGCAGAGTGGGAAGTTTTGGTGTGCCAGTCACAGGCTTTGTAACCTTGGAGAAATCATTCATCTCTCTTGTACATTTCTTCTTCTGAAGAGCTAAGATAACACCTGCCTCATGGGTTTCATGTGGAAGCTCAACAGATAACTTGTTTAATGCCTGGTATTTAGTAGGCATAATAATATTAAGTATTCATTGTTATATCTTTCCTCTCCCTTTTAACAAAAATGATCTTTCAAAGCTTGTTTCTTTTGTTTTATAAAGAATTGTTTTTAGTTTGATACCTCAAGTTAGAGCTGAAGGCCCTAAACACCAAGAAATTCTTATTCTTAATAGTAAACTCCCTATCACACTTATCAAATTGGATTGTTAGCTCTATTGATTATATTAGTAGTTGTCATATATGAGTGCTAATTTCCTGCCTAGTACAGCAATTAGTGTTTGCCAGAATTACCTCTTACACACTTCCCAGAAACCCAGTGAAGGAAGATACCATCCTTTTCCCCATTTGAAAGATGAGGAAACAGAAGGATTGAGTAACCTGTTCATGGTCACCCAGCTCACAAGTGACAGAGCCAGGATTCAGACCTGGACACTTTGACTTCAGTGCTGTGCCTTGAATACTATAATACTAGAGTAATCCTTTAATACTGCAGTAGTACATTAATATGAATGTCTCTTCTTGCCTTAATCACCAGGGACATAACTCCTCCAAATAAGTAGAGATTGGGCATGGAAAATGTAACCTATTCCTTCTGTTTTTATTTCTTTTGCCTTTTCCTGTAATAAAACCAGAGGTCTAGACTGAGTAGAGATTCTATACCATTTGGGGAAAAATAAGTGTGTGAAAATAATACATTAAGCTGAACTTTTAAAATCATTTAAGATCGCATGTCACTGAGGAAAGTCTTATTTGATCCCTGCAGACCCTTTGCCTTCCCCCTATTTAATTCTGTGAATTAAAAGAAAAGAAAGGTACAGATTATTTATTAGATCAGCTTAGTCTTTATTACTGTGCTTCCACTCCCTTGGATATTTTTTCTTTACTCCGTTTACATGTTTTTTGCCTGTTGCCATGGTAAAGTTCATTCCATGATGTGAGAGATCTTGGTGCCAAAGAAGGTTTTCCTAGTGTTAAATCCTGCATTTTCACTTCCACATTTTTATCTTGGTGTTACTAGGGCAACCCAAATAATTTCATTTTCTCTTTGAAGTTGATACCTTTTAAAGCTGTTATACCCTCATGCTGACTCATTCATGTTCTTACCACTTTTTTCTAGTTTAATTCCTGCAGCTACTTTCTTTCCACACACGTTTTTCTGCTTTTCTGTAGTCATAACAGCTGATGTATTGCAGTGTAGTGGTTAAGTATTTGGGGGATTACAAATTCCATTGAGGATTAGAAAAGAGCTATGGATTTTCTCACCAGAAAGAAGCACCAGTTTAAGAAAAAAGGATGAATATACAATGGGGAAAGGATTGTCTCTTTAATAAATGGTGCTGGGAAAACTGGACAGCCACATGCAAAAGAATGAAACTGGAACACTATCGTATACCATACACAAAAATCAATTCAAAATGAGTTAAAGACCTGAAACCATAGAACTCCTAGAAGGAAACATAGCAGGTAAGGTCATTGACATCATTCTTAGCAGTGAGCTCTTGACACCCAAAACAAAGGCAACAAAATAAAAAATAAACAAGTGGGATTACATCAAACTAAAAAGCTTCTGTACAGGAAAGGAAACCATCAAGAAAATGAAAAGGCAACATATGGTATGGGAGAAATTATTTGCAAGTCATACATCTGATAAATGGTTAATATCCAAAAAATATGAAGAACTCATACAACTCAATAGAAAAAAAAAAAAACCCCAAACAATCCAATTTTTAAAATAGGCAGAGGATTTGAATAGATATTTTTCCAAAGAAGACATACAAATTGCCAACAAGCACATGAAAATGTGCTCAACATCACTAATCATCAGGGAAATGCAAATCAATGGCTATCATCAAAAAGACAAGAAATAACAAGTGTTGGTGAGGATATGGAAAAAGGGGAACCCTTGTGCACTGTTGGTAGGAATGTAAATTGGTGTAGCCACTATAGAAAACAGTATGGTGTTTTCTCAAAAAATTAAAAATAGAACTACCATATGATCTAGCAATTCCACTTCTGCGTATTTATCCAAAGGAAACAAAAACACTAACTGGAAAAGATGTCTGCACCCCCATGTTCATTGCAGCATTATTTACAACAGCCAAAACATAGAAACAACTGAAGTGTCCTCTGATGGATGAATGAATAAAGTAAATGTGGTATCTATATACAATGGAATGTTGCTCAGTCATGTAAAAGGAGGAAATCCTGCCATTTTCAACAACATGGATGGACCTTGAGGGCATTATGCTAGGTGAAATAAGTGAGACAGAGAAAGACAAATACTATGTGATCTCACTTGTATGTGGAATCTTAAACAAAACAAACAAAAAAACTCATAGATACAGAGAAGAGACTGGTGGTTAGCAGAGGCTGGGCGGGGAGTGGGCACGGGGGTCGTGGCTGAAATGGGTGAAGGCGGTTGAAAGGTACAAATTTCCAGTTATAAGATAAATGAATTCTGGGGATGTAATGGACAACATGATGACTATAGTTAACAATGCTGTATTGTATATTAGAAAGTTGCTAAGAGAGTAGATCTTAAAAGTTCTCATCATAAGAAAAAAAATTTGTAACTGTGTGGTGATGGATATTAACTAAACTTGTTCTGGTAATCAGTTCACAGTATATAATATGTCAAATCATTATGTTGTAAAGTTAAAAATAATACAATGTTATATGTCAGTTATATCTCAATTACAAAAAGAAATAATGGATGGAAATATTAAATAGTCTCTCATCCAAATTTATTTGGTTCTTGGGTTTTGAATAGCAAGTTGCAAGAGTTTGTGTAACAAAAAATCTATCCCAGTCTATTCCAGTTCAGATTGTGAAAGTTAAGGTACCTATTTATTTCCATTTTTTATTTTATTTTATTTTATTTATTTTATTTTTGGCTGCATTGGGTCTTTGTTGCTGCGCACAGGCTTTCTCTAGTTGCGGCGAGCAGGGGCTACTCTTCGTCACGGTGCACAGGCTTCTCATTGAGGTGGCTTCTCTTGTTGTGGAGCACAGGCTCTATCTAGAGTGCAGGCTCAGTAGTCGTGGCGCATGGGCTTAGTTGCTCTGCAGCATGTGGGATCTTCCCAGACGAGGGCTCGAACCCGTGTCCGCTGCATTGGCAGGCAGATTCTTAACCACTGCGCCACCAGGGAAGCCCCTATTTCCATTTTTATTTTTACTTCATCCCAGGACAATTTCATGCTTGTTTTTATATCTGTCCTTCTCTGACAGGGCTCTTGGCAAACTGCCTGCAGAGGTTAAATGGCTAGTTGGTGTGCTTCTTTCCTAGTGCTGGTCTGGCTCACATAAACCCTTTGGGTTTGAATCCATACAAATAGATGCGGAGCAAAAAGAAGGGGTAACACGTTTTGAGTCTCCTTGTTTATAGATCTGTTGCCCACATACTCAACTATCGCTTTTTATTTATCTTTTATCCCCAGTACTTGACACAGAGTGGTTGGATAACAAATGTTGAAAGAGGAAGAATGGGAGGGATGGAGGAAAAAGGAAGGGAAAGAGGAAGAAAGAAATGGAAGGAAGAAGGTTCTACCCAAGGGAGGAAAAGAAAAAAAAACAGACTAAAGGAGACTCTCCTCTGACCAAAGGCTGAATTTCCTGTGTGTAACTCAGAAGTCAGTTCCGAAGGAGGAATTCTAGACAGATTCTGAGTGAGATGACTACTGTGCAGGCTGGTACACATTCGGACGGATGCAGGTGAGAAGAGCAGCCTTTGGCCCTCATAGCTGCCACCTTAGAAAAAGACTGCTGGTGAGTCCTGGTGACTTTTTGTCCTTTCAGTCTAAGAACATATAACTTGGGGCACCCCCTGTCTCATAGAATCTGAACGAGCTCAGGCTACCCCTTCCCTCATGTCTCCAGAGACAGAAGATATCAAGTCCAACCTTATTCGAATAAACAGAACCAAAACCTTTCTAATGAGTGATGGAGGGCAAAATGATATGTCTCAAAGGGGGAACCAAAAGCCGTCACATTTCAGACCTTTCATTCTGCCCAGAATGTTCTCCTGGTCCTGGCCTCCAACTTTATCAAAGTAACTATTCCTACCTATACTTCCTATTTTCATGCAGGCATCACTTCCTAAACCCCCTGTAGCTCAGGTACCTCAGTATAGTAAGTCCCCTACATACAAACGAGTTCTGTTCTGAGAGCACGTTCATAAGTCCAGTTTGTTGGTAAGTCCAACAAAGTTAGCCAAGGTCCCCAACTAACACAATCGGCTATATGGTACTGTGCTGTAATAGGTATATAATACTTTTCACACAAATAATACATTAAAAACAAACACAAAAAATAAAACATTTTTAATCTTAACACTACAGTTCCTTGAAAAGTACAGTAGTACAGTACAGCATCTGGCATCGAGTGAACAGGCAAGAAGAGTTACTGACTGGAGGAGGGAGAGGAGGTGGGAGATGGTAGAGCTGAAGGATCGTCAGCAACAGGGGACTGAGGGCAAGCTGCAATTTCAGTCACGCCTGACGTTGATGGCACAAGTTCTGGTTCCTTGCTGGATTCAATTCTATCTACCCTATTGGAAAAATGACCCAGTGATGTCTGCGTAGTAGCTTTTTTTTTTTTTTTTTTTTTATTTATTTATTTTTGGCTGTGTTGGGTCTTCGTTTCTGTGCGAGGGCTTTCTCTAGTTGCGGCAAGCGGGGGCCACTCTTCATCGCAGTGCGCTGGCCTCTCACTATCGTGGCCTCTCTTGTTGCAGCGCACAGGCTCCAGATGCACAGGCTCAGCAATTGTGGCTCACGGGCCCAGCTGCTCCGCGGCATGTGGGATCTTCCCAGACCAGGGCTCGAACCTGTGTCCCCTGCATTGGCAGGCAGATTCTCAACCACTGCGCCACCAGGGAAGCCTGGTAGTAGCTATTTTTATCTCATCGTAGATGACACGGTAGCACTGGATTGCATTCTGAACGGCTGCCGCAACCTTCGTGTACCGTTCTACGTTCGGGTCCTGTGCCTCAAAAACTAACAGTACCTTCTCAAATAAAGAAAATCCCCTTGCCATTTCCTGCATCATGAATCTCTTCAGTTCTTCAGTTACTACTTCTTCCTCTTGTCTCTCTTTGTCCTTTCTCTGGGCCTCCAATTCCATCAGGTCTTCATCAGTAAGCTATGCAATGTAAGTACACAAAAACACAACCACTTGTAGAGGATGCACGCACGTGACAGTGTACGCCAGACACGTGAACTAACTTACTTGATTGGACACGCGAACATGTTTGTATCTTTGAAAGTTCGCAGCCTGAAGGTTCGTATGTAGGGGACTTACAGTATGCTACCAGAGTACCCAAAACTTCCACTTCATCATGCCTGTCACAATTGTGATTAAATGGTTGTGTGTCATTATTTACTATGTCTTTTCATCATGATATAAGGTTCATAAGGACAGGAGTTATATCTGTCTTAATCAATGGTATAGCCACATTAGTGAGCTCAATACCTTACAGATAAAAGCTACTCTAGTACCTCTAGAAAGAATGAATAAAGCTGCCAGGCACCGTGGTAGGTGCTAGGAATATAGAGCTTTTCAAAGGCACCGAATCTATCCTTGAAAAACTTTGTGCCTCTAGAGTAGCTATCTCTAATGATAATATATCCCTCTCTCAGCCTCCAGAAAGGAAAGACCAAGGATGAATCAAAATCCTGTGGCCTTCTACACCTCATTTCCCTAGGTCCCACTTCTTTCCCACAAGAATACCAACACTTTTCATATCTAAGAACATTGAGTAGAAATGAACGAACTTATCTCTCACCAATTTCTGTTCCTTTGTTGAGTAGACATTTATTTTGTTTTTACAGAAACAATTTTAACTTATGTCTGTATAACCATTTTTTAGGGCCCTAAAACATTGGTCTGCTAAGTTTTTGACATGGGTCATCTGAAATAGGATTAAACATTACAGGATAAGTAAAAACAAATAAATCCCCACAGTTTTTCCATAAACCTTGTCTTTTCCCTTGGCCCTAAGCCACCCAAAAGATTATTCACTCATTCCTAAATCCCACTTTACTTCAGAATTTCCGAAGATCTCTCAGCTTTGAAATGTTTGACTTTTAAAAAAAAATTTTACTTGTTTCTTCGTCACTTTTTCCTTCTAAATCTGTTTTTAAATGTCTATGACCTTTCTGCATAGTTTTTCAGTATTTGTGATTAATAATTAAAACCTCGCAGTTTAACAACTCTTGAATCAGTTTTATTCCTTTCAAGCATCCTCAATCTGCCTTTTCATCCTACTGATGAGTTTGTTGAATAAAACTGCTTTAGATAACTAGATGTCACCATGCAAGTTGATATATTACTGGGCTTCAGTATGTTGTTTCTAGGTCTTTGAACCATTTAAAAATACATTTGGCAGAGCTCAATATCTTTGAAATAGTTTTCTCAGGAAGACCTCATCTGGCCCCAAGCCATCTTTCTTACTAATAATAGCAACTGCAAGTAAACAATTTCAAAATATTGCTATACAGTTTGTCTATAAAGATGGTACTGTTTTGGATCTTATTACAAGTTAGCTGATGGGCTCTAAATTTTTCCCTCTATTTTCTTTCTGCTGACAAAGTATTCAGATTAATAAGTCTGAGATCTCACACTTGGAACTGTTTTTGGAACTGTTCTTGGAACTTTGTTTTTAATGAATTATTAATTTGTTCGATTAATATATATTGAGCACCTGTTACGTGCTAAGACTGTTAGGTGTTGGGAAGACAATGGAGACCAACATTCATCCAGAAGCACACAAATGAATGGAAAATGGTGTCTCTGACAGGGACCACCAAGAGAGATCCACAGTGCTGTGAGAGCCTGCAGGGTTGGATTTGCCCTAGTCAGGGAGATCAAGGACAGCTTCTCTGAGTAAGTGGTACTAGAGCCAAGCTCTGCAGGATACACAGGAATCTGAAACGTGAGGAGAGATTGAAAGAACATTCCTATTGTAGGGTTAGCACCACAAGGATCTGCTACTATTGCTTGTATCTCCATTGTAGTGACTTTTTGAGAGCCCCAGAGATCACTCAGCCTTTGCAATCATGTATATTGCATACATATATACATGCAATCATGTATATATACCTAGTTTCTTTCCTTTTTCTGGAGGGCGGGAAATAGGGTTTTATTATGTGTTTTGTTGTTTTTGGAAAAGAATATATCATCTTCAGAAACAGATGTATTTTAATGAATTGATTTATATTTTCCAAGGAATTTTCCATTTAGATTTTTGGCACAGTCTAGGTGTGAGAGGCAAGTGGCCTTTGACCATATTCTCCTAGAGCCTTCATATAGAGAAGCTTCTTATGCCCTTTGTCAGCCTCTAGGATGTGAGACTCTAGGAGAACTGAATATCATCATGTTAGATTTTATTTAGCTTTGCTGTGAGAAAATAAGAGTTGGAAGAGGGAACTCATATAATGTCTAAGTTGGAAAGGATGGGCCATGAAATCAATATGTTAACTTTAGAGCCAAACCCAACAAATATTTTTCTTTTAGGCACAAAGCCTTGCGTTAAATATTTATTGGTTGTATGGACAAAAACCTAATATTCCAATTTTCAGGTGCATTCATGTCACTTTTAATATTCTGACAGTAAAATTCTGGTCATTGTTGATTTTCTCCTGTAGTTTTTTTTTTCTTGGAGACTGGAGGATCTGAACTTCTTCCTTCCATCATGGATTTTAGCCAACAGAAAAGACAGACCAAGAGCTAACTTCTTGAGAACAACCTTCTTGAAAAGCCCCAAAGAGATTTATTCAGCATTTAATATTTTTCTGCTATTAACAACGCTACCATGGTCCCTGATCTGAAAAGGGAAATTGTGAATGGCAGATTCTTACAAAGATGAGTTTAATAAAAAAGGACGATAAAAATGGTCATACTATAAATCCATTAGTCTTTCAATCTCTCACTTTAACTGCCAATCTCTTGTTTCCTGAGGAGGCTTACTTTTGTTTCCTACTGTATTTAACATGGCTGGAAATTTGAAATTTTACCCCATTAAAAAAGAAAGCTTAGTAGCAAAGTTTTGATAACAAGTTGCTTTAACTTCCCTGTCACTCTTTTGGTTGGTGCTCTGTTTTCATACATACCAGACTACTTATGTGTGTGAAAAGGTGTTTGTAAAACACACCAAACTTTCTGTTGGAACAGAAAAGGCAACATTCCCCCCATAGAATCATTAGGAATTCGAGTCAACAAACTATTGAGCATTTTAGGCCCCATAGCAAGCAATATGAAAGAAAAGGTGATCTCTGCCTTTTCAGACTACTCTATTTTGTGAAAAATAAACAAAAAACTTTTTAGTTTTAATGTTCTAGAGAGCAGGAATGTTCTAGAGAGCAGGAATATTCCCGTCTTCTCCGCCTACCTCTCCTCCCTGTCCCTTCCTCAGAAAGAAAGTTGCCTTCCAGGTAGATGCCTTCCTGCACTTGTTTAAATCTTCTGGCCTGCACTGTATATTCATGGTGTGTCAGCTGCTTAGAACTATTGTGCTTTCTTTGTTCAAAGGGGAAAACTGGACTGAAGATAAGCCTCAGTCTTTTTTTGTCCATTAAAGGAAGAAATAAATCATCTTCGGAACAATCATTACAGATTTACTAAATTGAAATCTAGACTTAGTTTTTGGATGTGAAGACTGGTAAGAACCGAAACCTCGTCTAAATCACATAAGGGGAAACACACAGTCTTTTCAAGGGTTTAGAATCCTATGGGGTCGGGGCAGGGAGGGGGTTTGAGTATACACTAATTCCTGGAAGATTGTTCCTGGTTTAAAGGAGGTGGAAACAGTGTGGAATGAAGAGGTGACCAAGAAGACCAGTGAGGTGCAGAGAGCTGAGGGAATGAGTAATATTTTATGATAATCTTTTATGGTCAGGGTTTAAAAAACTATTAGATCACAATTTAGCCTCATTTTCAAAAAGATTTCTGAGTTGAAATTTACTTAAAGTATATAGAATAAGCATTACATAATTATTAGTGTCATACACATGTAGCTGAAGCTCTTTGACAAAAATTCCAAAGAAATCAAGATCTCACTAAGATTTATAAATGCAGTATTCCAAACCACTATATTATAAATAAGACTTCTTTGTTTGGATCTGTTTTCTGCCACCTGTTTCTTAATAGGGTAATGTTTTGATAAGGGAGTCGCAAAATGTGGCCATTGGGTACAGGTTGGTGCCTAAGAAGTCATCATCGAATGACACACCCTCTTTATAACTGGTGACAGACATTGTACATTAAAATTTCAGTGACCCTTAACTTTGAAATTATAAATTATTCCTGACTCTTGTCCTCTTCTCAACCAGTCTCTTCAGTAGTGGATGTCCTTTGAATAATCACTATTTACAGTGTGAAGCTGTGTGGTAATAGTTACTCTCTTATTTATTGTAGTATCAAACTATAACAGAGGATAATAACATAATAGAAGAATTTGGTCTTTACTACAAAATGCTCAATTGGGTGTGTGTATCTGTGTGTGACTGTGTGTATATGTTTAGGCCTCTTTGAATTTAACAAACATGTATTGAGGGTCTATTCTAAGGCATTGTGCTATTTTCTAGAAGATACAAAGTTAAACAAGATACAAACCTTGTCCTCAATGAAATGAAAACAACAACCTCTTTAAATGCACCATTGGCACCAGAAACAATAATCAATCACATGTACAAAGAAGAGCAGTTACAATTCATGCTTTTATAGGAATTTCTTTCATACACATTCTCCTAGTAGAGTACACAGGGGTGAGGCAGGCACTTTGTCTATTTTGTTCACTTCCATTCCACCAGCACCTAGCACGGTGCCTGACATATCTTAAAATTTATATTTTTAATGTACATTTTAATATACATTTTAATAAATATTTATTATAATGCTATAATTATTTATAGCAAGTGCATGAGTAAATGAATTATGCTTGTGAGAGAGAAAAATCAGCTACTGATAATAGTACATAACAAATTTTTGGTGGTGGTGGGATGAATTGGGAGATTGGGATTGACATATATACACTAATATGTATAAAATAGATAACTAATAAGAACCTCCCATATAAAAAAATTAAATTAAATTTTTTAAAAAAAGCTTATGACTATGCTAAAGATAACTGTGGAAACTAGTATGTAAAGCAACAGCCTTGAGATGTGTGGCCTGAAGCACGGTGACTAAAGGGGTTTTCTTTAAATATGGGAAGGGTATAATGAGAAAGAGGTATTATATCTTAATTGATTAAAAGAGAACTAAAATTGCCAGGTAGGCATAATTTTTGTTCCCCACCTCTCTTAGAAAAACAGGTTAAGCTCATTTTGAATACTTTTCAGATAATGTGATTGGGCCATTAATTTAACACATGGCATAGTGGAAATATCCAAGGAGATGATAGTACAGAAGTATCCATTGGGTTGCAAGTTCAACTTGCCTCATGATTCCTTCTGAGTCTAAAGTTCTCATTTATGGGACTATAAGAGCACTATAGCTTAAGAATCATTTAAATGTATTAATAATTATTTTTCATTTTATTTTCAAAGAGGGACATGAAAAGAGAAATTCTATTTAAACCATTTGTTTCCTAGTATATTTTAGATTCTGTACATTCAGATCAGCATGATGTAGTATTAACTAAGCTGTAGAGTAAGAGGTAAGATTTGATTAGAAGTTAAGGCTCACCACTAGCTGTGTTCCTTGGGCAAGTCACCTAATCTCTCTTGGCTCAGGTTGTTCACTCATAAAATGAGAGTTATGGAGTGGATGACTTCTGAAAGTGCCTTTCAGGTTCTTAACTGTTATAACCCATTTATGAGTTTCTTTAAATTAAGTATATGTCTATAGAACCATATAATTATGGTCTTCTTTAGTGGATTTTTCTAAAAATATTTTGTCGCATATACCACAACTACAGAGTAAAACACAATCTAGAGAGTCACACTCTCCTAAGAAAGAAAGATATTTTTATAAAATTAGAAACTTTGGCTTTTGTCCTGTTTTTTATTTCCATCTTTGCACTGCTAGAGGAAAAGTAATTTTTTTTTATAATTGATATTTTGAGCATGTTCTGATGACTTTATTTTGATTGGTACCACTGAGAAGAACCCATAAATAAATCATGGTATTTCTGTGCCCTTCCTCTTTTGCACTGCTTTTCTGTACTGGCCTTGGCTGTGCCGATGTCCTGGCCCTGCACTGTGGGATCTTCCTCCCATGACATTACTCAGACGCTTTGCTTTTATAATCATTATTTCCAAAACGAAAGGCAATTGCACCCCCATCTTTATTAAAATTACTAGTTATTCACTGATTTATTCAGCAAATATTGAGTGCCTACTATATGCCAAGTATTATCTTCTAGGTACAGGGACACGTCAAAATACAAAATAGAATTGAAAAGAAAGTTCCTGTCCTCAAGAAACTTTCATTCTTTTAGGGGAGACAGACAATAAGGAATATAAGTATTTTTTGACAGATGGGATGTGGGATGTAAGAGACAAAGAAGACTCACAGATAACTCCAAAAATGTTGGTCTGAGCAACTGGAAAGATGGAGTTGCCATCAAGGGGGAAAAGTTGCAAGAGCGACAGGGCTTTGCCCGGGATGGGAGAGATGGAGATAAGGGAATGGAACTGGAGTTAGTGTGGCACATAGTGAGTTTCATGTGTCTGCTGGATGTCCAGATGGAGATACTGAGTAGGCAGTTGGGTCTGCCATTTAAAGCACTATGCTCACAGGGGAGTGAGTTAGGGAGGAGAACTGCATCGAAGACTAAGCATTTAGCACACCTAAGTCAGAGGTCAGGGGGAAGATGAGGCAACAGACAAGTAGTTAAAGAAGGAACAGCATGGAAAACAGGAGGAACACCTAAAGGCTGTGACATCCTGAAAGCCAAGTAGAGAATGGTCATTTTATGCCAAATGCTGAAGATAGAGCAGGTAAGGTGAGGGCTGAGAATTGACCATTAGACTTAGCCACATAGATGAATAATATATGTGGGTTTCTTTCCTGTAGAATTCACACTTGATGCTCAGGAATTACTGAATTTTTAAAATTCATTTTTGTAAGGGGACACTCACTATGTTACTGATATGATTACTCTTATCACTTGGAATTGGCCCTTGTTTCCTTGAGTGGTATATGATTGTACCGTCTAAAGGTGATGCCATTCTCCAACTGCCAGAAAAATGTGGAACAAAGCACTGTTAACCATATATACCCACCTGATAGCCGTTGGAAAACAGTGTTAGCAATCAGATTTGAATCAAAGTAGAATATGTTTGATATTCTTAAAGTCATGGGTTAACAAATAGAGTAGAATTTGTTCTGTAATTAATTTTGGAGAAGATATTAAACTTCTCCTGAGAGGGAGGAAGACAGATTGTTTCAGGAAGAACCAGATAAATGAAAGAAATAAGAAACTCTGAGTTTGCAACTAACTTTACCAATATTCTTTACCAAAGGATATATGATGTGATATTTTTGAGATGTAAAATTTTATAGACAATGAAGCCATTAAAATGACTTTTGGTAATAAGTATTTTTAATAAAAGTAATGCAAATAGATTTCTGCAAAAGGATACAGAGGCAAATATATAACATAATATAAAAGTTTATATATTTTTAATTAGGATACCAGAATCTCTTTTTTAAATTTTTTTAAAAAAATTTTTATTGGAGTATAGTTGCTTTACAATGTTGTGTTAGTTTCTACTGTACAGCAAAGTGAATCAGCTATACATATACATATATCCCCTCTTTTTTGGATTTCCTTCCCATTTAGGTCACCACAGAGCATTGAGTAGAGTTCCCTGTGCTATACAGTAAGTTCTCATTGGTTTTCAATTTTATACAGAATATCAATAGTGTATATATGTCAATCCCAATCTACCAATTCATCCTACCCGCCCCCCCTTGGTATAGGATACCAGAATCTCTTGATTGAATGTGAAATGCCATGTTTCCAAAGACATTATTAGGTAAGCTAAAATCTTACATAATGGTTGGAAATTGGAGCTGGAAGAAATATAAAGATAACCATTTATACTTCTAAAATAGAAAAAGTTTTTAAATATAAGTATAATTATCCTGATTGATCTTTAGGGCAAAAAACTATGTAAACTCAGCAGTTTATTCAGAAGTGGCTTCTTCAGCTTGAAATGGTCACAAATTGTGTGGAAACTACAATGATAGTGAAAGAGAAATTGTTTCATCACTGTAATACACAACTTTAAGAGGTGCTGAAATTTGTGAAAGAATACAAAATTTTTTTTCAATTAAGCAAGCAGAAGGTTCATCTACCCTTTGTTTAGTTTTGGAGTTTTTAAGTCAACTTCTCCTTTACTTCCTCCCTTTTTTTTACATCAAAAATAATTCCAAGGATTAAATCTGTGCTGGATATTGGCTTTGAGCCTTGTGATATGTTAAAACAATAAAGTCTATGTGTATGTGTATTATACATCTGTGTGTACATTATACATATGTCTACATACATTTATATGTATTATATATGTACATACATATAAGAGCATGTACATACATGTGCACATACACACACTTACCCAAAAGAGGTTAAGTACATTGAGTAGAGTTATGACGCTAAAAGTCTGTTTCATCTTGACTGTTTGTTTCTCTGACAGTCCATCTTAAGTCCATCTTAACTAGGCTGTACCAGTATTAGGAAGCAGTAGATAATACTTAAGTTTCTTAGATTCCTCAGTTTGTCTTTATTTTACATATTAAGAGAATTATGCCAATGAAACAACTCAGCCAAGGACTCGGACAATCTCACTATTGAGTGCCGAGGCCTTTGCTTTTTCAAGGTGAGCCATAGATAAAGGAAGGAACAGTGAGCCTCTACCTCAGTGGTTCTCAAAGTGTGGCTCATGGAACACCAGTCACCTAAACATTTTTAGGGGGTCCACAAGATCCAAACTAATTTTTAATGCTAAGATATTTTTTGCCTTTTTCACTGATGGTACAAAAGCAACGGTGGGTAAGTCATCTTAGCATGAATCAAGATAGAGGCACCAAATTCTATTGTGGAGCATTCTTCATTGGCACACATTTACAATTTAAAGGAAGAAAAAAACCAGTTTCATCTAATGTCCTCATTGAATCAGTAAAAATTATTATTTTAATAGCTCTCGACCTTTGACTACATATTGTAATAATATACAGTGTGATGAAAGGGAAGAATACATAAAGCACTTCTGCTGAATTCAAAGTACAGTAGGTGTCTCAAGGGAAATCCTTATTTGAGTTGAAAGTTGAATTAGCCACATTATCATAATGTACCATTTTTAATTGAATAAAACAACTGATTATTCAGACTTGAGTATGTGGAAGATACTTTCGCAAAATGACTGAAGCGAACTTGACATCTCAAGGAAAACAACTGATAATATTTGCTGCCACAAATAAAATTCAAACTTCCAAGTGATGAATAGAACTTTGGAAAATTTGTGTCCACCACAAGTTGGATAGCCTCCAATTACTTAAAAAATTTTCTGATGAAAGCAGTAGTGATATTAATGAATGTGATTTTTAGGTATGATTTGTCAACATTATGGAAGATCTCCATAACTAAGTGATCCAGTATTTTCCAGATGACCAACGCATGTTGTTACCAAATCATGCACAGATAAAAGATCCATTCAAAGTGCAAGATAGACGAATGAGTTGTATTTTTTTTAACATCTTTATTGGAGCATAATTGCTTTACAATGGTGTGTTAGTTTCTGCTGTATAACAAAGTGAATCAGCCATATGTATACATATATCCCCTCCCTCTTGCGTCTCCCTCCCACCCTCCCTATCCCACCCCTCTAGGTGGTCACAGAGCACCAAGCTGACCTCCTTGTGCTATGCAGCTGCTTCCCACTATCTATCTATTTTACATTTGGTAGTGTATATATGTCAATGCTACTCTCTCACTTCGTCCCAGCTTACCCTTCCCCCTCCCCGTGTCCTCAAGTCCATTCTCTACATCTCTGTCTTTATTCCTGCCCTGACCCTAGGTTCATGAGAACCATTTTTTTTTTAGATTCCATGTATATGTGTTAGCATATGGTATTTGTTTTTCTCTTTCTGACTTACTTCACTCTGTATGACAGACTCTAGGTCCATCCACCTCACTACAAATAGTTCAATTTCGTGTCTTTTTATGGCTAAGTAATATTCCATTGTATATATGTGCCATATCTTCTTTATCCATTCATCTGTCGATGGACACTTAGGTTGCTTCCATATCCTGGCTATTGTAAATAGAGCTGCAATGAACATTGTGGTACATGACTCCTTTTGAATTATGGTTTTCTCAGGGTATATGCCCAGTAGTGGGATTGCTGGGTCGTATGGTAGTTCTATTTTTAGTTTTTTAAGGAACCTCCATACTGTTCTCCATAGTGGCTGTATCAATTTACATTCCCACCAACAGTGCAAGAGGGTTCCCTTTTCTCCACACCCTCTCCAGCATTTATTGTTTGTAGATTTTTTTGATAATGGCCATACTGACAGGTGTGAGGTGATACCTCATTGTAGTTTTGATTTGCATTTCTCTAATGATTAGTGATGTTGAGCATCCTTTCATGTGTCTGTTGGCAATCTGTATATCTTCTTTGGAGAAATGTCTATTTAGGTCTTCTGCCCATTTTTGGATTGGGTTGTTTGTTTTTTTGATATTGAGCTGCATGAGCTGCTTGTATATTTTAGAGATTAATCCTTTGTCAGTTGCTTCATTTGCAAATATTCTCTCCCATTCTAAGGGTTGTCTTTCCATCTTGTTTATGGTTTCCTTTGCTGTGCAAAAGCTTTTAAGTTTCATTATGTACCATTTGTTTATTTTTGTTGTTATTTCCATTACTCTAGGAGGTGGGTAAAAAGGATCTTGCTGTGATTTATGTAATAAAGTGTTCTGCCTATGTTTTCCTCTAAAAGTTTTATAGTGTCTGGTCTTACATTTAGGTCTTTATCCATTTTGAGTTTATTTTTGTATACTGTGTTAGGGAGTGTTCTAATTTCATTCTTTTACATGTAGCTGTCCAGTTTTCCCAGCACCACTTATTGAAGAGGCTCTCTTTTCTCCATTGTATATTCTAGCATCCTTTATCAAAGATACGGTGACCATATGTGTGTGGGTTTATCTCTGGGCTTTCTATCCTGTTCCATTGAACTATATTTCTGTTTTTGTGCCAGTACCATACTCTCTTGATTACTGTAGCTTTGTAGTATAGTCTGAAGTCTGGGAGCCTGTTTCCTCCAGCTCCGTTTTTCTTTCTCAAGATTGCTTTGGCTATTCGGGGTCTTTTGTGTTTCCATACAAATTGTGAAATTTTTTGTTCTAGTTCTGTGAAAAATGCCATTGGTAATTTGATAGAGATTGCATTGAATCTGTAGATTGTTTTGCATAGTATAGTCATTTTCACAATATTCATTCTTCTAACCCAAGAACATAGTATATCTCTCCATCTGTTTGTGTCATCTTTAATTTCTTTCATCATAGTCTTATAGTTTTCTGTATACAGGTAGTTTGTCTCCTTAGGTAGGTTTATTCCTAGGTATTTTATTCTTTTTGTTGCAATGGTAAATGGGAGGGTTTCCTTAATTTCTCTTTCAGATGTTTCATCATTAGTGTAGGAATGCAAGAGATTTCTGTGCATTAATTTAGTATGCTACTACTTTACCAAATACATTGATTAGCTCTAGTAGTTTTCTGGTAGCATCTTTAGGATTCTCTATGTATAGTATCATGTCATCTGCAAACAATGACAGTTTTACTTCTTCTTTTCCGATTTGGATTCCTTTTATTTCCTGTTCTTCTCTGATTGCTGTGGCTAAAACTTCCGGAAATATGTTGAATAATAGCAGTGAGAGTGGGCATCCTTGTCTTGTCCTTGATCTTGGAGGAAATGGTTTCAGTTTTTCCCCATTGAGAATGATGTTGGCTGTGGGTTTCTCATATATGGCCTTTATTATGTTGAGGTAAGTTCCCTCTATGCCTACTTTCTGGAGAGTTTTTATCATAAATTGGTGTTGAAGTTTGTCGAAAGCTTTTTCTGCACCTATTCAGATTATCATATGTTTTCTATCCTTCGATTTGTTAATATGGTGTATCACATTGATTGATTTGCATATATTGAAGAATCCTTGCATTCCTGGGATAGACCCCACTTGATCATGGTGTAGGATCCTTTTAATGTGCTGTTGGATTCTGTTTGCTAGTATTTTGTTGAGGATTTTTGCATCTATGTTCATCAGTGATATTGGCATGTAGTTTTCTTTTTTTGTGACATCTTAGTCTGGTTTTGGGATCAGGGTGATGGTGACCTCATAGAATGAGTTTGGGAATGTTCCTCCCTCTGCTATATTTTGGAAGAGTTTGAGAAGGATAGGTGTTAGCTCCTCTCTAAATGTTTCATACAATTCGCCTGTGAATCCATCTGGTCCTGGGCTTTTGTTTGTTGGAAGATTTTTAATCACAGTTTCAACTTCAGTGCTTGTGATTGGTCTGTTTATCTTTTCTACAATTTCCTGGTTCAGTCTTGGAAGGTTGTGCTTTTCTAAGAATTTGTCCATTTCTTCCAGGTTGTCCATTTTATTGGCATATAGTTGCTTGTAGTAATCTCTCATGATCCTTTGTATTTCTGCAGTGTCAGTTTTTACTTCTCTTTTTTCATTTCTAATTCTGTTGATTTCAGTCTTCTCCCTTTTTTAATCTTGGTAAGTCTGGCTAATGGTTTATCAATTTTGTTTATCTTCTCAAAGAACCAGCTTTTAGTTTTATTGATCTTTGCTATTGTTTTCTTCATTTCTTTTTCATTTATTTCTGATGTGATCTTTATGATTTCTTTCCTTCTGCTAACTTTGGGTTTTTTCTGTTCTTCTTTCTCTGATTGCTTTAGGTGTAAGGTTAGGTTGTTTATTTGTGATGTTTCTTGTTTCTTGAGGTAGGATTGTATTGCTCTAAAGTTCCCTCTTAAAACTGCTTTTGCTGCATCGCATAGGTTTTGGGTCGTCGTGTTTTCATTGTCATTTGTTTCTAGGTATTTTTTGATTTCCTCTTCAATTTCTTCAGTGATCTGTTGGTTATTTAGTAGCATATTGTTTAGCGTCCATGTGTTTGTATTTTTTACAGTTTTTTCCTGTAATTGATATCTAGTCTCACAGCATGTGGTCAGAAAAGATACTTGATATGAGTTCAATCTTCTTAAATTTACCAAGGCTTGATTTGTGACTCAAGATATGATCTATCCTGGAGAATGTTCCATGAGCAGTTGAGAAGAAAGTGTATTCTGCTGTTTTTGGATGGAATGTTCTATAAATATCAATTAAGTCCATCTTGTTTAATGTATCATTTAAAATTTGTGTTTCCTTATTTATTTTCATTTTGGATGATCTGTCCATTGGTGAAAGTAGGGTGTTAAAGTCCCCTATTATGATCGTGTTACTGTCAATTTCCCCTTTTATGGCTGTTAGCATTTGCCTTATGTATTGAGGTGCTCCTATGTTTGGTGCATAAATATTTACCATTGTTATATCTTCTTCTTGGATTGATCCCTTGATCATTATGTAGTGTCCTTCTTTGTCTCTTGTATTAGTCTTTATTTTAAAGTCATTTTTTCTGATATAAGAATTGCTACTCCAGCTTTCTTCTGATTTCCATTTGCATGGAATATTTTTTTCCATCCTGTCACTTTCTGTATGTGTCCCTAGGTCTGAAGTGGGTCTCTTGTAGACAGCATATATACTGGTCTTGTTTTTGTATCCATTCAGCCAGTCTGTGTCGTTTGGTTGCAGCATTTAATCCATTTACATTTAAGTAATTATCAGTATGTATGTTCCTATTACCATTTTCTTAATTGTTTGGGTTTGTTTTTGTATGTCTTTTCCTTCTCTTGTGTTTCCGCTTAGAGAAGTTCCTTTAGCATTTGTTGTAAAGCTGGTTTGGTGGTGCTGAATTCTCTTACCTTTTGCTTGTCTGTAAAGGTTTTAATTTCTCCATCGAATCTGAATGAGATCCTTGCTGGGTAGAGTAATCTTGGTTGTAGGTTTTTCCCTTTCATCACTTTAAATGTGTCCTGCCACTCCCTTCTAGCTTGCAGAGTTTCTGCTGAAAGATCAGCTGTTAACCTTATGGTGATTCCCTTGTATGTTATTTGTTGCTTTTCCCTTGCTGCTTTTAATGTTTTTTCTTTGTATTTAATTTGTGATAGTTTGATTAATATGTGTATTGGTATGTTTCTCCTCGTGTTTATCCTGTATGGGACTGTCTGCACTTCCTGGACTTGTTTGACTATTTCCTTCCCCATATTAGGGGAGTTTTCTACTATAATCTCTTCAAATATTTTCTCGGACCCTTTCTTTTTCTCTTCTTCTTCTGGGACCCCTATAATTCGAATGTTGGTGTATTTAATGTTGTCCCAGAATTCTGAGACTGTCCTCAATTCTTTTCATTCTTTTTTCTTTATTCTGCTCTAGGGTAGGTATTTCCACTGTTTTATCTTCCGGGTCACGTATCTGTTCTTCTGCCTCAGTTATTCTGCTATTGATTCATTCTAGAGAATTTTTAATTTCATTTATTGTGTTGTTCATCATTGTTTGTTTGCTCTTTAGTTCTTCTAGGTCCTTGTTAAACATTTTTTGTATTTTCTCCATTATATTTCCAAGATTTTGGATCATCTTTACTATCATTATTCTGAATTCTTTTTCAGGTAGACTGCCTATTTCCTCATCATTTGTTTGCTCTGGTGGGTTTTTACCTTGCTCCTTCATCTGCTGCATATTTCTCTGTTTTCTCATTTTGTTTAACTTACTGTGTTTGGGGTCTCCTTTTTGCAGGCTGCAGGTTCGTAGTTTCCATTGTTTTTGGTGTCTGCCCCCAGTGAGTGAGGTTGGTTCAGTGGGTTTTGTAGGCTTCCTGTAGAGGGGACTGTTGCCTCTGTTCTGGTGGGTGGGACTAGATCTTGTCTTTCTGTTCGGCAGGGCCGCATCCAGTGGTGTGTTTTGGGGTGTCTGTGAACTTAGTATGATTTTAGGCAGCCTCTTTGCTAATGGGCAGGGTTGTGTTCCTGTCTTGCTAGTTGATTGGCATGGGGCATCCAACACGGAGCTTGCTGGCATTTGGGTGGAGCTGGGTCTTAATGTTGAGATGGAGATCTCTAGGAGAGCTCTCGCCGATTTATATTATGTGAGGCCTGGAGGTCACTGGCGGTCCAATGTCCTTAACTCAGCTCTCCCACCTCAGAGGCTCAGGCCTGACACCAGGCCAGAGCACCAAGACCCTGTCAGCCACACAGCTCAGAAGAAAAGGGAGAAAAAAAGAATGAAAAAGAGAATAATAATAGATTTTAAAAATTATTAAAATAAAAAATAAATAATAAAAAAAAAGAAGAGAGCAACCAAACCAATAAACAAATCCACCAGTGATAACAAGTGCTAAAAACTATACTAGGATAAACATAAGAATTAGAAACAAATCAGTCTCAGACAGCAAACCCCAAGTCTACAGTTGCTCCCAAAGTCCACCACTTCAATTTTGAGATGACTCGTTGTCTATTCAGGTATTCCACAGATGCAGGGTACATCAGTTGATTGTGGGGATTTAATCTGCTGCTCCTGAGGCTGCTGGGAGAGATTTCCCTTTCTCTTTTTTGTTCGCACAGCTCCTGGGGTTCAGCTTTGGATTTGGACCCGCCTCTGCATGTAGGTCGCCTGAGGGCATCTGTTCCCACCCAGTGAGGATGGGGTTAAAGCAGCAGCTGCTTCGGGGGCTCTGGCTCACTCAGGCCGGGGGGAGGGATGGGTACAGAATGCGGGGCAAGCCTGCAGTGGCAGAGGCCAGTGTGACGTTGCACCAGCCTGAGGCGCACCGTGCGTTCTCCCGGGAAAGTTTTCCCTGGATCACGGGACCCTGACAGTGGCGGGCTGCACAGGCTCCCGGAGGGGAGGTGTGGATAGTGACCTGTGCTTGCACACAGGCTTCTTGGTGGCGCAGCAGCAGACTTAGCGTCTCATGCCCGTCTCTGGGGTCCACGCTGATAGCCATGGATTGCGCCCGTCTCTGGAGCTTGTTTAGGCGGTGCTCTGAATCCCCTCTCCTCGTGCACCCCAAAACAATGGTCTCTTGCCTCTTAGGCAGGTCCAGACTTTTTCCCAGACTCCTTCCCGGCTAGCTGTGGTGCGCTAACCCCTTCAGGCTGTGTTCACGCCGCCAACCCCAGTCCTCTCCCTGGGATCCGACCTCCGAAGCCGCAGCCTCAGCTCCCAGCCCCGCCCACCCTGGCAGGTGAGCAGACAAGCCTCTCGGGCTGGTGAGTGCTGGTCGGCATGGATCCTCTGTGCGGGAATCTCTCCGCTTTGCCCTCCGCACCCCTGTGGCTGCGCTCTCCTCCGTGGCTCCAAAGCTTCCCCCCTCCGACACCTGGAGTCTCCGCCCGCGAAGGGGTTTCCTAGTGTTTGGAAACCTTTCCTCCTTCACAGCTCCCTCCCACTGGTGCAGGTCCCATCCCTATTCTTTTGTCTCTGTTTTTTCTTTTGCCCTACCCAGGTACGTGGGGAGTTTCTTGCCTTTTGGGAGGTCTGAGGTCCTCTGCCAGCGTTCAGTAGGTGTTCTGTAGGAGTGGTTCCACATGCAGATGTATTTTTGATGTATTGTGGGGAGGAAGGTTATCTCCATGTCTTACTTCTCCACCATCTTGAAGGTCCTCCCTGACGAATGAGTTTTAACATCAAGGAGTTTGAAAAGTTCATTGATATAGTTTTCAGATTCCATATTGCAACTAACCAAGTTAGTCTGATATATTATCAAAAGTTAATATCCCCAATTATATAAAAAGTCTGTTAAGATACTCCTCCCTTTTCTAACTGCATACATATTTGATTCATAAATTTCAATCAAAACAACATATCTCAGCAGATTGAAGAAGCAGATATGAGAATCCAGCTATATTCTATTAAACCAGCTGTTAAAGAGATTTAGAAAAATGTAAAACAATGCCATTATTCTCATTAATTGTTTTTGTGTTAGAGAATATAGTTATTTTTTATATAACAATTTATGGTAACTGGTAATGTGTTTGTTATTTTTAAGTGAGTTAATATATATTTTTGAAATTTCTTGGTTTTAATTTCTCATGTGGCCGGTATTGGTAGGTATCACCCACCTAAAAAGTGCTCTTTGAGGTCCTCCTCACTACATTTTGAACATGAAGGGATCCTGAGGTCCAAAAGTTTGAGAACACAGCTCTCAATGAAATACACATTGGTATATTTTATTCCTGAAATTGTTCCTTGCTTCAAAGAACAAGCCCAATTCCCTCCAAGATGTACAGGAACTTATCATGAAGGAGACAATAACTAAATCTATCAAAGGATGTAGACGACAGCACAGGTACCATACTTGTTAGTGCTGTCACTGTAGCTGGCTAGGGTCCCCCCCAATCTGATTGGGTGAGCATTGCTCCATGAACAAGCATCTGAATTCACCCATCCATGTAACAGACAGTTGTTCAGGGCCTCTTGTTTTCCAGAGACTGTGGTAAGTGGTAGGATCAAAATAGAACAAGACAGTCGCTTCTAGGCAGAATGTGGAAGTTAAGATGAGTTCGTGCCTGTCTGTGACCGCCACTGGACATCTGTGATGAGAAAACATTTGGGGCCATGAGATTATAATGATCCATTGAGAAGAAAAAGGTCCTGAAAGGTCAGGAAAATCAAACTTTGGACTAGTCTGAAATGCTAATAACACTAGGAATAATTGAAGTTTTTTATTTAGCTTGGGTGACTTGCCTGCAACATATGTTTTGAGAACACACATATGCATAACATGTAGGTTTTCCCCCTTCAAGAAACTTGCAGGCCAGTGGTGGTAACAAAGTGGAGTTAAGAAAGTTGTGTTTGGGGACTTCTCACGGTGGTCCAGTGGGTAGGACTCCGCACTCCCAATGCAGGGGACCCTGGTTCCATCCCTGGTTGGGGAACTAGATCCCGCGTGCATGCTGCAACTAAGAGTTTGCGTGCCACAACTAAGAAGTCCTCATGCCACAACAACGAAGAGCCCGAGTGCCGCAACTAAGACCTGGCGCAGCCAAAAATAAATAAAGATTAAAAAAAAGAAAAGGAAAGTTGTGTTTCAATAAAGTGAGGCAATCATATCAAATGCTGCACAGATGTCAAGTAGGTAGGTCATAGGTAAAAGCAGCACCAAGCGGTTGAATTTTCAACGTTGTGTTAAGGAAGACAAGTTACTGCTTAAGAAAAAGTCAGATAAAGCAGTGAGATGGAATGGAACACATTATAATAGTTTCCAAAGATAAACAGCAGTGAACTCAAAGAAGAGGCTCTGGTTTTCTCTAGGCTGTTTACTGTACAGCCTTTAATTCACTATTAGGGAAGAGAGGATCCAGGAAACAAAAAGGCTTGGGAGAAAGAGCACCAAATGTAGCCTTTCCCTGCCTTTAATCAGACTGAATAACAAGGGCAGGTGTAAAAAGCAAGATTATTGGATCCAGAGATGGCAAAAGGGAGAGAAACTGTCTTTCTGGCCCTCACTGGCCACCCTTATTCCTTGCCATGAGATAAGGAAAGAATATTCCTTCTCCCAGTAGCTGGATGGTTACCTTCAAGTCTTAGATCATAATACAGGCAGTGGGACTGAGCGATAAGAAAGGACAGTGCAGGCTAAGAAAAGGATGCGTCTCTTTTCCGCTTTTCCCAGAGCCTCAGTGCACGCAATTCATTTATCCTCTGTCATTTAGATAGAGTTAGGTGTTTCCAGAGAAAACTGATTTCTCAGAGGATAAGTTTGAGGTTCACAGTGAAATATAAGGAGTTTAGGAAATAGAGAAAAAAATCAAGTCAAAAGCACAGGAGCCAAAAAAAGAGGGAGGGCAAAAAAAAAAATTGAAGTTCTCCCCAACACCTCCTCCCCACAATGAGATTGTCCCTTTTACAAGAAAAGGACCAGTGGCAAAGTCGTTTGCCTTCCCCAGGGAGCAGGCAAAAGGCTTTACAAATAGGGCTTAGTAAATAATACCAACCAATGCTGAGGATACACTTAAAAAAATAGTTTGAAGCAAAAACCCAAGATGATAAGATAAATAGCAGAAACATTTTAAAGGATGGGCTCCGCTCTTTCTGGCATCGTGATGCTCTGTTTAGGGGAAGGGAGACACCAGGAAATAACGGGCGGCTCTGGTCATGCTCTCTGGTCCATGTGGAGCTAAAGGGCACCCGCTGATTAGACAAGAGTTAGTAAAGGTACTTGGCGTTTTCTACATGGGGCTCCTTATTTCCTCAACTGGTGGATTTCTCAGTGGCTTGTTAAAACTCTGAGGTGCTGTGACAGCTCCTGGACTGATTCAGACCACTGAATCCGACGAGTTGAAGCAGAATTTCAAATGCTGTTAACAGAGCAGTAGGTTGTGCATAAAGGTAAATTAATTCACCAGTAATCTCCCTTTTCTCAGAAACATGATTCCGGTGACGGAGTTCCGGCAGTTCTCTGAGCAGCAGCCCGCCTTCCGGGTTCTGAAGCCGTGGTGGGATGTATTTACCGACTACTTGTCCGTGGCCATGCTGATGATCGGGGTGTTCGGGTGCACTTTGCAGGTAGGTGCCTGGACTCACGTCAGAACAGAGCCAGGGCAAGACACTAAGCCGCTGAAACCTCTTAAAAAAGAGTGTGTGATTTTTAACCATGTGTATATTAGTTGCTCTTCTCTACTTACGTGTGGTGTTTGTAATCATGGCAGGGAGCCTGAAGCCTAATTTCCCAAACTTTCCTAATTAGGTAAATATGGTACTTGTAAGATTTAACTGAGCCCAGAGAGCAGTTGACTAGAGTCAAGTAATATTTGATGTCACGAACATCAAATATTCGAAGGGAGTCCTTTATCTTTCAAAGTTGGTTTTATATCCACAGCAAAATGTAGACTATAGCAAAATATAGTATGTATAGCCAGAGTGCCATTTATATTGTTAAAATGGAACGTTTTTCTTTACCTCTTATATTTACCCCTGATAAGATTTTCTGGAAGGACTGACATTTTGATGAGACATTATCTTACCCAATGCTTAGTTCTGAATTAAATTGTAACTGAACCATAATTTGTTCTATATAGATACTGTGTATTCATATATTGAATCCAGATTTTTTTGCAAACCTATGTATCAGGCACCATACTTTGAGGACATATATACCTATAAACAGTTCATATCTAGGGGGAAACTAAACAAACAACAGAAAAGGTTATACTGTGCTAGAGGCTTCTGAAAAGCTCTATGCGAGTCCAAAGGAAAGGAACAAGAGAAATGGTTGTATTAAAACTTGAGAACCAGTCAGGAAAAGGGAGCTGGGGATGAAGAAAGTGCCAGGAAGAGGAAGGAAAGCTCCAAGTCATGGATGTGAGAAAGGACATGACGTCTCTAAGAAACAGTCATTAGGACTGACACCCTTTGGGTGTCATCAGCGTGAGAGTTGAAGCCATGCCTTGGAATGGAGTCACCCCAGGAGAATGTGGTTGGCGAGATGATGTCAGGAATAACAGTAAAGAGTGAATGAATGAAAAGGAGGCTCCTCTCAAGAAGGCTGAGGAGGGGCAGCCATAAGGATGGGGGGAAACCAAGAGAGCAGAGGGGCTCAGGTGTGGTCAATGATGGCAGGGGGTTCAACTAACTCATGGGCTAAGGGGAGAAAAGCAGCAACTAGGGCATTAGAAATCTTAGTGTCACTGGTTGGAAAAGTGAATGGGAGTTAAAGGCTTATGGAACTTTCAAGTAGATCATCTGAGAGGAAGAGGAGCCAGGAGAGAGGGAAATAGCTAGAAGTGGTGCAGAGTAGAAATAAAGACCTTTTTAACGTTGATTTTAATAATAGTTATCATCTAGTGCTTCCTACGTGTCAGGCACTCTTCTGAACACTTTACACATGTTTTAAATCATTTCATCCTCATGCCAACCCTAGGATATACTATTATTATCCCCATTTATAGATGCAAAACTAAGGCACAGAGAGATTAGAGAAACTTCCAAGGTGATTAGCAAAACCCTTATTGAAATCCAAGCAGTTTGGCCCCAAAGTCCCTATCCTTAATCCCTAACACCATGCTGCTTTTTATCTGTGGGCTGAAAATATCTCGCCCTCCTCCCCCCACCAAATAAAAAAAGGATGCCAATGAAAAACTAGAGTTTGAAAGAGAGAAAGGGCATTAATTCATTCATAAATAAAACAAATAGTTGTTGAAGAATCTACTGTGTGCCAGGCACTGTTCTAGGGGCCAAGCATTATCAGTGCAGGAGGAAAGAAATAAAAGACAAATATCCCAGCCTTGTAGAACTTAAATTCTATGGGGGAAAAAACAAGCAAAATAAGCAAAATCAGTTGATAAATTATATATGTTAGAAGGTAATAAGGACAATGAAAAAGAAAATAAAGCATACGAGGATGGTAGGAGGTCACAGCAGGTGAGATTAGGAGTTGTGGTTCTCAAATAGGGTGGCCTCACTGGGAGGTGACTTTTGAGGAGGGAACTGAAGTGAAGTCAATGCGGGAGCAGGCCTTGCAGATGTCCCGGGAGGAGCCATCCGGACAGAGGGAACAGAAAGAGCGAGAGACACGATGAACAAAGCAGTCACAGGACCCCTCCCCTTCTGCAGGAGAATTTGACATTTGGCTTTCTCAACTTTCTAGCTCAGCTTCCCTGGGAGCCTGATAAAGGTAGAATGTTAACTGTGTTACTAGGCAACATTGCTTATGGCATAAATGGCTGCTGATTGGTCAACTGCATCTGGGCTGGGAGAATGATAAGCGCCGGTAGGAAGCCATAGATGGGATTTCTGTGATTGTGGTGACACTTGTAACTGGCCATGTCCCTTGATACATGCAAGGTGTATCTATTGAGTTACAAGAGCTCTTGGCTCCTTTGGAGCATAAGGCATTGAAGCCAGAGTAAATCCGGAATCTGCCTACAGTGGATCTCTTTTTCGTGCACCTGAGATGATCGTGGAGAAGCTTGGGGAGAGACTAGCTCCTGGGCAGCGGTGTGGGCCACCACACAGGCAGTTGTGAAGATTCCCCCAAAGGGAGAGAGTCCGATGCTGCCTGGCTGACAAGCTGTGACTCCAATCCTCTTTCTTTCCAATGATTCTGGTACCAAATGAGGTTTATGATAATACTATAAGTTTGAATGTTGAGATGATCCTAGGAAGACCCCTGGTGATGTCACAGGCCTGAAGCAGGGGTATTCCTTGCGTGTTGAGGGAAAAGCCAGGTGGCCAGTGGGCTACAGCAGAGTGAGAAGAGTGATAGAAGAATGAGGGCTGAGAGGTAACAGCTGCCGGATCATGTAGGGCCTGGAGGCCACTGTAAAGGTTTTGTCCTTGCTCTGACGAAGGTGGGACATGTTTGGAGGGTTGGCGTTATCCGACTTAGGTTTTGACAAGACCACTCTAGGTGTTGAGAATACAGTATGGGGGGCAAGAGCGGAAGCAGGGAGATTACTGAGAAGGCTAGTGCACTAATCCAGGGAAGACATGAATCAGATGTCTTGGACCAGGACTGAAGCCGTGGTTCTGGATATATTTTGAAGGAAAAACATTAAGACTTGCTAGAAGATTGAACTGAGCGTGAGTGATATGTATGAGAGAGAAAAAGAGAAATCAAGAATGACTCTAAGATTTTCAGGCCCGAGCCACTTGGAAAAAGTTTGTTTTTGAGCATGTTAAGTTTGAAATATTTTAGATATCCAAGTGGAGAAGTAAGCAGTTGGATATAAGACCCGGTAGTTCAGGGTAAGAGAAGAATGGTCATCTTCAGGAGGAAGGATGTGATGGATCCAGGATCCAGGTGGGATTATCCTTGATTTGGGTGGAGGGGGTACCTTCCACAAGGATAGTAATGATGGCTACAGATGCATTTTATTGCAGGAGAGGAGAGGCACAGTAAGATGGGAGTGTGTGCCTTGTAGCTTCTGTGAAATAGTAAGTGACACATCTGCTGAGAGATTGTGAGGTAAGGGAGGTAGCAGGATGTGACAACAAGGTAGGTAGTGGAGAAGGGCGAATTTTGGAATGGCAAGTTTGGGAAATAGCAGAGAGAGGTGACATAGATCTGCAGGAGGACTCTCCGTCTGTCTTTATTACTGTGCCACGCACAGCACCAGCACTGCCACAGGACCTGCTTATGAACAAGCACAGGAGTCGTTTCTCCTTTTGTTTTTTTTAATTTTTAATTTTATATTGGAGTATGGAGTCATTTCTCTTGTTTACTTATTCCATAATAGGATGAAATGCAGAAAAGAGAAACCACACAGAGCATCTATAAGAACTAGTAGCTAACTTGGAACAAAATAAATGAAAATGGTAGTGTGGACCTATGAAAATGTCTATGATGAACATCATTTAGGGATGTGGCCACAGTGAGTTCAGAAGGGGATTCAAGGACAACTTAAGCATCTCTTCCTGAGCCCTGGTCAGAACCGTCTTCCCGGAGCACAGCTCCCGTCACGTCTCTCTGCTGCACAGAAGCATCCCACTGAGCACCCTGCCCAGCACGCTCAGTACCTGCCCCTCAGATGGGTGACCTAATCCGGACTCTTCACACACAGGCCTGTTCTATCCTTACAGCCCTTAAGAAGAATATGGACGCCAGTTGACTGGGTACAGGAAGTGTAGTCTGAGATGTCAAGATTCTAAAAAATGTGAAATACCCCAAAGGAAGATTCCATCAGAATATGAAGGTTACCAGGCTCAGAATTCATATGGGGTGGACCATTTGTTCAACAAACATCCCTAAGCACCCGAGATACGTCAGGCATTATGTGGGGTGCTCGAAACACTGAAAGAGAAATACAGTACAGCCCCTGCCCTCAGACTGCTAATAGTCTACAGACTGTACAAATACAGGAGCAATGCCATTTGGTGTGTAAGCGCCTTTATGGTGGTAGATTTCAAGAGCATTAAATATGATGACATCTCAGCTACTGGAAGTTAGGGACTTGAGGAGGTGAATTTGAGCTAATTCTCAAAGAATGAGTATACAAAGCCAAACTATACATTTTTAAAAAGAGGAATGGAAGAAAAAATCAGCATAAGCAATAGACTTAGTGTGATCATTTCACAAAGCCCTCATTATGGGTCCTCATGGCATTTTCGGGGGCATCCTGCACTGGGTGGGGCATTCCCACAGAATCCAGGATGCTAATAGCACTCGCATTGAGTGACACTGGTAAGGAACCTGTGCTCCCTGTGTGTAGAATCCTTATGTACTTTATCTAGCTCCCAGAAGGACCCTTGGGGAGTAGATTAGTCCCATCTTTCAGGTGAGAATTCTCATCTGAAAGGTTAGGTAATGCCCCAAAGCCAAGAGGGATGCAGTGAGGGTTCAGATCTCAGGTCAGTTCTCCAGCATGTGGCTTTCACCCCTGTGCACCCTGCTATGGGATATTATGGAATCATTGCAATTGCACAGATCCTGTGGCCAAGTTTTGGCTTGTAAAACAGGATTTTAAATATAAAAACAAGTGCAAAATGACTAAAAGAGAAAATAGAAAGTTATAAAAAGAATTGATTTTCTGAATTACAGCTTAGATTCTCTACAAGATTATTCACTATACACCTGCTATTTAAAAAAAAAAACTTCCAACCTATAGTGAATATTAAAGAGACAAGAAATAAGATATAAATTACTAAAGAAAGTAAAACCACCCAGTATTCATATTACGAATGAAAGTAATGTTTCCAAGGGGGAGAATTTAATCTCTTATTTTAGCGCTCCTATGATAATCCTCTGAAATTGGTTTAATGACTGATAGCTTCATAAGCAAAAGGTTCTCTGTGAAGCTCAAAATCCTTTCCCATTTCCAAGGTGATCTTACAATAATCAAAATATGTTTTTATGCCTTGATTTTCCTTTTGTGAAATGAAAGTGCAGTCATTCTGATCTTACTTACAAAACAAGTTAACGCTTGGGGTTTGAAAACACGACAAAGCAAAATCTAAGTAGGGTTAGAAGAGCACTCTGGTGGTAAAATAGGAATCCAATAGCTTTTTGACTATTTTATGAATGGCTTCTTCCAATGGCAAACAATATTTCATTATCTCTTTATTCCTAAAAGATTGTGTGCATATAGGTTTAACACTATGTAGCTTTAAAGATACTGGGGGAAGGAGGAAGTTATCAGCTATCAATGGGGTGTTGATTCTTTCTTGCCCTGATGTAAAAGGATTAAAATCAACACTTGTGGGCTTCCCTAGTAGTGCAGTGGTTAAGAATCTGCCTGCCAATGCAGGGGACACGGGTTTGAACCCTGGTCCGGGAAGATCCCACATGCCGCGGAACAACTAAGCCCGTGCGTCACAACTACTGAGCCTGTGCTCTGGAGCCTGCAAGCCACAGCTGCTGAGCCCATGTGCCACAGCTACTGAAGCCCACGTGCCTGGAGCCCATGCTCCGCAACAAGAGAAGCCACCGCAATGAGAAGCCTGTGCACCGCAGCAAAGAGTAGCCCCTGCTCGCTACAACTAGAGAAAGCCTGTGAGCAGCAACGAAGACCCGATGCAGCTAAAAATAAACAAATAAATAAATTTATTAAAAAAAAAATCAACACTTGTCTTACTCATCTGACAAATATTTATTCATTTCTGAGCAAGTAGCTATTTTCAAGGCTGCCATGGAATAAGAGCATGCATAAAGAGCATTCCTTAGATTACATCAGAAAGAAACAAAGAAACAAATATAAACTCATTGTAAACCAGGAGAGTGTATGTATCCTATTTCTGTACAGTCACAGACCCTCAAGGACCCATAGCATAAACACCCAACCTTGTGCTGTAAATAAACAACATTATTCAGATACTCAAAACACTCAATAAAATAGACGAAATCCTGAAAGGTCAACACGTTGCTTCCTGGAAAAATAAGATTGCTTTAGATCTCTGCTCCGTGACTCCAGGTTATCTTATTATGACCGAATCCAAACCAGCCCATCATCAGGCCATTACCAAATATAGAGTTAACAGTTAGAAACCAGAAACAGGAACTGGAAGACAAGCCCCCTGGAAACCCTAGGGGACTGCTCTGTGACTGCTACACAGGAAAGACATTTCCTGCTTTCTGAATTAGGGGGGAAAAAAAGCCAAGAGAATGATTTCAATGACTTGAAACCACCTACCAAAAAAAAAAAATCCTTGTGTACTAAGCCAATCACCAGGAGCAAACTGGCCAGCAGGCTCACACTGGAGAAGAGTTTGGAACATCTGAACTGGTTGGTTGGAGTTAATCCCCGCTTTTATTTTTGGTACATACTCAACTGCTTCTCTGATTTAGACCCATCAGCATCAACGCCATGGCACATGGCCTTCAGCTGATAATGCTCACAGGCAGTTCACTGGAAAGCACAGGTGTTAAAAATTATAGACTGCAGAGGGATTTCAGAGTAGTTCATTTTGATAATGTGCCCTGAATCCTTGCTTCTATAATACCTCTCTCCCCCAATCCTCTGTCCCATACTAACCGGGATCTCTAGTAGATCTTTTTTCTTTTGCCAAATCTGAATTTACAGATGGAGACTCAGAAATTTGTACTTAGATTAGCCTATTGTTTAAGGTGAAATTCAGAATCCTGATGAAACAGCAGATAGCGCCAATGGGTAGGCTTAAAATGAAGACCTCATCTAAGATATGTTTTCTAAAGTTTCTATGTACCCACGACATGTCAATATTCTACTTCAGTCTTTGGGGAATATGAAACAAAAATCATTTGATGGTGAAAATAATTTTAAAGAGAAACCTTTCGCATGTCTGTAGGGATGGTGGTGGATGCTGTGAGAGAAACACTACTTCAAAATCCCTGTTACATCTAGTAACAAAAATATGCCTTAGTTAGGACTTCCTTGTTATGGTGGTTTATTCAAACTCATACTTTTTTCTTCCCTAGAACTTTATTTCTTGTCATCTATCAGCTTGACAACTTAATGTGCAGTGAATTCCTGGCCACAAGAATAATATATGAGTGCCTTTCACCTCACTTGCTTGGGTTTAACACGGGGCATGAATCTAAATGCTTTTCCTAGATCATCTGCTGCCGTCCAATGCCAGTCAGTGAATGGGGAACATTTCCTTTTATTTCACTATTATGGATTGTTATGACCATGTTGCCTATTGATTGTTTAATAATACATCTTTTCCCTCAAATAATAAAGCACTGACAGAGTACTGGAGTTTTTCCTATGTGAAGCAAATGAGATTTACTGTATATTTAGTCTCTGTTGTGGATCCTGTACTGTAAATCACCAAAATCCGTGTTTAAAAATCTCTGTTAAGTGGGTTTATCATGATATGGAGGGAGATAATCTTGTATTTCTAATCAGGACCCCTGACTTGGAGACCCTCCCCGATCCTCTCATCCTATCAGGCAAACAGATCCACTTGAATTCTGTCCTCGCTTGGTTCCTCTCCAAGGCCCCTCTTTCCCGTCTCCCTGAGAACACTGACCACATCTGGATCCTCCCAGCCATACAGTGACCCCGTGGTAAGGATTAGGCTAACACTGGCACTACATTTTAACTGCAAGGCTAGTAGGTTTCTAGGTTATATCTGGAGTCTTCTATGTAATATAAATAATGAGTGCTGCTCTTTTGTCCCCTATACTACTGTTTTCCTTTGTAAAATCCTGCATTTTTGTTATTTTATAATTCCTATTGTTTGGGGACATCTGGCCTTCATACAGTTTTTCTTTAAATCTAGTATTACTGTTTTGTGTCTAATTTTTAAACTATGAAATAAAACACTCCCAACTAGAAAGATACATACCAACTAAAAGATTTAACAAAAAATAAGATACCACTCAGAATGGCAACAAAAACTATCAAATATCTAGGAATTAAGCTAATCAAGAATACACAAAGACTTGCCTGGTGGTGCAGTGGTTAAGAATCTGCCTGCCAATGCAGGGGACACGGGTTTGAGCCCTGGTCCGGGAAGATCCCACATGCCGCGGAGCAACTAAGCCCGTGTGCCACAACTACTGAGCCTGCGCTCTAGAGCCCACGAGCCACAACTACTGAGCCTGCGCGCCACAACTACTGAAGCCCGCGCACCTAGAGCCGGTGGTCCGCAACAAGAGAAGCCACCGCAATGAGAAGCCCGCTCACCACAATGAAGAGTAGCCCCCGCTCACCGCAACTAGAGAAAGCCCGCGCACAGCAATGAAGACCCAACGCAGCCAAAAATAAATAAATAAATAAGTTTATAAAGTATAAATAAAAAAAAGAATACACAAGAACTTAAAAAACTTTAAATGCCTAGTCAATGACATATAAGACAATTTGAATAAATGGAAAGACATTGTATGTCTTTGGATGGCACAAACTTGATATTACGAAGATGTTCAGTCCTCACAAATTAGTTTATAAATTCAAAGCAATATTAAGAAAATTCTAGTTAGATTTTTTTTTTTTAGAAGAAACAACTTGGTGAACATATACCAACATTTATATGAAGAGTGCTCACTTATGGTGGTGAAGGGGAATAGAATGGTGTGAGGTGATAAAAAGAAAGAAAAGAAACAGAGAGGAGGAAGAGGAGATGAAGGAGATGGGGAAGGAGGGGCTTTGCAGGAACTGATAACATACTGTACCTTGAGGAATATGGAGAGTTCAGCCCTCTGCCCGGAGGGTCCCCAATCCCACCGCACACACAACAAAACACTTTGACTATATGAGCTAATTTCTTCAGAAGCTCCATCTAATTCTCATCCCTTTTCCAGTTGTAAATTTCTAAATCTCTGTGCAAATATTCTATTTCACAAGCAGGAAATTTCCTAACTCTAAATTTTACAAGTGGGTGAATTGTTAGCTCTAAGATTTAGCATCCTCTGTTTCAAAAACAAAACTCTAGTTGGAAGAATTACCTCTAATTGTTAGGAATAGAAACTTTATAAGGCCAGGCCTCGTCTGTAGGGTTCATTCCTGCACCCCCAGAATGAAAGACAATAGCAGTCCTGTGGGTCATGTGTAAGTGCTGACCAGAGTTCATTCTGTGGAGTGAAGGGATGAGTGAGTGAGGAAAAGTGGATGAGACATTTTTGGCATGTGCTAATGTACAGTGAGCATTTAACGGCTGTGGAAAGGGACTGAGACCTTTGAATTACAGAGATACTGTGCTAATTTCTGGGTATTTTACACCATAACTTAAGAGATTGTGACCAGCAGAAAAGAGAGACCAAAAACCCTTCTATGAAACCTGGTTGAAGGTATACATAGCCTAAAGTTGAGAAGATTGATGGGACTATGAGAACAGACAGCAGATGCTCAAAGAGCTGCCATGTGGAAAGTGCAGATGGTTTAAACTGATTCCACGTGTCCTGGAACACCAAATAGAACCAACAACAGAAGTTTTAGGAAGGAAGATTTTCGCTCAATACAAACTCAACTTTCAAAAAGTTAAGAACTTTCTGAAAATGTCGTGTTAGGTAGTGAGATTCCTATTATTGCAGATGCCCATGTAGAGAGTGAATAGCCTGGTGGAGGGGAGGCTACAAGGAGAATCCATGTGTCCTGAGAACCATGCGCATTTGCCTTTAACATATAATAAACAGTTCCAGGCAATGGGGTTAGGCAGTGATAAAAATGACAAGGCCCTGCCAAAAAAATAAAGATACATTTAGGGGCTTCCCTGGTGGCACAGTGGTTGAGAATCTGCCTGCCAATTCAGGGGACACGGGTTCGAGCCCTGGTCTGGGAAGATCCCACATGCCGCGGAGCAACTGGGCCCATGAGCCACAACTGCTGAGCCTGCGCGTCTGGAGCCTGTGCTCCGCAACGGGAGGGGCCGCGACAGTGAGAGGCCCGCACACCGCGATGAAGAGTGGTCCCCGCTCACCGCAACTAGAGAAAGCCCTCGTAGAGAAACGAGGACCCAACACAGCCAGAAATAAATAAATAAATAAAATTTTTTTAAAAAATAAAAAATAAATAAAGATACATTTAAAATATAATGTCAGATATAAGTGCTTTGTAAGGAAAAAGCAGTGTAAGGAGAGAGAGGGACAGGGGTCCTACTTTAAGTAGGGTTGTCAAGGAAGTCCTCTCTGAAAAAGTCACATTGGAGCAGAACTAAAGGAACTGAGAGAGGGAGGTATATGGGTATCTGGAAGAAGAACATTCCAGGCAAAGGAATCACAAGAGGCCAGTGTGGCAGATATAGAGACAGCACGGGGGAGTGTAGCCCCTTGCAGTGTTTTCTTGCTAGGATCCACTGTGTAAGGCTTGAAGTCAATATTGACCTAAATTGAGCATTAATGCAAATGTCAGCCTTCTGAGATTTAAGCTTCAGACTTGCCAGAGTTAAGACAAAGAATTTAATCCTGCAGTGTCTGGAAACTGGGACCTTATGAACTACCAAAACAATTAGTATTACCTCTTTGTTGACACCTAACTAACCACAGTGTGTGGAAGAAAATGTTAAGAATATATCTCATGGCCCATTCAAGACTTCAAGTTGCTAAAAGGCAGGATCTGTGTGTGATATATCTTTGTACCCACCTTTGTGTCTTAGACCTAACACTCAAGAAATGTGTGTAGAGTGAATGCATCAATGTGCTTCAGCAGCTCTAAGAATTCATTGACTCTTTTAATAATAAAAACAATTGTACAAACTGTAATTTAAAACTGGATCATAAACTGATGGAGGAAAGCTTTGTGTGGGATAATTAACGACAAGGTAATAAAAATCAGATCTCCCTTGCAAAAAGTAGAAAAAGCAGCCAGTAGCAAATGCTCTTTCTTTAGTAGTATCCGAGATTAACCACAGCACTCTGCAGAGCTGGATAGGAATACGAGGAGCATCCTCTCTAGAATAATTAGCATAAACCTAGTGCCAGAGAAGGGAGACAGGCCCTTATGCTTGAGCAATAAACTTGAAAGAAAAAGTGCTTTGAGGATGTAATGCAAAAATGTGCTAATAATAGATCAACAATTCCTGACTTGTATATGTTTTATGCCCTCACATGTTAGAAAACTACAGCCAAAGTTTGTGTATAAAAAAAAATCATGCTGTTATGGCAGAGAAACTTAAGAAACTATAGACATTGAGGCACCTCAGTAGAGCAAGTTACAGAGTCATTTCAGTGAGACCAATGAAGTATATTTTTACAAAACTGAGAATTTATGTTTTGGCCATATGTGGTTGTTTTATAATAAAGTTGAATGCCATGGTGAAAACCAGGCTTTTCTTACCCAGATGATTGCCCATTCATACAGATGTTGTATGGAGAAGTATATTTCGGGCATCCCCAGATAAACCACATTATGAGTGTTGATTGAGTTCTGTAACAGTATTAGTACTTGATCTTGTACCCATAGAATAGATTTTATGAACTGCCCCGAGAGTCTAAAAACCTCCATGTTGTTTTGTGGGAAAATGGTTTCTTCTTTCTAAACAACCAGTTTTCAAATGAACTTTTGAGGGCTTGCTTATGTTCATTAACTATTTAGTATACTTTAGTCTTTTGGAGATTTTTTAAAATTCGTTTAAAATTTAGTGGTTTCTGAGTAATGATGATATTTTCATGATATTGGTTTATTCTAAGAAGGTTACAGTCCTGCACTAGTTAAATTTCTTTTAAAAATAAATAGAATTTCAGAATTGGAAAAGAATTTAGAGGTGATTTAGTATAAGTTCTCATCCAGTATAGAAATCTCTTTTATAGCTTCCTTGACGGATTAATATCTAGTTTCTACTTGAGTATATTTGGTGATAGCAAGAAGTGTTCTGTTTAATGAAATTTTTGCTATGAAACTGCAAATAAATCAGCGCATATTTATTGAATGTTGACTAGGTTCCCAGCACTGTTAGGTATTACTGGGAATACAAAATAATTTAAGGCTCCATCTCTGCCCCAAAGGAGCTTAAGGAATAGTTGGAGAAGCAAAATAACACATTCATTCATTGTACCAGTTTATTCAGTATGCTATGTTATAGGCACTGTGCTAAGTTCTGACAACACAAAACTTGGTCTTGGCCCTGAAGATGTTTAAACTGTTGCAAAGATGGACATTCATATACATCCTTCTAAAACAGAAGATAATTGCTGCCGGGTGTGTGTGTGTGTATGTGTGTGTGTGTGTGTTCATATTGCAATGACCATATATTGCAGTAGCTGCAAAAGAGGAAGGATAGTTAAGTCTACCTGGGGAAATCAAGTTTCTTGATATTCTAGGTAGGATGGTTTAAATTATATTCCTGAAAAAAAAAAAGTGTTGTGGTGTGTTACAAAGAATAAGACTTGTGAGGCAAATGTCCACGTGGAAGTGTCTAGCAGATAAAGACTTTCAGCTTTTTAGTGTAACAGCACTTTATTTCTAAGAATAAAGGAATAAAGGCTTTTAAATGTACACTTGACTGTTCATCATGTAATAGCAAGTTTAAATCTTTAGCCTTCCTAAGAAATAAACTATGCTAACTGGCAATATTAGAGTTAGCTACTTTAAATTTGAGTTGGCATCTCCCTACTCAAGGTATATTAGTGTTAAGAGCTGGTGAGATTCTTTGCACCGATACCTAAAGCTAAGGCTGTGTAATCTTAAGTTCAAGTACATTAGCTTATGTTTTGGGATGTTGATGTTAAGTTTTAAAATGTTGGTGCTGGTTACTGGACTCATAAAATACCTAATGCATGATGAGACAATGTTGTAGAGATCCCTTTCTGAATCACTTTTGTGTATCATTGTACTGGTCAGTTGCTTAACTTAATATTTTTAGAAATTCTGCAGTATCAGCCACAAATCTTTTGTCTAATAAACAGGCCATCAGCTACATCATCATTTTACCTTGTAAGAAACCTCATATGCTCACTGGAAATATAAAATCTTGGTTAATTTTTATAATTTCGGCTAGGTCAAGTAAATTAAAGAGAAGAGTTAAATCTTTCCCCAAAGCTTCAAGCAGAAAACATGGGCTCTGCCATATGATTTTGGGTAAAATACTTGGCCTTTCTGAGCCAGTTGTATTAAATGAGTAGGATTGGCATCATTCCTACTTCACAGATATGAAAAAAAAATGATGGTAAAATAGAAATTTATTATTTTTAGTCTTTTAAACTATAGACTTCAAATGCCTTCTCTTCATCTGGGGCATTTCCGTATGTCACAGGTGTGATGAGTTGGGTCTCTGGCAAACGGATTGAGAGAAATCCGAGATCAAGGTCCACATGCCCAATTCTTCCCTCCCACAGCTATCTGCCTTCCTCTCCCAGAGGATCTACAGGAGCTATAGAGACAGAGGACAAGACAGACAAAAGAACATTTAATGAAAACTAAGCTCTGGCCCCAAACCTCACTATCACTCTCCTGGTGAGCTAGGCCAGAACTCAGATAAGTCACAAGGACTTCCTTTGCCTAAGTGCTGAAGACCTGGACCAGAAGCTGGAGAAAGCACAGGAAGCCTCCTTACCCTCTTTCCCTGTACTTGAATCTCTGTTTGCCCAGATGAAGAAAAGGGGAACCTGGGCAAGGAAGAGACAGGGTGAGGAAGCGGTGGGGAGGAGGAAATTGACTATTCTCCCTAAAGCCAAGAGGAGAGCTTGTGTGAGCTATCCTCCCCTGGCCCTCCGAGGGTATAATCCCCTTCCAAGAGGGAGGCAGCTCCAGACCCACCCTATCACATCAACTTCAAGGAAGAAGAGAGACTTCAAAGTGATGACTCCTAAGAGAAGCTCTAAAGAGAGACTCCAAACAAACTAATTCCAAGAGATCCCCTGCTTGAACTCAGAGCCTTAACCCCTTATGAGCACCAAGGTTTAACACTACTCCTTTAATGTTGCCACCTCTACTAGCCCTCCTTCTCCTAGAAAGAAGTAAGGAGGAACAAAGAAGAGTCTTGAGTCCTGCCCAGAGATCAGCGATCTAGAGGAGTCAGAAAAAAGAAAAAATCCATAACTGAAATTCACCTTATATGGTAAAAGATCTATTCGCTTGGAATGTGTGGAACCAAATTAATGGTATTTCTGAAGTCCAGATAGCTTAACTTCCAAAAAGCATAATGACTGGGAAAAAAAATTCTCCTACCATCCACCACACCTAAATGACAGATTATCATGACTCTTACCTTACCTGCAAGTCTTCTGTGATGTCATAACAAGGTACAGCTACCACAGCCTGGAAGTTGACATCATTCACTTGCTGAGTACTAGAGCAAGTTATTCTTTGATTACTATAGAAAATTTCTAAAATAAATGATCTTTTTTTTAAAGATTCTTTTAATACTTTTTTGTTTATTTGTATGATTCCAGTGTTAAAATTCCTTATCTTTGTGCTGTTTGTACGTTGGTGTGGATAGTCCAGAGGATTTATGTTTCTCTGGGACTCTCCCAATTTCTTTTATCTTACTCCTGCTCACAGATTTATCAGTGAACTGCACAGTGTCCAGAGATAAGTCAGTTGAGTACAGAACTATGGTTTCAGTCCCCGGGGGTTGCTTCAGAGCCTTTTCTTCATTATTTCAAGAGCATAATTATAAATATTTCAAATTCTTAAGCACCAGAAACAAATTGTCTTGGTTATGAATCACTAACAGTATGTTCCTAATGTTTATCCATAGTTTTTGTATCTGCACTGAATTTTCTCGCATGGTTTGACTTTGAAATGGATGCTTTCCACTTAAATCTTAAATTGCCATGGATCAAATAATTCATTAGTCTACCTGGCTTATGGGAAAAATGCCATGAAGCAAAATGAAAACAGTTTTGAATCTCATCCACTCCCTCATTTTTCTTTTCTTTTTTTGTGTCCTGGAGAAGCTTTCTTTAAAAGAAAGGGGAAGAAAACATAACATAGATACAACTAAAATACAAGCTACAGGAAATGAAAGCATCCTTGATGGCTGGGAAGTCTCAGGCTAACTGAGGGTTTAAAAAAAATTAACATTCATAGTACGTATAGTCATCCTTACCCTCGAAAAGTCAGTGTATGTGTATTCATAGTGGTAGGAGAATTGCCTTTATTAAGAGAGGTATCAAAATGCATACAGGATCCTAAAGTAGATGTGATGGTTTCTTCTTTTACTTGGAAATGAAATGAATAGGTAGTGCCTCCCAAATCTGGCACTCTCTTTGTGTATCTTAAATGAGTCAGCACTTAGCTCCGGCTTTAGGAATCACTAGGCTGACATCACTTGGCAATTTGGAGGTTGTGTGAAGTGAGCTGTTTCATCTCAGAGGAAAGTAGCTAAGGCAGATTTTTCCAGATGTTCACTGGCATCTGATTTTATACATGTGTGTACTTGCCGTTGTTGTGGTTTGTTTTCCTTTGGAGAGGGGGCACAGTGTTTATTTATTCACCTCATATTTAGTACATTCTTACTTTGTGCCGGGCAATGTCAACAAGGTTGGAGCTTGCCTTTAGCGAGCTTATTGGTCTAGGAGGTAAAATGATAATAGACAATTACACTATGTTTCCACAGGTACTACGATAGAGGGAAAATCAGTACTTAAAAACTGCTCCAGTTAACTGTATACTTTTGTTCTATTAATGTATAGTAATGACTCAGGTAATTATGCTTTAACTTTTTCAATGTTTAATTCTTCTACCAGACTGGTGGCATTTTATGTTCCTCAAGCAGACAAATTTCTGTTGATGCTTCACTAGAGAAGATTTGCTTGATGTCTGGTTTTTAATCATGTACAGATCAATCCTATAGCAAGTGTACTATTGTTACACCTTACCACCAAGAGAATTCGTTAATTCAAAAATCTAAGTTTTAATCAGCTCACCCCTCCAACCCCTTCGATTTTTTCCCCAGGACATTGCCTTCATGCCCCAGAGGTGCCAGGGTATGATCTTGTGCTTCTCCTTTTCCTGTTGCTATTGAGGAAATGAGCAACCAATAAAAGCAGACTTTTTACTCAGCCCTTGTGTTTATTAATAAACATCTGAAAGTTTGTCAATTATCTTTAGACTGCTCGCTCTCTTCCTTTCTTTACTCTCTGGGTCTAAACTTCCTCCATACACAGGGTGTTATTTCCTGACCAACACATGAGTTTTAAACATCATCATTAAAGAAGGAAGATACCACGTGCACAGCAGGCAGGAAATGATGCCACACCCTTGCAGTTATGCTTTTCCATCTCCCCTGGGGACAAGGACTTGTTTGTGTTGGTGAGAGTCATGCAGTGTGTGTGGTGCTCGTGGATGTCTGTTTTTGTGCTCCAGTGGTGATTGCCCCCAAATACACGTGTATTGGACTTGGAGAATAGCAAGCCTTGTGAATAAGACATTTGCTGAGAATGAAAGCACTTAAATCTTCGCCCTTTTAGAACCATCTTCCCTGCCTTTTCAGTTCCTTCTTTCTCAACAAGATTTTTGGTACTTAAAATATTTTCAGTAGTTAGCCTTAAAACAGATTCTGCATTCTCAGAGTTAATCCTATCACTGACGAAGGTAAATCTCACGTCTCTTGAGGATAGATGCTTTGTCTTCTAGCATCTTATTTCTGAGAGAACATAATTAGTTCGTGCATTAACTGATAACTTAGTGACATGAAAGTTAATTCCCTTCCCTTGTATCTCCATCTCTTTTCCCAGGAGAAATGGGTCTACCTCAGAAAGGAAGAGCAACAGTCCATCTTTCTTTCTTTCTTTCTTTATTAAAAAAAAATTTTTTTTTTGGACACGCTGTGCGGCATGCAGGATCCTAGTTCCCCTTCCAAGGGTCGAACCTGCACCCCCTGCAGTGGAAGCTCGGAATCCTAACCACTGGACCGCCAGGGAGGTCCCATCTTTTTAATCTTATTCCTTGTTCTTCCCAAATGCAGCCCTTTGCCTCCTGTCTCTGGAACCCACAAGGTTCTGATCTTACCCTCCCCACAAAACCTATCCAAGTCCAGCAGCTTCGAGGCCCAAATGAAGTTGCTCCTGCTCCATGAATCCGTCTCTGCTCACTGCAAGCCTTAGCTTTTATTTCATTTACCACATCATTCACATGGTATATGTACAGCCTTGTGTGCACTGTTGTTTGACTTTTCATGTGGTTATTTATGTCTCTCCAACGAGACTGTAAGTGCTTTTAGAACAGTGAACGTTAGTTCTGCCTTCTTGATCTTCCTATAATGGTTAGCATAAAGTAAACATTCAATAAGTTTTAGTAGATATTCAATAAAGTAGATATTCAATAAGTTTTAGAACATTAGTTATGCCTCCTTGATTTTCCTATAATGGTTAGCATAAAGTAGATATTCAGTAAGTGATAAACTATCCTTATAGTTTTAGACTATATATCGACTATATATATAGTCTATATATATATAGACTATATATATATATATATAGACTATATATATAGTTTTAGACAGAGTATCTCTCTGAACAAGCCCTGGGGAATAGGTCTTCGGGATCTGTTTCTTGCTAGGTCACTCTTAGATCAGCAGAGATAGCTTGTTTTGTTCTATCAGACTGGGGACAAATCTGGACGATCAGCTTCAGGGTGCAACCCTTTGGAACCAGTTGTATTTGAATCTATGGAGTGGAGGGAGGGTAAAAGATAATCACCTTCCTGTTGGCCCACCTGCCACTTTGTGGCTCCAGTCTACATGTCTGTATCCAACTTGCCATAACCCAGTTAAAGCACCATCTTTTAAAAGAACAGGTCACAATCTAAAGAATACCCCCGGGTCACACATTAACATATTGGAATGATGCCTGCTGTTTTACCATATGCAGCAAGTTTTCTCACTTCTTTCAGTGATAATATAGTCATAACTAAGATTTAAAGTCTAAACCAGAGAAATAATTTTGGGGTTATAGTTCATAGAAAAAATATTGTACTTAATTGTTGAGGTTGTAGGAAAATAAGTACTCTCATATGCTGTTAGGGGGAGATGTATAAAGAAATCCAGCCTTTTCTTGTGGGGAGAGGAATTTGACATTGCAGGTTTACCTTGTTTGGCGCTACCCAAGCAATGTTGATTCTTCATAATGGTAGTCTTGAGACTAATTTTATATTACAGCACACTGTCTCTCTCTTATGAAAAGATAGTAAAGCAAGAGTTATGCTTGAAAACACTCCCTGTGTTCAACGTGTATAGCCATGATAAAATATAAAAGGAGGTACCAAAAATGCATACATGGACTCAAAAACAAGATAAACACTTCTGTGGAACACAAATGGAATACTGAGCGGGGCTGAAGCAACAGCTGGGCTGTCATCCAAACGCAGGCAGTAGTGGCCAGGAGCTCAGCTCCTGCCAGTAAAGGAACTAAAAATGCACCAAGCAAGATAAGAGACTGGAGCCTGGTCACTGTTTGTAGCCAAAGGTCCTCACTCCCAAAAGGAAGCTAAAAAGAATGGCAATTAACTGGCTGCTGGAGCTGGTACTTCAGAGGAAACCGTGCATCTGGGGTGCCTCCCAACCAGGAACTGAGTCAGCCTGCCCATGTCTCCCTGACTGGAACTGTGAGATCCTGACATCACAGGAGAACATCAAAACACCATGACAAGTCCTAATGGTGGACTGGGGAGCTGGGCGCAGGAAACCACAAAAGAGTGCGTGAGAGAAAACAATCTCAAACAAGCCTACCACCCAGAACACATGAAGAAAATGATACTAAGAAAGTCTCTCAGCAAAACTGACAGTTGGAATATTGATTCACTCCACCTGAGATGAAACTAAGTTTTAAAACAAGCAGTGAAGGGCTTCCCTGCTGGCGCAGTGGTTGAGAATCTGCCTGCCAATGCAGGGGACACGGGTTCGAGCCCTGGTCTGGGAAGATCCCACATGCCGTGGAGCAACTAGGCCCGTGAGCCACAACTGCTGAGCCTGCGCGTCTGGAGCCTGTGCTCCGCAACAAGAGAGGCCGCGACAGTGAGAGGCCCGCGCAGCGCGATGAAGAGTGGCCCCCGCTCGCCACAACTAGAGAAAGCCCTCGCACAGAAACGAAGACCCAACACAGCCGTAAATTAAAAAATTAAAAAAAAAAAAAAAAAACAAGCAGTGAAGTTAAAATAAATACATTTACTTTAAAAAGTTCAAAAAAAAATAAAAAGCAGAAAAAATAGATTTAGAGTGGTCAAAGAAATAACATTAAAAAGTAGGTAGATATGATATAAGAGCAAATGGATATAAAAAATTTAGAAATCATGGAAATAAAAAAGCCACTGAACTTTAAAATATCACTAGGTAGAATAATGACACTGCACTCAGTTGTAGAAAGAAGTAATGACTTAGATAAGAGTTCTGAGTTACCCAGAGGCCAGCACAGAGAGAGACAGGGATTAAAAAGCACAAACACACACCCGTGGAAGATCGGTTGAGAGACTCTAACATACATCTAATAGGAATTGCAAAAAAAAATGGAAGAAATGATGAAGCAAGTTTTGAAGCAATTATTTAAGGAGATATGCTAAAGTTTTCCAAAATTGAAGAAAGTCAAGTCCTTAGCTACAGATATCAAGCAGTGTTCATCTACATACACTTAAAATTAAAGTGAAAATATAGAAGATCTGGGGTTAAAGGTAAAATCTTCAAAGCTACCCTAGAGAATTATTAAGGGAGATACTTTAGCCAAAAGGAAAAGGAACCCAGGGGCAAGATAAAGGATCTAAGAAAATTGGTGAGCACATGATAAATACGTAAATAATCACAATCAACTACAGATTATTTTTTTTAATTGTGTGTTTCAAAGGGAAGCTAAAACAAACTCTGGGAACAAAATGGGATAGTTCAGCGGGTAGTTAAAACATGCTTGGAAGGGGAGGTAGGGATTCTGAAAAGCTTTAAGTGTATACATTTTGAGAAATTATAGATAACCTTTATTACAGAAATTTAGTCTTCACCTTCCCAACCAGCTGAAGCAGGATGGAAAATAGGAGATGTGGAAGATGTTATCAATGCAACAGAAAGCAGGAAGGAGGAAGAAATGGTATATATAAAAATAAAAATATGGAGAGGGAGGCACAAGAGGGAGGGGATATGGGGATATATGTATATGTATAGCTGATTCACTTTGTTATACAGCAGAAACTAACACAACATTGTAAAGCAATTATACTCCAATAAACATGTTAAAAAATAAAATAAAATAAAAATAAAATTATGGAAATAAATCCAAATATCAGTAAATATCCAAATATGAGTGAGGTTAGCAAAATAATGTAATAGATTAAATTCACTTGTAAGAGAAAGAGGTGATTAGTTTAGATTTTTTTAAAAATACATAAAACAGACACCTAAAAAAATAAAACAAAATCACAGACAAAAGTGCAAAATAGAGATTAAAGAAGGATATTTAAAAAACAGGAAAAATCCGGCGGAGCTCTGTTAATATTAGACAGCATTTCTAAAATGCACTCTTTATCAAAACAAGGTATCTATTTACATTTTAAAAACATGCATAAATTCTTGTAACACCACACAGGATACAAAAGAGTCTCAACACCCCAAGGAATTCCCTGGTTCTGAACCTTTGCAGTGAACCTCTGGCAACCACTGATCTGTTCTCTGGCCTGATTTGCAGAATGCCATGTAAAATCAGGCAGCATGTACTTTTTTGAGACTGGCACTGTTTTTAAGTTAACAATTGCCTAAATGCACATCGTCATTGGAATGTTTTTAATAAATTATAGCACATCCACACCATGTAATAATGTGGCCCTTAGAATGAAGTAGATCCCTATGTGGCGATGTGTTAAGGTCTCCAAGACATACTATGAAAGTGAAAAACTCAAGGTGCAAGGACAACTCATATAGGAAGATCCCATGTGTTTATATGTCATGTTTCTGTAAATGCACAGATACAGATCCAGAAGAGTACGCACCAAGCTTATCAGGGCTTCCTAAGGAATGGCAAGGGAGTAGCAAAGGTGAAGGGACTCCCTTCTGTGCTAAATATGTGTTTTTTCAAAAAGATTTATAATAGCAAAAAATAAAATGTTTAAGCATAACTTAACAATAAATGTCCAAAATCTATTTGGGGAAAGCTAGGAAACACAAAATTAGATTGAACAAGTGGAAGCACACCATGGAGAGGAAGAATCAACACCATAAAGATGTCAGTGCTTCTTAAATTAATTTACAAATGTAATGTAATCCCAATAAAAATACCACCAAGGTTTTGTTTTTTTTTTTCTGGATCTAGACTATAAAGTTGATTATAAAGTTCATTGTGAAAGACGAGCATGAATTTGAGCACTTGCAACACTCATGACTGATTCAGTTGTCTTTCTCCTGTGCTTGACCTTGAAGGGCGCATTGCTCTGGGTATCTCTACCATATCTGACGAACAGCAGAACCTCCACAGTGGTTGACTTTTCCTGAGGCACACGCAGAACTACTCAGCACTTGTGTTCTACACATCCTACACCACCGCCATCGATGTCATTTATGTCTCCCTCATGTAATAGATAAGCTGGCCCTTATTTATGTTGCTCTATTTTTGTTATATCAAGCAGTTCCTCTGATGCTAAGTGGTTTGGTCTGGTTTGGTTTGGTTTGAACCTCAGCCCTTTGGTGTCTCATTCATGCAAATGTGAAACTGTTTCAACATGCTACCACTGTTCCCTGCTGCTTCTCACTGCAATCCTTTTCTGGAAACTGCCTAAATTAAGTAGATCTTATTTTTACATTATAATAATGGGTGTTATGATTCTAACAAAGGGACTGAGAATCAAATAACCATCATCAAAGATAAACAATCAAAGATGTAGACGAACATTAATGATTTAAAACTGAAAATTACTATTAAAAGGCCCTAAGTTTACATTGACCATGCGAGGTATTTCAATGTGCGATCAAGAGTGTACATACTCTACTTAAAAATGCATCTCTTTGCTAGTATAAATGTGATAATTACAATTTTAAATATTTGATTTCTTTTCCTAGATCTGAGCAGCATTTCAGGGCATAGTTTGGATGGGTTGCTTCCTTTTTTAAAGAAGTTTGAATTTTACTTTGTTTCTCTTGAAAGACATCCCCCTGTAGAAAGTAACAGCAAGAAATTCAGTTTATTTCATTGACCTTAGAATTTTTTTTCAAAAACAGCTGTGCTGTTATCTCAAAATAATTTGCAAATGGGAATTCATGAATCCAACTTTAGTGAGCCCATTTCTCCAATCACTGCAACCCTTGTGTTTCTTTTCCAGAAATATTACCTAGATATTATGACAGACATGGAACAATTTTACATGTATATTTTTTATTCCTCTAGGAACTTTAATTGTAAAGTCTTGAGGAGCATTTTATATATTTATATTACTGGATGTCAGCTGCTCCTTAGGACCTAGAGGATATTGGACCAAATTCCAGTCCATGGCCTAAGTTCTGACAGACTCCTAGAAGAATTAGGTTCTCATGGTCCCAGTTCCTGCTTCCATGGAAACAGTTTATAGATTTTTAGCATCCCAGGCAAACTCTCTTTGTCTGTTCAGTTTTGATCCAAGCATGAAATTTAGTCCTTTTTTTGCTGTGATTTCCACAAAATTCATTCATAATAGGGGTGTGTGCGTGTGTGTGTTCAGCAGATTTTACCAAAGGTTTAGGGAAGAGTGAAAGGTATTTACATCTCAAAACAGAAATAATGAGTGTACACCCCAGCCTCCTACCATGTTGCTTGAGCTATTTCCTTCGATTCTAGCCCCTCTCTGCTCTGCTGACTCACTCCTCCTAACTCCAAGCCTGTTCATCCCAATACAGCGTGGGGGGTTTAGCATCTTTGTTGCCTGGCTTCACCTGACCTTTGCCCTCAGTGACTCACCTCCTTCTAGATCCCTGTCTTCCTCATTCCCAAACTAACTGAGATATTTTCTCTAACATAGATGATTTTGTTCAAGAATTATTCTCATGGAGGACTTCCCTGGTGGTCCAGTGGTTAAGACTTCACCTTCCAATGCAGGGGGTGTGGGTTTGATACCTGGTCGGGGAGCTAAGATCCCACATGCCTCGTGACCAAAGAACCAAAACATAAAACAGAAGCAATATTGTAACAAATTCAATAAGGACTTAAAAATGGTCCACATCAAAAAAAAAATTTTTTTTTAAAGAATTATTCTCGTATCTGCTTTTAGGAGAGTTACTTTCTCACCTTGCTATATTGTGGATCAGATTCTCTTGTTCATCTTGCTTTTTAAATTTTTCTCTCTTCCCCCTACCCTCATTTCTTTCCCCTCTTTCTCGCCCTCCCCCTATATAAACACTCTGTGTAGCTCTAGTCTCAATGCTTTTTCCTCCAAAGGCAGTCTGAGGGTTGTCCCTAGAAGAAAAGGATGGGATCCCTCGTCATAATGACATGTGTGTGTATCAGCTGGTGGTGATGGTCTGAGCCTCGATCGTTTGTAGAATGGGATGTGGGCGGTGGCTTTCTCCCTGGTCTTACCCCAAGCACTCTCCCTTAGCCCTGCACCGGCAGCCTGGAGCCCTACCATTATGCCTTTGCAATTTGTTTTGCAGCCTTCCCTTAAGGCTTGTTTTGTACTTTAATCTTTAAATTTCTGGGTAAAGGTAAAAAGAAGTGAGGTATAGGTTTAATTAGACAAGCTTCTCAAAAGAGCAGAAAAGGTGAAACAGAAACTTTCAAGTTCTTACAAGCTGCTATTTACAAATATCCCACAGAAACACCCTTTACCCATTTCTTTTTTTAAAAGAAACCTATCTGCCTTATTTTTTTCTGTCTTCTTTCTCTTTTTTACTGTAACTTTGAAAATATTGATGCTTCTACCAGTTCTTCTCAGTGTTGCAGAGTTGCCGTTAACCATGGAAGGTAACTTCCACTCTTTACTGCTGGACTCTGTAACCTGCCCTCTTCCTTTTCGTAGTCCTGGATAGACAACCTGCCATCACATTCTTTGGGACTTCAACCATGAGCTGTGTCTCTGCTGGAGTCTTCCTAGGATGTGTTCTCTTGGCAGCATGAGCAGCTTATTGTTCGTAGTGACTAAATTTCAGTATCTTTTTCTACTCTGTGCTCATTTCTGAGTAGTTAACAACTTCTGGAAAATAGATCACTGTCTTTACCTTCCTGGGATATCAATAGGCACATTTTAAAAATTACATCTTTGTGAAGATTGAAAGAAATATGACATCAGAAGGCAGAGAGGAACTTCTGGAGATTGCCTATGTGTTCCCCTCCTATGTTGGGCTGTTCTCTTAAAGCCATCGTAGCAGAAACTCGGAGAAATGAGGAGACTATCTGGAGTGGTGGAAATATACTAGCCTGCTCTGCTGTTTCCTAGCTATATGAACGTGGGCAAGTTATTGAACTTCTCTGAACTTTAGTTGGGTTCTTCTGTAGAATGGGGAGAAAATGACCTACCTCTCTAGCATGGCAGACGCTAGCCAATCAGGTACCTTTGTGCAGAATATAAAAAGGCATCCCATGAGGGTGAACAGCTGAGCGAGGGGGGCACAAGCAGGATTTCAGCCCACACTTGCCCCTCAGCTGGGCACGCTGGTGCAGGGCATAACCTGAAACCCTCTGCAGCAGCCAAGCTCCAGAGGTTTATCGTCTTCCCCCATGAGCAGCAAGCCTGGAGAAGGTCTGGGCAGGGGGCAGTAATGGGGCCGCCTGGTTGCTTGGCAGGGACTTAGCACCTCCAGAAGGTGCCTGCCTTTTTACCTTCTAGCTCGTCTCTATTTTCATCACACCATTAACAATGTCATATTAGCATACTAGCTGTATCTCCCATGTCACCAGGTTATGGTCATATTCTCATGCCATAGCAGTCTACTTTGTAATAGAGTCAGTTTCTACTTCTAGAATCAACATAAAGAGCTTTGCTGTTGCAAAATCATTGTACACTATGGATTTTCAGCCATTTGACATAATAAGGTACAAATAGACTTCCCCTGCATTATTAATTCCATGTTATTACCATCAATTTCTTGGTTATTATTCTTTCTCTGAACTGTTTGCTTATTGTCCAGATGATTCCACTTACGTGTACTTCTTCCTGGGGATGATTCCTCCAGGTTGATTCAAGGAGTATTTTGCCTCATCCTACCTCATCTTCAGAAAGAATGTGTTCTCTCTTACCCAAATTGCAATCTTATGAGACTGCTGGACATTCTTAGGGCTTAATATTCTTTTCAACAAATTGAAGCATTGGTAGAGGGATAGAAGTTGATGTAATATTTTGTGTGAAAAGCAGCAAGTTTAGACATAACTATTTTACTATCGAACATTTCTGTATTTTTTCATCTCTCTTTGAAGAAATAGTTTTTACAAAAGCTTAGTAAATTCCCATTTTATTAAAGCCATTCACGTTCATCTGTGCATGTCTAAGATATGGATAGAAAGAAAAGAGGAAACGATAAAGATGGGAATTTCTCCCATATTTCCTCCTTTTAATGCTTCTCATACAGAAACTAATATAAATCTTGGGAGCCATCCAATTCAAGACTGGGTCTGATAAGAGGATGTACTTCCCAGACCAATGACTGATTCTCCGAGGCTTCAGTGAGAGAAGAAATGCAAATTAAAAAAAATTTTTTTAAACATGAATGTTCTTTAAATATTTATTTTGTTGTGAATCGTTCTGTGTCCTAACAAAACTGCTGCGTTTTGTGTCATGAGTTAGACATGGTGAACAAAGATATATCGATACATTTCATTTTTCCAACATGTGGGCTAAGAATAAAAATCTCGGTGCTGGAATTGAACATTGTATTCTCCAGGCAAAGGAAATGGACATTTATTGGATGTTATTGCTGCTTTCTTCGCACTAATGACATTATGAAAGCTCTTTGAGTAATATAATTTGAAAATACTATTTCTTTGTTTCAGGTCATGCAAGACAAGATAATCTGCCTTCCAAAAAGAGTGCAGCCTTCTCAGAACCACTCTTCCGTTTCGAATGTCTCTCAAGCAGTGGCCAGTACCACCCCGCTGCCTCCACCGAAACCGTCTCCTACTAACCCAGTCACTGTGGAAATGAAAGGACTGAAGACAGATTTGGACCTTCAGCAGTACAGCTTTATTAACCAGATGTGCTATGAGCGAGCCCTCCACTGGTACGCCAAGTATTTCCCTTACCTTGTCCTCATCCATACCCTGGTCTTCATGCTCTGTAGCAACTTTTGGTTCAAATTCCCTGGTTCCAGCTCCAAAATAGAACATTTCATCTCAATCCTGGGGAAGTGTTTTGACTCTCCCTGGACCACACGGGCTTTATCTGAAGTGTCTGGGGAGGACTCAGAAGAAAAGGACAACAGGAAGAACAACATGAGCCGGTCCAACACCACCCAGTCTGGTCCAGAAGGCAGCCTGGTCAACTCTCAGTCTTTAAAGTCAATTCCTGAGAAGTTTGTGGTTGACAAATCCACTGCAGGGGCTCTAGATAAGAAGGAGGGTGAGCAAGCGAAGGCTTTATTTGAGAAGGTGAAGAAGTTCAGGCTGCACGTAGAAGAAGGTGATATATTATATGCTATGTATGTTCGTCAGACTGTACTTAAGGTTATAAAATTCCTAATCATCATTGCATATAATAGCGCCCTGGTTTCCAAAGTCCAGTTTACAGTGGACTGTAATGTTGACATTCAGGACATGACTGGATATAAAAACTTTTCTTGCAATCATACCATGGCACACTTGTTCTCAAAACTCTCCTTTTGCTACCTGTGCTTTGTAAGTATCTACGGATTGACGTGCCTTTATACCTTATACTGGCTGTTCTACCGTTCTCTGAGGGAGTACTCTTTTGAGTATGTCCGGCAGGAAACTGGAATTGATGATATTCCAGACGTGAAAAATGACTTTGCTTTTATGCTTCATATGATAGATCAGTACGACCCTCTGTATTCCAAGAGGTTTGCAGTATTCCTATCTGAAGTGAGTGAAAACAAATTAAAGCAGCTGAATTTAAACAATGAGTGGACTCCGGATAAACTGAGGCAGAAGCTGCAGACGAATGCCCATAACCGCCTGGAATTGCCTCTCATCATGCTCTCTGGCCTTCCAGACACTGTTTTTGAAATCACAGAGTTGCAGTCTCTAAAACTTGAAATCATTAAGAATGTCATGATACCAGCCACCATTGCACAGCTAGACAATCTCCAGGAGCTCTCTCTGCACCAGTGCTCGGTCAAAATCCACAGCGCGGCGCTCTCTTTCCTGAAGGAGAACCTCAAGGTCTTGAGCGTCAAGTTTGATGATATGAGGGAGCTGCCCCCCTGGATGTATGGCCTCCGGAACCTGGAGGAGCTCTACCTGGTTGGCTCTCTAAGTCACGATATTTCCAAAAATATCACCCTTGAGTCTCTGCGGGATCTCAAAAGCCTTAAAATTCTCTCTATCAAAAGCAATGTTTCCAAAATCCCGCAGGCAGTGGTTGATGTTTCCAGCCATCTCCAGAAGATGTGCATACACAACGATGGCACCAAGCTGGTGATGCTTAACAATCTGAAGAAGATGACCAATCTGACAGAGCTAGAGCTGGTCCACTGTGACCTGGAGCGCATTCCTCACGCCGTGTTCAGCCTGCTTAGCCTCCAGGAGTTGGACCTCAAGGAAAATAATCTGAAATCTATAGAAGAGATCGTTAGCTTCCAGCACTTGAGAAAGTTGACAGTGCTAAAACTGTGGCATAACAGCATCACCTACATCCCAGAGCATATAAAGAAACTCACCAGCCTGGAGCGCCTCTTCTTTAGTCACAATAAAATAGAGGTGCTGCCTTCCCACCTCTTCCTATGCAACAAGATCCGATACCTGGACTTGTCCTACAATGACATTAGATTTATCCCGCCTGAGATCGGAGTTCTACAAAGTTTACAGTATTTTTCCATCACTTGTAACAAAGTGGAGAGCCTTCCAGATGAACTCTATTTCTGTAAGAAACTCAAAACTCTGAAGATTGGGAAAAACAGCCTATCAGTACTTTCACCAAAAATTGGAAATTTACTGTTTCTCTCCTATTTAGATGTTAAAGGCAATCACTTTGAAATTCTCCCTCCCGAACTGGGCGACTGTCGGGCTCTGAAGCGAGCTGGTTTAGTTGTAGAAGATGCTCTGTTTGAAACCCTGCCTTCTGATGTCCGGGAGCAAATGAAAACAGAATAACTTATTTTTGTTTAAAGTTTGACTGAAACATGCTTCTACCAAATACAGTATAAATAATTAGGTAGTCTTAACGCCTTTCCTATTTTATTATTTTTTTCTTTTTCACACAAAACAAAATGTACACAAAGACTGAGTAAGGAGTATGTATTTTTAATAAAAATTTAATTGTATTTTTTCAATATTAATATTTTAAAGTTTTATTTGTCCTGGAACCTAATGTATCTATTACTGTTTTCCACTGACAGAAACAGATGGTTCCGTCTGTTTTTTTGTTTTGGTTGTTTTGTTTGTTTTGGTTTTTCAGTTCATTCTTGTGAAGGGAAGGGAATTTTAAGTTGCATGCTTTTGGTGTTTTTTAAATCAGTGAAGATATTTTGCCAAGGTCATTTTTAGCTTGTTTACACCTGTACAGGGTCCTTATTTTTGTTTTCATTGTATGTGTACCAAGGAATCTGTGCTAGTTATTTTAATTCCAGCTGCCTTCTCCATTGGCCAAGTATTTCACTCTATAGAAAACACTTCTCTGGAGTGTAAACTCACATAAGGGCATTGTCATAGACTATTATTTTCGAAATTTCCCCTTGCCTCCAACAGAACCCTAAATTCTATTCTTTCACATACCTGACAGTTATTTATCCTTGGGCAAGGATTTTGTAAGTGAGTAAAGACAATAATCTCCCATGGTCAGCTTGCTTGAATTGGTCATTTATAATTTAACTGATTTACATTTTTACCAACATTTAAAAAATATCATTGAAAAGGAAATACAGAGGTTCCTCCCATGTAATATCAATATTGTATGTAGTACTGGTGAACAACCTTAGAAAAGCTAATTTATTTTAATTAAAATAGGTAATTAAATTTAAAAATCGGAATCAGAAGCCTGTTTTTCAGTAACTTAATCATCTTTGATATCTTGATATGTGAATACATCCGATGGGAAAAAAAAAATGTGCTACTAAAGCACTCTGCTGAAGAGCTGGTGCACCCAGGCAGGCACACTGGTTCCTCTGGGTAGTGTGGAAGTGGTGATCTCTATTCAAATTCTGCCTGTTACACGAAATAATCCACGTATATGTACGTATATAAATCTGTCTCCCTCAAGCCTGCCCTTGCTGCAAATGCTAGTGATGCAAGCACAGAAAGTCTGCTCTCTTTGGCTTAAAAAAAGTATCTCATCTAAAATGGTTCTGTTCCATTTTTTTTTTTAAGTGTGAATAAATTGCTAAGTAGATAGAAATAATTTTTGCCTGGTGGTTAGCCGAGTTTTATTTATCTCTGTACTTAAACACCCAACGTAGTATGGGTCTTGGGCAAAAGTTTTCACTGACTATTAAGCTGTATAGAACAGGAAAGTGAAAGCACTATTTGTGCCCTCAATCCAGGACCAGTGCTACCTATCGTGGGAATTTTGTTTTATGCTCCAAATTCACACTGTTTTCGGAACCCTAGTCTGACCTAAGGAAGTTTTGTGACTTAACGAAGAAAAGTAGAAAGATGGTTTGGGGTTTCAAGATGCTGCTTTTAAAATTTACCCCTTGATCCTGGTGACTTTGTTTAATGCTACTTTGAGTCATACATGGAACACAGCTATGGGAACTACTCAGCAGATATATGTACCTCAATTGTGTTTTAAATGTTATGATACATCGTGGGGTAAAGGATTTGGGGAAGAGATGCTTTTCATTTATTTAATAATTGAATCATGTAGACCAAAATGCTTTGCTGTCTCTGCTCTGTGTTTAAGTGTTAACAATGGTGATTTTGTATAGCTGGTTTATTTCGCCCTGGAATTGAAACAAAATGTTTAAGATAGTAACATGGTTATATTTCTTGTAGGATAAAATATTCAATTCTAGAATGTTGTTAGGATCCTGATTATGAACAATGTGTTATATTTAGAAACATAGCCCTACCTGTTTTAAACAAACAAACAAACAAACCTGGAAGATTGTCCATGGCTGAGCATGACAAGAATACCCCTGTTGAAAGGTGGTAAAACATTAGGTGCACTATTTTTCTGGATAAAATTTATAGTTGTTTTCTATATCACCCTTAAAAGGGACCTATTCAGGTTAAAAATCATATTTATGCTGAAATCTTTATCTGGTGTTAACTCATAATCTCATACGTGTTCATAACTGAAGTCACTAATAATTAGTCTTTGTGACAGTTTGCTCAAAATGCCAAAAGAATTTGATTCGCTTTCTTAATGATTTCACAGGCTGACCCCTAACCTAAGTTCTAAATAACATCCAGTAAATCAGTATAGTTCTATGACTTTATGGTTTAACTAGGAAGGAAAATTCATAGATGTTTCTGTTAGATTTTATAAAAATTCAAAATGTTCAAACTTCATCTTGAGTCTAAATTTTCTGACCCTGACCCTTTTTAATATTGTATATTTTTGTTCACATTCTTAAGTGAAAAGCATTAAATTACTCTTTAGCCTTTAACTGGGAAACTCAGGTAAATGAACTGCTGACTTTTCTAAAGTTCTTTAATGAATCAACTCAGTGTTAAAAGGGGTATTAAACCCAGTCCTTTTCGTATTTTAACAAGTGCTCTTGCTAAAAAGGAACAACTAGCTCTATTTCTCCAACTTCTGTAAGACTCATGAGAAACAGCTTATGTAAATATAAAAGCATCGTATGTGCTCTTAAATCCTATGGCTATTGGACACCCATAGTGAGTATGCTCTTTGGTCAGTTTTAATGGTTAAGTGTAGAACGGACAGTTGTCTGGGGATGGTCTGGTTGAAACAGAGCATCTAAGTATATCCCAGTGGAACTCACCTAAGATGACCACATCTCAGAAAACTAGTTATATGTTGGGTTTTCACTTTGTTTTGTTTTTAATACAACACTTTTAATATAAGTGTTCTTGATACAGTGAAACCTGTTATTTACACTGGTAAATTTTCTGATTGTTCACCCACCCTTCTCTGCCTTAGGTTTCCAATGTAGCTATTGTAATGAGTTCTAACAATTTCCATGGCATCCTGTGTGCAGGCACTGCTTTTTCAGAAAGGCTTGGGACATAAGCCTGCTGTGAATACTTTGGTCATTTAGAGGTGCCTCCTTATCTGCCTCTGAAGCCATCTTTCTAGAGAGGGGCTTAAGCAACCTGGAATCTTCCTTGGGTTACTTGCGATGAGGAAAGTCCACATTTGTGCAATATGTTATCTTATGATTTCTGTTATAAGAAAGAGGAGAAAAAAATCTTTACATCTCTTGTTATCATTTCCCCCAAGGGTTTTGCTGTTGTTTATGTTCCTAATTCTAAGAAAAGTCCATTTTTTAAGGAGTATTTTACTCTCTAATCTAATTTCATACCAAATACCTGATCAGTAGTAATGATATATTTACTAAAAGAGTGAACACTCATGGTCCATCTTTATGAAAACTGTCAGCAATATGTAGTAGCGAATAGATAAGATAAATCTCAAAACAATTTCCATTTGTGTTTAGAGACTAAATTAAGATTCAATTTACACTCTCCTATAAATCCTGAATGTGATAATGCCGTTCAAACGATTCACATTTTTGGTAGGATCTCAAGAACTCAGGGTAGACAGGGTTCCATAGCAAAACAGCACAGTTATTAGTGAGGGGAATGCCTCAAGGGTCGGTAAGATTTTCTCACTTTTTTTCTTGTCTATTCAGATACATTGTAAGAAAGCCTGGACAGTCTCGACCAGACGTGCCATTGATTTTTCAGATTTAGGCCTCAGTGACATGCTTCTAATACAATTACATACCATCCTTCCAAACTAGCTGTCCACTCTTACTCCATCTTCCCAGAGCCTTTCACTGATAAAAGTAACATCCTTAAATTCCTTTTGGGGAGAGGGAAGAGGGTCTCCTCCCACCCCAAGGAATTTTTTTTTATTTAGAAGACCTTAAAAAGGGGTATATAACTTCGAACAACTTAATTTCTCGGCCATGTTAAATAACAGTCCCTATGCATGGTTTCAGATGTGGAATAAATTTGCTTTCTGCTGAATACCATTCCCTCTCCCATACGATTCTGCCTATTTAATGAATATTTTTACTAGGGTTGAAACTCAATGCCTTACGTGGTCACTTAGTTTTCCTTCTGCTGCTTGTTTTCTCGCGCTGTATGTGTTCGGATTGTGTCAAATGCCGGCAAAACCTCTAAGACTGTCAAGAAAATGCTTGAAAGTTGGTTTGTCATAGTGTAGACTCATGATACAATGTCTTAAAGTTATTTGGCTATGTAGTACCTAGGAACAGAAAATAAAGTCATTTTTGTAATTTAAAATTGAGATTGGTCCCTTTCTTATTCATTTGTACAAATCATGTTTCTCTTTTGTATTTGTTTTTCTCTTGTATTTTTGCATATTCTGTTATTAAGGCTTCCTGTACTCTGCAGGAAATAGGCCGCATGCATGCTTTCACTTTGTATTTAGCTAGTTTCTGCAATTGTGACTAATTATTTCCTTCCTTAATTCTCTGTACTGCATCTCCCCAAGGTGCCCCTGGAGTTTCATTTGGGTAATTAGTGCCTTACTGTGTAATCTGGAGTGCAGTTTCTGTGCATTTGCCAGATCAGATTGTACAATGGCTGTCCAGCCCAGCTTTCAGTAAATACTTTTATGGTCATGATTGTCGTTAAAGAAATCAGAATGGTTCTGTACAACCAGAAGGCCTCCCCTAGTTCAACACATACACCCCAGGCTTAGGGAAGCCCTTTATAAGAAAACTTTATGTACCACTTATGCATAAGAAAATTGTGACTGGTAAATTTCAAAGCTAAATTGTCACTTTACATATTTTTCTATAGTTATTTATGACTCAGTTATTTTACTGATAATCCTTTGGAGAAGAACTGTTGAGATGAGGAAAGATTGTGAGTGTGGTGAGAGAGGCCTTGCGAATGTGTGCATCAGAAACTTAGAAGGGAGTTTGTGAGAGATCTGGAGAAACGTGGGAGACAAGAACTGTGATGGGCAGCAGATTAGAGACATCTGGTGATTTCAGTGCAATTTGCACATAAGAAAAAGTCTCTTGTCCACGGCCACCTTCCACTGCCCCATCTTCCAGTCCTTTCATTTGTACAGACTATTGAGATAAACACTGAAATTAACTAGATTGATTCAGTTATTCATTACTGTTGGCTAGCAAGATATAAGATAAGCACTTTGATTTGGATGAAGAAGTATATGAAGAGAGTAGTCACTAAAGCCAGTTTTAGACTCAGTGGGATACTTAAATAGCCATAACACAAGGCCTGCATATTTCTGAATGTACATTTAAACGTCATCCTAAATATCCAAGTAGGAAAAAGTGAAAAGCTCTTCATAAGCTACATTATTTTCGTGTGTAAATCTTTGAATACAGGTTATACTTTAGATTTCATATTTAAACATTTTTGAACAAGGCAAGGTACAAGTAAACATTTATGTGATCAGGCATACCATAAGTGATGAACTATTTTCAGAGTTTGGAGATTTTGCATAAAAAACACAACGTTAGGCAAAGATTTTATTACCAAACATCAGAACAGAAATGACCATTCTGATTATTTTGATTCAGGGGTTCTTCTTTTATAAAATTTGCGAACAATTAGAAGATGGACTTTATTTTTTTAAACATTTAAGGAATTAATTTTTTTAATTGAAGAATAGTTGATTTACAATGTTGTGATAGTTTCAGGTATATAGCAAAGTGATTCAGATATACAGATACAGATATATACAGATATATTCTTTTTCAGATTCTTTTATGTTATAGGTTATTACAAGATATTGAATATAATTCCCTGTGCTATACAGTAGGTCCTTGTTGTGGAATTAATTTTATTTCAACTCAGGTTACATTTAGCACCGTTAAAAAAGTATTTAGTTCCATTCTTATTAGTTTCATGTAATACAGATCTTGGGGAAAGTGACACAAAGAGGCAACATGCAAGTTTTGCATTTTATATCTCCTCCATAGTTCTTCTAAGAAAAAAAAATCAACTATTCAGCAGAGATTTTGGTATAGGAAAAAATTACATTACTTCAATCTGAATTACAAGGTTCTTGGGATTCCGTTTTAATTTCACATAGATTATGTGTAATAATTTTGTTAAAATCATACTCTAAGTAACATTTGAACAGCTTTCAACATCTCAGGCTGATTTAGTCCAAGAATAAATAAAATCAATGCAAAATGTGAAGCTACAATCATTGTAAATTTGAGAAATAAATGTCCACAAGTTTATGAAATAGTTGATGTGTTCCATTTATGCCCATTGAGTTGTATGTATAAATTATATTTCTTAATGATATAAATTGCTTTATGAAAACTACTTTATGATGTAGCCAATCTCAACAAAAACCTGAGGCCATGTACATTAATGACCTCTAAGTGGTGTTAAAGAAAAAATTAATCTGACACTTGTTAGAATGGTAAGGAAGACTTTATTCAGGACTTATTATTTATTCAGGGTTTTATATTAATTCTCCCCAGGTTCTAGCCTCTGGTGATACAACTTGCATATTTTCTTGGGAGTCACATTCTAAGCCTTAACAATATCAGCATGCTAACAGGTTTAGTTGTTTTATGCATCCAGAAACAAAGACAGGATGTTAACTGCCCTAACTTTAGTGAGGAAGTATTTTTCCCCTTTGTTTTTTTTTTTAATTGAAGTATGGTTGATTTACAATGTAGTGTTAGCTTCATGTGTACAGAAAAGTACTTCATATATATATATAATTTTAAGATTATTTTCTATTCTAGGTTATTATGAGAAGTGAGGAAGTATTTAAAATGAGTTTCTGCTTGTGAAATTGAAAACTAGAGATTCAGCTTCAATCAAAACTACTCAGTCTAAACATTTAGCTACATAAATATTTTAAGGCCAGATAACCTCTTAAAGAAACTGAATTGGTTTCAAATGGGCAATATGAAAAATGTCAGAGGGATTAAATAACCTGATTTATATTACATAAGGCTTTTGTTTGTTGTGGGGTAGTATGGGGAGTAGAGGTGTGAGTCAACGGGGAACCCCCTGATAAAGGGTGCTCAGTGCACTTTCTAAACTTCAGGCTGATTTGTTGCCCTTCAATTCTACCAACAATGTGAAAACAATCAAATCTCAAGTATGGAAAACTAGCTAGACCATTATTTTCAAATAACTTTTCCTAACTCAGAAACTGATACAATAAAATAAATGAAAAGAAATAATTTTTTAAAAAGAAACTACTGGTGACTATTGAGAGCTTTAATTATAAATCTGATCAAGAACTTGCATCAGGGGATAGATGGAGGAAGGGATAAATTGGGAGATTGGGATTGACATATACACACTGTTATATATAAAATAGATAACTAATAAGAACCTACTATATAGCACAGGGAACTCAACTCAGTACTCTGTAATGACCTATATGGGAAAAGAATCTAAAAAAAGAGTGGATATATGTATATGTATAACTGAGTCACTTTGCTGTATACTTGAAACTAACACAACATTGTAAATCAACTATACTCCAATAAAAATAAAACTAAAAAAAAAAAAAAAAAGAACTTGCCTCAAAAATGCCTGAAAGTTGACTCTAAAACCTTGTAGTAAATGCTTGTAAGACAGAAGTTGCGTTCTAGGTTGTTTTAAAATGTTTAGACTCATACACATTTTTTTCTTATGTGTACAGGGAGGAAACAATCATTATACAAAAATGTATCTAGGACTCTATAAATGCTTTAAATAGACCTGACAATAAAGGAGTTATACTTTACCTATGTACTTTAATCGATTAGCCAGGGACCCACTGAGTGTTAGACATTCATAGAAATGCCCCTTCTACCTTCAACTCTGTCCATCCAAATCTAATTTTGGCTCTACTTATACTAAGATCACTGAGACTTTTTAAAAGAATTTTAAGACTTATTTAGAATTTCTCTTAACACTTTCTACATGCCTCATTATCTAGGGCACTTATCACTTGTACTATGGTTATTTTAGGACTTATCATATCTCTCCTTCCAGAGTTGGTGTTCCAATGATTGTGGAAACCAAGACTTAATTTATCTTTGTATTTTTCTAAAGTGCTTCCCATTGTGACTTCTATGAGATGGACCTTGAAAAGATATTGCTGAATGAATCAAAAGACCTAACTTGCATTAACTGAGGGCCTTGGAGATATAAAGGGCCATCATTCCTGTTCAAACTGGTTCTCGAATGTATTATTTTCCCAGAGCTGCCGTAACAAACTACCACATACTGGGTGGCTTAAACAAACAGAAAATTATTGTCTCACAGTTCTAGATCAAAGTGAAAGCAGGGTTGGTTCCTTCTGAGGGCTGTGAGGGAGAATCTGTTCCATATGTCTATGGTTTGTTGGTAATCCTTGGCTGATAGATGCATCACCCAATCTCTGCCTTCATCTTCATATGGCGTTATCGCTGTGTGTGTCTCTGTGTCCAAACTTCTCCTTTTTATAAGGACACAGAATACTGGATCAGAGCCCACCCTGATGCCCCCATCTTAAGTTGATAATCTGCAAAGACCTTATTTCCAAATAAGTTCACATTCACAGGTACTGGGGGTTAGGACTTCATCTTTTGGGGGGACACAATTCAGTTCATAACACTGAGCAAGACAATTCTCTTTCTTGATAAAGCTATTAAATTCCAGGTTTCTTAGAAACACGGAATTTGGAGCCCTTGGTTAGTCCAGAGGTTTTCAAATAGTATTCCAAGAAGCTCTAACTCTTCCACAAAGTATCTCAGGAGGACTCGGGGACCACATAGGGCTCCTGGTTTCATAACTGTACCAATTACTATTGCCTTGTAACAAACCACCCCAAAACTTAATAGGGTGAAACAATTATTTTATTACACTCCCAGATTCTGTGGATAGGGAATTCGGAAAGGGCACAGCAAAGGCAGCTTATCTCTGCTCCATGATGTCTGGGACCTCAGTTGGGAAGACTCGGTGACTGGAAGCTAGAATCTTCTGGAGACGTCTTCACTCCCACGTCTGGCATTTGATTCTGGCTGTTGGCTGGAACCTCAGCTGGGCCTCTCCATACAGCCTGGGCTTCCTCACAGGATGTCAGCTTCAAGGTAGTCAGAGATCTTAGATGATAGCTTAGGGCTCCGAGGCGACTATTCCAACAGGCAGAAAGCGTAGTGCCTCACATTTTATGATATCACTTCTGCCATTGGTTGAAATAGCTGTAAATCTTGTCCAGTTCAGGGGCAGAGGAGAGGGGACACAGAACCCCACTTTTCAACGGGAGGAGTGTCCATGTCACATTGTAAGAAGCATATGTGGAGCAGGAGATATTGTTGAGGCGCCTGTGAAAAATATAATCTGTCACACTATATACACCATCCTCTTCAACCGTTGGGCAGCACCTCTCCATAACTGATGTTCACTAGCAATTGTAGCTAAGAAATACAAGATCCATGAAGGCCAAGTACACTCACAAACTTCATACAATCTTTCAGCGTATCTGGTGATTATTGTAAAAAACCAGAGAATTGAGAAAGCTACTATTTTCTTCACTCCTTCTGTTTCTAATTTCTTTGGGCAAGCTGGGAGAGCCTGGCAGAATAACTATTACGAAATAACTGGAAGAAAGCCATCATTTCATTTTATTGAATCACATCTTAAAAATCGTCAACTTTTTGACAGGGTATAAGCAAGGTGCTTTCAGAAATTTTATTTGATTATCATATGTTTCTCCCAGTGTCAGCCAAAATTTCCTCAGTTGCTCAGGGATGCATGTGTACACAAACATGCCTACACCCTGGGTCTGTTACTTACACAAATTAATAAGAGGAAAAGTCTTATCAGTGTCTGTGGGGAAAACTGCAGAGCCCTGCCGTGGTCCCTTAGCCAAGTTCCTCAGCTTCCGTTCTTTTCCAGGCACAGAAGCTGTCTCCCTCCCTAGCTCCCTTCCTGACAAACCCTCACAGTGACTGCAGGACAGGCAGCAAGAACAGGTCTCTGAAGCCTCTGACCCCTTGCTTGCAGCAGCCTTATCTGTTAGGTCCTATCCTTCTAGCTCAGGAAGAACATTTGGGGGCTGGAAAAGTTTTCTAGGAAACAATTACTCATGAGCAAATGGACCAGAAAAGTCCCAGAGATGTTCTCCAGCAGACAATTTAAACTAATGACTCACAGCTGGGCAGCCTGCCCTGCTACAGCTGATGTGAGCTATGTAATGCTGCCTTAAGATCTGTGTTCTCCCTGCATCCTACTAAATCTCCAAACCAGTTCACTGAGGGCTCTCCTCGCTCATGTTCCCTCTCTAAAATCCACCAGCATATTTAGTTCACTCAGAAGGAATAACTATTGAAGGGCATGTCTTCCACCATAAGGTTGTACCACAGGTGTCAGCTGGAGTCTGAATGTCTCAAGATTTAGATGAAGTTGGCTATTCCCCCATCCCATGCCCGTTGGAAGTCCAGCGTCCTCCCCAAAGTCCACACATTTCTGGTATGGTTACGGATTCAGGCCACTGGCTCTGAACCTCTGTTTCTATAGAATGTCTTCCACTCATACTCACTGTTCCCCCTGTTTGATGCCTGTTCTACACCTGAAAGACGATCTGCCCTTTCCTTGATTTCCCCCAGTGCACACACCAGGCTTCGGTGCATTTCAGATTTTAATGAAGGTTTGGAGAGATACAGAGCATTCATGAGAGCCATGAAAGCCACCTTAGAGCCCTAATTTTGTAACAGCCCTTCAGCCAGTCTACGGAGGGATTTGGCCATCCCCTCTACCTTCCTTATCACCCCTCCCCCCACCCCTCCCCACCCCCATCCTTCCCTCTCCCCAGCCCTCTGGTCTTTTCTCTGCTCCACCACAGCCCTAATCTCAAATTCCTCACTTCCAGCACCGGGTAGTTTAACTTTCTCCCGCTATCTACTTCCTCGCTCTCACCCCTGTCACCCTGGCAGCTTATCACAGTTTTTCTCACACACTTGCATCCCATAAGAGGAGTTCTCATGTCTGCTGTTAAGTTGTCTTATCAGCCAGTTTGTTACAAGTCGTTGCTCTGAGCTGCACCTCTCTGACTATTCCTCCTGTCTTCAAAATTCCCTGCCTTTCTCCTTCCCTCTGAAAATGCCGAATCTCCAAGCTTAATCCTCACTCCTTCGGCCCCCTTCCTTCTTAGCCCAGCCACTAGTGACCTCATTTACTTTCAGGGCTTTGTCTGCAGCCTTTCTGTAGCTACTCCCAGATCTCTGCCTCTAATTACCACTTCTCTTCCACCTCTCACCTCCAGCTAGCTTCTGGGCATTTCCATTTGTCCTTTATCTCAACACACCGTAATGTGTCCGAGAGCAAAGCTCATCTAAGCATAACTAGTCATGGCAGCAGCTTCCTAAACGGTCTCGCCACAGACCTCTCGTCCCTCCGCCCTCACTGTCTCTTCTCCGTTACTAGACTAGTTTTCCAAAGTCTAGTTCTGATCTTATTGCTCCTCTGTTCAAAAACCTTCTCGCTGTCTTCTTAATACGGTCTTAGACTTCCTTTCAAGATCTACCATAATCTAGGCCTGACCTACATTTCCAATACAGGCCCTGGAATCCAACGTGAATTCAAATCGTCACTCTCCATGTACCTGATGTATGACTTTGGGAAAGTTAATGTAAACTCTCTGGCCTCTGTTTATGTTAAAGATATCCATATTTTGGCCCTTCTCAGGAAGTACTAAAATGTTATATATCCTAATGCTGGTACCAAGTCTGTCCTTACTAAGTTGTAAATTTCTTCTTTTTCTTTAATTTATTTTATTGAAGTATAGCTGATTTACAATGTTTTGTTAATTTCTGCTGTACAGCAAAGTGATTCAGTTATACATATATATACATTCTTTTTCATATTCTTTCATCACAGGATGGTTTATCACAAGATATTGAATATAGTTCCCTGTGCTATACAGCAGGACCTTGTTGTTTATCCATTCTGTATATAGTAATTTGCATCTGCTCATCCCAAACTCCCAATCCATCCCTCCCCAACTCCCCCTCCCCCTTGGCAACCACAAGTCTGTTCTCTATGTCTGCGAGTCTGTTTCTGTTTCGTAAATATGTTCATTTGTGTCATATTTTAGATTCCACGTATAAGTGATATCATATGGTATTTGTCTTTCTCTGGCTGACTTACTTCACTTAGTATGATAATCCCTAGGTCCATCCATGTTGCTGCAAATGGCATTATTTCATTCCTTTTTATGGCTGCATAGTATTCCATTCTTGCACCCTCAGCCACAAGTCATAGCTATTTTCAAGGTCTCTATGATACAACCTAAAGTTTGATAGCCAGAAAGTAAAATGGAATGACAATGTAGTAATAATGCAGTCAACCAAGTGGCTGATCAGCTATATGGAGGAGCAGTTAGTGGTAACTGTGAGGAGAAGTGGGTAGAGTTAGGGGAGGAAGACTTGTTCCCTTTTCTTGGAAGTTCAGATGTTGAAAGGTAACTGGAGATATGGGGAGGAAGGGCTAGAGCCCGAATGCTGGCTGCCTCATAGCACCTGAATTCAAACCAGAGTTTACATCTCATCTCTGCCACTGTCTGGATGTGTATATTACAGCAAATCACTTAGCTCCTTGAGTCATAGTCTCCTCATCATACAATGGAGGGTGGCGGGGGAGGGGTACCCATCTTAAAGGCTGTTGTGATGATTAGTTGTGTAATGTGTAAGACGTGCTTAGTTCAATGCTTGCCCTCAAGAAATTTGCTTGTGTTATTATGACTATGTAATGAGCTCTGGGTAATGTAAAAAGTAGCCTACAATACTGCACATTTTCCGAAAGTCAACACTTATTTAGCACCTAGAATGTGCTAGGCATCGTCTCAAAGGCATTGTCTTTTGCCCTCAAGGAGCTGGAGCATCCCAGGAGAGCCACAGGTAAGCAGTTACCATTGGGCAGAATGATGAGTGGTGTAGCAGGCGTGTAAATGCAGTTAAGTCGTCCCTAGATATCTGTAGGGGATTGGTTCTGTGGAACAAAAAAGCCCAGAAGGCTACAAATAGGAAAAATGTTTATTTGGGGTCTGAAAAATTGCATTTTGGGAGACAGATTCAGGTAAAGCCAAAAGAGTGTTCCAGGGAAAAGAAAGAGTCAGGGGCTTATAAAGGCAAAAGCCATGAGGCTGTACTCTGACAAAAGAAAAGAAATATTTGTCCTTAAGGGATAGGCTGTCACCAGTTGTTTTAAGGTAAGGGTTGGGTAAGCATCTTGAGTTTCTGGCAGTTGTTCTGGGTGCCTGCGTTTAAGACAATAAGTGGTCAAAAGTTCAGATTCTATGCGGGCGAGATGTGTACAAGTCACACTTCCTCAGTGGCCTCCCAGTTCTATTTAGAGGGCTCTCTTAGCAACACTGGTGCCATTTTGATTTTCCTTTCACAGCTCCAGGACTCCTGTGCAGATACCAAAATCCATGGATGCTCAAGTCCCTTATATAAAATAGTGTAGAATAGGCAGCCCTCTGTATCCACAGGACCAACTGTACTACTCTGGAAACACAGGCGCTTTCTCCACCAACCAGCATTTTCTGAGCACGTTCCGGGTACCAGACACTGTTCTAGATGCTGAAAGATCAAAAATGAATATGATTCCTGTGTTTAAATATTTCATAATGTAGTAGGAAATGACAGCCGTGTCTCCAATAGCTACAGTGTGTTCCGAGATCTCACCTAGATGTCCATTCACACTACACATGAGCACAGGGAGGGTGCAGTCAGATTCACCTGATGATAGGAAGGGTTTCAGGAGGTGAACCTGAGCCGAGTCCTGATGCAGGTGACGCCCAGGAAGAATTGAGAGCACTGTGGGGAAAGAGATTTTTGAGTGGGCACAGAGGCCTGAGAGGCCCATGATGTCATTGGAGGTCTTAGGGGCAGGGAAGGATCAAGAGCCATTGAAATGGATGGGAAGTAAGGATGGACAGATCGGCTTGAGGGTGCCCTGGATATGCCACCAACACCAGAGAGCTCTTTGGTTTATCCTTCAGGCAGTGGGAAACAGGAAGGAATTTAAGCCTCTCCTCAGTTACATTCCAAGCCTGGATAATCTTACAGAGGCTGTCTGAGACCCTCCTCTCTGTTTTCAAATCCTTGTAAAAAGAAAAAACTACCATCTGGTCTTGAAGAAAACCAAAGGCTGCAAGGAGAAGCCAAGTGTGGGCAGACGGACAATGCCCAGAGCAAACTTGGCCGTGCATAATGAGACTCATAAACGGTAATGTGTTGCTTTAACTTGTCCTTGGCATGGGAGACCTCAGGGAAAGTACCCAGACTCATTCTCCTTTGTCCCTGCCTCTTCCTCTTCTTTCACACCCTACTTTCTTCCTTTGCTGCCGTTTTTTTAATAGACCAGCTGACTGCGGGAAACTTGCCTTGTTTAGAGTCTGGAAAGTCATAAAGGAAACCACTCAATTAAACTGAACTCTTAGTGTCATTCTCGAGTCAAAACCTCCCCCCTCTGCCTCTGCCCCTTGTGGTTTGGGGGTGCTCATTTGGAGGTGCTCTGGGTCTCAGGGCACAACAAGATGTACAGTTTGTATCTGCCCACCCTCTCTGAAGCCGGCTCCTGGCTGAGCCCGGCTGCTGGCTTGAGTCACGTGGGCTGGAGGGTCCAGACCAGAAGATGCAGAGGAGGACGTGGTTGGACTCAGCCAAGTGTCCCCGTCTGACCTCTTGCTCTTTTTCTGTCCCCAGAGGAAAGGTGGAGCTTTCCTGCCCACAGAACTTAATTTCCTTTTCCCATTCTTCACAATGCTGCATTCCCGTCCTGCCTCCTGGGGAGAATGGGACTTGGTGTTTCACGTGGCTAGTAGCACTCTGCAGAATCCCTTTTTTTCTCAAAACCAAGGACTTTGATAGGCCTACTGGGAAAACTACAGGTTGAAAAGCCAGAGGTTATCCGCCTCCTCTGCTGGTACCATTTCTTAGTTTATTTGCACTTCCTGCCTCTCTCAGGGTGGGACTCAGGTTCTGTCAGGACCCCGTGAGCCTGCCATGGTGGAAGCATCTCTGTAACCCGTGCTCACCCTGACTACACCCAAGGAGTCCCTCGCTCTTCCAACCACTTTCAGACCTAGAGGAAACACCGCCCCATAGCGACCACTGTCCGGAGCTGACCAGGTGACACAACCTGCAAGTGAGGGGGAGTTCATGCCGGCGGGATTTACTCGAACCAAAGAGAGAAAGGAGACCCAAGGATCCTCCCTGCTATAGATCATTCTGAGGCTGAGTTGTTTGTTATGCCCTGCCAGAGCTGTCCCATGTCATCAAGAAACCAGCTGTGCTTTATCGTGAAGCTGTAACCAACTCGTTAACAAGTACTCACTTTCCTCCTTCCCTGCCTTGCTTTTCTTTTCCCCTCATTTTCACGACCTTGCCATTGCACCTCCCAGAGAAGCATTAGCAGGTAAGCTTTAACCTCAGATGGTTTTCTAGGGAATCCACTAACAGTGGTCCACTGACCCATTAATTTGGTTGGTTTGTTTCTGGGTTGGCCTGGGCAGGTTTGTAATCACCTCTTCTCTCTACAGCCCCAAAAGAAGGTCATTCCTTGTTTCTGCCTTGGAGGAGAACACATTCAGATCTATAGATCCCTGGAAAGCATTTAGTCAGAAGGAGAGCCGTCACAGCACTATTAACAAGAAGAAAAAAAAAAAAAAAAAAGATTGGAAACAATCTAAGCTTCCAAAAAGCGGACAGTGTTATTTTAAATACTAGATAGACATTTAAAATAATGTTACAGACATATTTCTTGATAAATAAACTGATTTATGATGTGTTAATTGAAAAAAATTAAAATCTAAGGACAGTATGATCTCACTTTTGCAAGAAACAAAAAAAATATCTCTTCATAGAGAAATATTGAAGGAAGTTATATGTCAGATGCAAGCAGAGGTTGTCATCCGGTGATGGGATTATGAGTGAGTTATCCTTTATTTTTTTACATGTATCAGTATTTTATTTTTTTCTCTAAGAAATATATATGAATTGTGATTTTTTTAATTAAAATGTAAAAACGTACCCTGGACCTGGTGCTCACAAATGCACATTCTCCAGCAATATTCTGTCAATTTAGAAGGAACAGGAGATGAAGAACCCAGAGAGATTCGGGAAGACTAAGGATAACAGAAAAGCTTTTATTTTTTATAAGAATTATTAAGAGGAAATGGTTTGTAATTATTCCAATGATGTATATTTGTTGAAGTATAAAGGTAATATGTCTATATCTCTATCAGGAGAAAGGTTAGAGTATTGCTGTTGTTAACTATCTTTCATGAGGCGGTTCATAAAGCATGCCCATGGATTTCATTACTTTATTACAGTTAATAACTGTATTCCTAAAATAAATATATTGTTCCTTAAATACTTCTTTTGGTATACTTTTTAGTTCTTGAGAATCTTTAAGAATAAACCACTCACTGCATTTGTACAGGATGGGGGCAAATGATGGGCAGACCATTTATTCAACATACACTAAGCTTTGTCCATTTTCCAGAAACTAAGCTGGGTCCTGGGGAATCAGAAGTTGCAGACATACTCTTCCTTCAGTGAGCTGGTAGAGGACAAGGACCAGTGAACCGACATCTGCAGTTGACTGTAGTGGGCATTCTATGCCCAGGGCTCCAATGGGCCACAGAAGGGCATGCAATCCAGGCTGGAGACATGAGTGGTTAGGAGACACTTCTCCAGAGTAGGTGAAAGCTGATCTGCAGGATATGTGGGAATTAGCCAAAGAAAAGGAGAAGGGCATTCTACGTAGAGGCTAGGAGGTATAGAAGAGAGCAGATCCAGACACTGGAAAAAGCTAAATCTGTTGATCAGTTGTGTCCAGAACCGTTTGCGGTGATGGAAAAGTTTTATATCGTCACTGTTCAAAAAGTTAGCCACTCACTATGTGTGGCTGTTGAGCAGGTGAGGAACAGAAATTTTAATTTTGTTTCATTTTAAAAATTTAAGTAGCCACGTGTGGCTAGTGGCTACTGTGTTTTTAAACCACTTTATTAAGGTATGATTGACATACAAAAAGCTGTGCATAATTGATGTATACAGCTTGATAAGTTTGGAGGTAAGTGTACACCTGTGAACTCATCACCACAGTCTGTGCCACAGACATATCAATCACCTCTAACAGTTTCCTCCTGCACTCTGTTATTCTTTTCTCCGTGTGGTGAGAATGCTTAACATCAGATCTAGTGTGTATTGAACAGCACAGCTTCAGAAGAAATCTGCTGCTAGATCAGGTATGTTGCTTTTTTCTAGTGAGTTTCATTTTCATCCTGAAGGTGAAAAGGAGTCACTGCAAAATTTCAAAACAGAATAATTATATGAGTAGACTTAGGAGAAACATTACTTGCAAATTTGGAAGCAAAGTAATCTGGCGGGTTTTTAACATGCATTCACTTACCATAACCTTCTTAGAGAAGGTGACAAAAAAGAAGTGTATAAAACAAACATTGCCATAAAATTTATTTTTGGAAATGATCTGACAGAGGAAACTACCTAACAATTAGCTCACCTACAAACCAATAAGTAAAAGATAGCCATCACATTAGGAAATTGAGTAGATGGCATTAATGAACCATTCCCTAAGGCTCGCATACAAATGGCCAATTAAACATGTAAAACAGTGTTCAGCCTCACTAGTATTGGTACATTCTTTCTGGAGACAAGTTTGGCAGTATTTTAGCAAAAGACTTGAAAATGTTTAAGCCCTGTCAGCCAACTCTTCCATTTCTGGGAATTTGCCATAAGGAAGTAATTGGGATTTCTTGCAAAGATTTATGTACAAGGCTGTCTATGTCTCTATTACATACAACAGTGAAAAAAAATGACAACAACCTAATTGTGGTTCCCAATAGATTTATTAACTAAATCATGATACATCTACACAACTGGACACTACGTAGCCATTAAACGTCACGTTGTGTGTGAATACTTACCTGCATGGAACAAATATCTGTGATATATTTTTTAGTGGAAAAATAACAAATCCCTATTAAAATGTAAGATTTAAGTTGAATATAAAAAATTGTGTAAATAAAAAAAAATACTTGAGGGATATTCACCAAAATGTTAAATTTTATCACTTAGTAGTGTGATTAAGGGTGATCTTTGTACTTTTCTTTATGTTTCTCTGTATTTTATAATTTTCTACAATGAAAATATATGGAATTTAAAACAGAAAAGCATTTTTTAAAAGTTGAGGTTGTTAATTATGTGGGTAGAGTTCAAGTGTGACAGAAGTAATTGAAAATATGTAATTGCCACAATTCTGCTATGCTAGATAAAATATTGAAGTGGTGGCAGACATGTGCTTGTCTAGACTTGTGGACAGTAGAGGTTTTAAAGAGGCTAAGTGACTTTGGAGTCCTTTCCAGAGACTCTTCCCTGCTGTTGGTAGCAGCAGAAGTGCTTTAATTAATCAAGATAAAATGTTTTCAACTAGAGATAATTATGAACATGAAGATGATATTGCAGACAAATATGTGGACGGTTTATAAAGAGCAGGGCTTTTCCTTTGTTAGGTTCTTCCTAATATTTTAACCCAGATGTATCAGGAAAAGACGAGAAGAAAGTGGCAAAGAAAGCTTTAACCGGAGACCAAATAACTAGAAACTTCAGTTAATCAGAAATTCTTCTGCCTTTGAGTTTTAGGAGAAAATGGGAAATCACAAAAAAAGTGACTCTAAATTGAGGATTGCTCACCACCAACTTTCAGGACATTTCTCAAGGATTTATCAATTCAGACTAGTCTATAGACTTCATACATGAATATTCATCATTCTATCCAATGAAAATAATTCCTAATGGTGAATCTGAATTTCCAGAAGGATTTTCATTATCAACTAAAACAGATTAAATTACGTTCTATATACTCTACTTACTACTCAGAAGGAAGGGAGGAAAGGAGGGAAGGAAGGAAGGAAGGAAGGGAGGAAGGAAGGAAGGGAGGAAGGAAGGAAGGGAGGGGGAAAGGGAGGGAGGGAGGGAGGAAGGAAGGAAGGAAGGAGGAAGGAAGGGAGAGAGGGAGGGAGGGAGGGAAGACCATATAGATTGGGAAGACTGGATCTCATCCAAAGACTCACATGCTCTTGGTTTGGTCAGATACTTCGAGGGGAAAGAAGAAAAAATCATCTATTTCTAAAGTGATTTGGGTGGGTAATGGGGTTTGGGCTTAGAAGCAGAAATAGAGGTTAGTTAATGGACAGATGATGGCAACTATGGGTCTCAGCATATTATTCTGTTGAGTTACTATTATGTGACCAAGCCTGGGTGGGGCAGGACTGGGTTATACGTGAGTCTCAGTATATAAGAGAAAAACAAGGACAGTATAAGAAGGCTGTGAAGAAAAATACCTGTTTGTATTATTTTTAAGTACATTTTCAATCATTTCAATCAGTAGATGCTATGGCAGTGTAAAACGAACAAGCAATTTCACATTTTTGAGAGGTCAACACAATAATCTTACCCTGCCTCAGGAGGCAACAGGGTTCATCCAGAAACTGCTAGATTGCTGGCTCCTGTGAATACCTGGAACCCAGTTCCCTGTGCCCCAGTTGATGTTCACACACACACACACACACCCCAGCACATGGCAAAAACAAGTCAGGAGCAGACAGCTCCCTCTGTAGGACTGGCGTTCACCTCGCTTGGGTCCAGGTCTCCAGGGCTGTGGTTTCTGACCCCCTGCTTCCGGAACCGCGTGTGCCCAGATCGTCGGTGCCTGCCTGAAGGAGACTGGCTGATCTGAGATTCCTGTTCTGTACATCCCAGGATTTTGACCCCAGCTAGCTTTGGTCCTTGAAACTTGACTTCCGTTTGCAGAACTTTCCTGCCCAGCAGGCCTCTCATTCCATGTTCTACTGGCGGCTGTGCCCAGTTGCTGAGCGTGTCTGGGGCAGGCAAACACACTTCAGGTGTGGCACCCACAGTGACGCTGCACGTATCTCAACCACAGGTATGCACGTGCCTTTACATTTATGCTTCGTGGGGTGGTGAGAAGATCAAGTGACAGTGCACATCAGGCTGCTGGCAGGTAGTAGGTGACATGGCTTCTCACAATTTAATGGTTTTCTCCCTCCCCTTTTTCCCAACTTATCTGTGGCTATACATAGATGCCTTGGAGAATGTACAGGGTACAATATTTATGAAAGTTCCATGAATGTCAGAACTTGTATCCCCCAAGGCCTGGTGCTTAGCACATAGCTGATGTTCAATAAATGTTCGTTGAATGAATGAATGTGATCACTGTATGTGATCACTCTTACCTTATATGGGAACATCTCAGTCAGGCAAAGTGAGGGCGGGGAGCCGATGGTGCCCTGTGTGTTTTGCTCCAGCCCCAGAGTCCTTTCTGAAGATGAGGAGACCCCTGACCTCGGGGCCAATTTATCCATTAGGCAGAGAGAGCCTAAGGCCCATGAAACTTATTAGAGACCCACGAGAATGTTTTCATTTTCTTTTAAAATCAGAAGAAAATGAATATAATAATGCATATGTAATAATGATTCCAGTCTGGATTCTATTCATCTCTATACCAACACAGTTATAAAAGAAAATTCTTAATCTTTTTTCATGGAGGAAGGGGCCTACGAAAATCATAGTGTGGCCTTGGGTGTCCCGAGCAGAACAGCAGAACTCTCCAACACTGTGCTGCCCCAGAGGGCTGCTTCCTCAGGCACCTTCCCAGGGAGAAGCAAGCCCTTCCCTGTGAAGGCACAGCAGCTTCCTAACGTCCCCAGCCTCTTAAAGAAGGCAAATCCTAGCACAGTGAACGCTGTCTCCTCACTCCAGGACCCAAAATATGGGAAAGAGCAGCATGAGCTCACTCTTCTAAAGAAGACAAACCCAGATGTGACCTCATCCCCTGACTCGCAAGTAGAGAAAGCTCATCAATGACTCCACCTCCTTTTCCCTCAAAAGTCAAGCTTAAGCATGACCTCCCCTCCAATCTGGCAGGAAAGATCGGGCATGATGTCACCCCCGACCCCACCCCACACACCTCTCCCACCCGCCTGGCTGATGACACATTTTCACCCCGAGGATGGAGGACGGCTTCTCAGAAGCGCCTCTGCCTGAAGGCGTGGTTATCCCGCTGGCTGGCCGTTGCTTCCTCTCGGCCCTAGGGCAAGCCCCCCAGCCCAAAAGGCAGGCAGGAGTCAGTGAGGAGCCCCCGGTGACTCAGCACGTGGCAGCAGACAGGAATTTATTCACGGCTCAACATCCAATATGGAGTTTTTAGGCAAGTCTGGAGGGCAAGGTGAGCTGACTCACAGTGAGAAACTGAAAAGCAAAAGGGGAAACCCAGGGCTGAGAAATTCCTAGGAAATCGCATAAGCTTGGCCGGCAGGGGAAGGTTGGTTGAATTGACAGGGCTACGGGGCGGGGATGGCCTCAGACCTGCAGCAGCTCGCTGCCCTGCAAGCACTCAGGAGCACAGCCGTCTGTCCGTCTGTGTTTCCTGCATGTCCTTCTGACCTCCTCTGCCTGCACTGCGTCCTCCTCGCAAAGAGAGAGAACGGCCGGCCCCTGATGGGTGGGGCAGCCCAGGTGTGAATCGGGGCCTCAGCACCTAGTGAGTGATAGTGTTTGAATCTGCAGCCCAGATTTAATACATGAGAAAGGAACAGGACAGGGAAGAAGTTACCCTTGTAAATAAAAGACTAGCCAGATGTCAGTAGTGGGGAGGCTGGCAGGGTGGGCATGGGGGGTGGTGTGGGAACTCTCTGTACTTTCCGCTCATTTTGCTGCAAACCTAAAACTGCTCTAAATAATAAAGTCTGTTTTTTAAAATTGGCTGAGAGATTTTTTTTTTTTTTGAAGTCTTAGTTCTATGGCCATAGAACCCTGCCGAGCATCATGCAGAGGTCTGTTCTATCTCAAGAGGGAGACAAGGTAAGCAAGCCAGCTAAACCATCGTGATTGTAGGAGCCACAAGAAACGGAACATTTCCTTTCTCACACTTCTGGCATAGCCACTGCTGATATAATTCCTCAACTGTGTACAATTGCTTTGCATTCTACAGCTAGGAAGGAAGTTACAGCAAATGCTTCTGGGAGGGGTAGACTCTGGCGGAAGAAGAGCGGGTAGATTTATTCTTGAGAAAAAGTTTTTATATTCTAAGCCTCAGTTTCTTCATCTGTGAAATGAGGATAGCAGTATTATCTGTCTTACAGAGATGTCATGTGGGTCAGCTTTCGGTGTTGCCATCCGCCCTACTTACCCACACCGTCTGCTCCTCAACCCTCACCAGCACTTCCTAGCACCCTCTCTCATTTTATTTTTCTACAATGCATTTATCATCATCTTTATCATATATTTTACCCTTTAAATTCTCTTTATCTCCCTTTGGAATGTAAATTCCATACAGAAGGGATTTTTGTCTGCTTTATTCCGTAACCCCAGCACCTGGAACATCTTCTAATATATAATAAGTCCTATATAAATATTTATTGGATAATAGCATTCAATTTATGTAACGTGCTCAGCACAATGCCTTGTACATGCCAAGTATGTAATACACATTAACTAACTATGATTATTTGTATTTTTCCATGTTGCAAAAAAGAGTAAAGAATTATGAAGTTCCAGAGAGGACAGAAAGGGATGCAGATAAAAGAATTAGTAAGGATCCAGGAACATAAGAACAGACTTCCTAAATGGCATAGTTTTACTTTGGGTTGGGTCTACAGATGTGGGTATGTGAATGGCTCCAGGCCTGGACCCCTAAATAGCACAAAGTGCCCACCACATAATGATGATTCATTGTGTCTACATCAGAAAGCCTCGAAAACAATGTATGTTTGCTCTTTAGCCAACTAGTTCATCTCTTTTTGATTCTTAGAGCAGAATCTGGTGTGGGCCAGTTGTACTTTCCACTACAATTTTAATCACAAGCATTACATACTTTCAGTATTTCATTTGATGCATAAAAGGAAATATGAAGAATTGTCCAAAACCAGCTCCAGTTAGCCATCCCATAATAGCACCACCAGGAGTGTGCCAGGCTATAAGGGCCAAAGCAAAAGCTCAGAGAGACATCAGAGCAAAAGGCTGGAAGTGCTAAAGCAGGTGGGTCTGAGCCATGACAGGCAGCAGGAAAGAAAGAAGCATCCTCAGTGGATACTAAGCTATCAGGGCATCCTGATAAGACACATTCCTATTCTATGAGCTCACAGACTGTATGTAGCCAAAATCAGTCAACAGTCTGCCTCTCATTTTTTTTTTTTTTTTTTTTGCCTCTCATCTTGATGGGAAGTTGGTTCTTTGAAAATGTGCTTCTATCGTCTCACTTCCTACAACACACACACACTCCCCAAATCCTCCTCTATCAAGCTCAGTTTCTGATTGAAATGCTCTGCTGACCTTCAACAAGAAAAGGAGAAACTCTTCAAAATCATAATGAAGGTATCATTGTACCGATGCTTTGGGAGGACTTTCCTCCTCTCAGCTCTTACCTTCCTCACCTGGAGGTGCACTCAGGCTCCAGACAGGAAGGCCAGGAGCTGAGTTCATCTGAGGGCAATCTGTGAAGTCCAGGCACACCACCCTGGCTCGGCTTTCCCAAATGAAAAGAAAAAAAAAAAAGTGAGACAGCTACAGACAGGTGACTCAAGGGGCGCGGCTACACATCCAGTGCCTTTGTGCAAACTGTAAAAATGTGCCTCCTTCAGGGCCTTGGATCGGAAACATTTTTTATTCCTCAAGGCTGAAGCACTTGTGAGCCCAATGAGAGAAGTAGGGCTCTATTCCTCCTTGGTTGGACATCTTTGTGCAGGACAGAAACTGCATAAGTGCACCTGGTAGCTGGCTATGTGAGAAGGAGGTATTGGAGGGCTAGGGTTAAGGAAAAACAAAATGCCTGACCCCTACTGTATACACCCCAAGGATGAGACCCTTTTCCTTTGCAGCTGGAGTTTCATCTGTGGTTGGATCTCCCCGAGAAGACACTAACCTCCGAGTCGTCTTTCTCCTCCACGCTGCCCCCAGCACTAACCCTGCTCGAGGCCTGTGGTATCAATACTTAAACTAGGCTGAACTAGGAAGAATGAAGAAATAACTTAGAAGGCCATTTGGAGAGGGGCGATGTGATGTCATGGAAAGTCTGCAGGATATGGAAGCAGCTGGCCTGGCAGGCTGGCTTGATAAGTGTCCACTTGGTGAGGCAGAACTGCATTTCCCAGAGTTCCCTTCCCTGCACGTGTCCCATCAGAGTGGCCACAGGAGATATTCTTGTGGGAGATTTGAAGGGGAGAAGCAAAGCAATGGTCCTTTTGTAGCTCACACATGTTGCCGCTAATCTTCTGACTCACCTAATTGGCCCCAAACAGGTGTCTTTTATTGCTGCTCTTGCCTCCCCAGAGCTCTCCAGTGTGAAAGCAATTGCAGCTGCCACCCCACCTCCCCGCCCCCACTCCAAACTCTCCAGCTACAATCTCTTGAATTCTTAGCTGACAGCCAAATAAACCAACCCCATTCCAGACAACTGACCTCCCTCCCCTCCCAGGTAAAATGCCAGCATTTTCACAGGGGCTTTGAGAGACAGGGCTTTTGCTCAAAGAAAGGATGGGAACAGAGCTTGTAGGCACCAGACCAGGCTGGTAGGGGAGGTGTTTTGGGGTGGTTTCCTCCAAACCCCACCATGACCGGCATTACATACTCTATTTAGTTTCACGATAAACGTGATTATTTATGACCTTATTAGCAAAGACTATAAATACCTCAGAGAAGGCCTCCACTGTTTAAGTTCTCTTCCAGTTTTAGGGACATGCCGGAATATGGAGCAGTTCAGACAAGGAGGTCGCTCAGCCCTCCCTGCTGTTTTCCCTCTTGCTCCATCTGCACCCTCCACTGCCGACGTCCATATCGCCACCTTTCATCCCGCCACTCTCTCCCTTTCATCCTGCTGTGTTACTGCCCTGTCCTTCATCTGTCTTGCCAAAGATGAACAAAGGGGTATAAAGCTACCCTAGGATGGCTTGACACAGAAAAGATGTCTTTTCAAAATCCCAGAATGTCACGGTAAACTCGCTGAGAAACAGTATGATGGACTGTATCAGCTTTTCCAAACTCAGTCTCTCTGGAAAAAGATGTTGAACACTTGACTCATTTGCTGACAATTTGGGACAGTTAAACAGGGGAGTAAGAAGACAGAAAGAAGAAAGGAATAAATAAATGGTTTCTTTTTATCCATAGGTACCTGATTCAGGTGCCAAGGCTCACGAATCTTGGAATACAGTCAGCTACAATCATGGGTGATTCTCCAGAAGAAGAGACCAAATACTGGCAAAACAAGAAGCAGATTTGGACCATCACATTCCTACTCTAATGGATGCTGAGAAGTGGACGCAGGACAACCACCCCCAAATTTCCTGGTACTGCTGCTGTCATTGCAAAATCCTGGCTCCTACAAAGTATCATCTCTTGCCCCTGCCAGAGAAAACCAGTCTTTAAGAGAAACTAAATCCAAGGTCACTTACTTCCACATAAAGAGAATATTTTGTTGGCTGCCAAAATTCATTTTTCTAATGTACTCTTATCCAATAACTTAAGCCTGGTGCACTGGGCACAGTCCAACTTGGGTAATTCCATCCTCCCAACCAAATTCTCCCAAGGAGTTTGAACTGGACATGATATTCAATATTATTCTTCACTTCTTCAGCTATCCCCTCATGCATTAAACTAATGCTTTTCATTTCCAAAGCATGATGCGGATATGGGGATGGAGGTTCTAAAAAGGGATTATTCTTAAGAATTTAGTGATGAGAGGTTCCATTACATGCATTCAGTCAAGTTCTTTGGAAGTCAAGTCTGGATTCATTTATTTAACAGATAGTTATTAAAGTATATGCCAAGTACTGTTCTCAACATTGTCGATGCAACAGGGCACAAGAAAAGGTTTCTACCCTCAAGAAATAAATATTAGAACAAGTATATGAGATGAAGTTGGAGTGAGGGGCAAGAATCAGACCATTTAAGCCATGATCTAGAGTTTGGATATTATTATAAGGACAGTTGGAGAGTATTGGTGGAGTGATATGGTCAGATTTGGGTTTTTTTTTTAATAAGATCACCATGGAGGAATATCTGTGGGCCAGGGTCCTAGTCTTCTGCTATTTTCCACTGGAATTGAATTATTTGGGGGTCAACACAACTGTGGCCCTATTCTCCTCCCTGCAAGCCCTCAAACAGCATTGAATCTTGGTTCACTCAGAGGGCCAAAAAGGACAAAGCCACGTTTTGGCCACATGGGCCATCAGCATTGCATCGTTCCATGAGGAATGCTGCTTCCCTCTTCCTCTCTATATCTGGCTGTATACTTCACGGGCTCCCTTTGGTCATATGGGACACCAGACAAAAGAAGGTAAATGAAGAAGCATTAGTTCATCTCCACTGCTCCAGGAGCTGCCCATGCTCTGCTGAAGGTAGATCAGGGACAAAATCAAGGAGCAGAAACATCAATACATACATGTGGCTTATTGAATGGTGGCATTCTTAGATGAGCATTACCATGGAAAAGAATCATTAAAAACTTTCTAGTTATTGCCCGTCCTGTGAACAGTGACATATATAAATGAGACAGTCATAGAATCTGGACATAGAAGGGGATGTTAGTGGTCATCAAGTCCAACCTTTCACCTAGATATAAGATTTTATATTGAATCCTCCTAAATATCTTTTTGTTAGTTTAGATTTATCCTTCTACCCAGTTGAGATATTTTTGAATATTAATTCTCCTATCAGGCATATTAACCTATCACCAAATATGCCATGTACTCCCCTGCTTTTCCCAGACTCTTTTGTAATAGGGTTGGGGCCGTGTGACTTCCTGTGGCCAATGAACTGTGAATGAAGGTGATGTCACTTCTGGGCCAAGTCATTTAAGAGCCAGTATGATTCTTTTATTCTTACGTTCCCCTGACACAGAGACCTTGTAGGCCACAAGTTCTAGATGTCATAACTACAGGGGGAGCTTACATGAATTCCATTAAAGACTCTACATCCAGCTACAAATTGAATTTATCACCCAAAGACATTAAAAAGAGTAAATTAAATGTCATTAAAATCCATGTACACTAACGTCCCAAGGACCATGGTAGTTAATCCACTGAAGGTTTTTAAGCGTGGCTGTGATATAATCAGATTTGAATTTTAGAGATGTATCTGATGGGGAGCGAACTGGAGGGAGCTAAGACTGAAGCGGGAAGAACAGCTAAGAGGCTGGCTCAAGGGCATCTGGAAAGGGGGTGACGATTTTGGGAGCCACTACGAGCTGATGAAAAGCACAGTTCTGTCATAATCACTTCATTTCCACATTTGCCAGTGTTGCTAGACTGGTGTATCAGGGAAATGACCAAACCCATAGCCCTGAACCTGCTCTTGCCCACCACTCAGGCTGGTTCTGCCCATTCTCTCTCATCGGTCCTCTGGCCACTTGTACCCCTTTTGGTTTCCTTCACTGCCTTGAGGACTCTTTCCAATGCTGGGCTTTTGCACAAGCTCCTTCTTATGTTTAGAATGTTTTCTTACTTTGTCCCCTTTTTCAGGCTAATTCCGCAAACTTTAAATCTCAGTTTTCTCAGGGAGGCCTCCCCTGACCCCCTAAACCAAGTTAGATCTCCTCACTTAAACCATTTGCCCTTTGCTCTTCCCCTTTCAGGACATTCAATACCCCAGCAATCACTTCTTACAAAAGCACTTTCTCTCTTTTTGAGACTAAAAAAATTCCTTGAGGGCAAAAACCATGCCTGTTATGTTTATCCCTGAGAACTTAGAACAGTGCAAAGTAGGTGTTCAAATAACATTTGTCGAATAGGATTATCTAATAATTTGTTCTGAAAATGTGTCAGAAGTAAGTGTGACGCTAAGTGGATTGCAGATTTTAAATCTCCCCTTAACCCTCCTACACTGTTGGTGTGGGAATGTAAGTTGGTGCAGCCACTATGGAAAACAGTATGGGGGTTCCTCAAAAAAACTAAAAATAGAATTACCATATGATTCAGCAATCCCACTCCTGGGCATATATCCAGACAGAACTCTAATTCAAAAAGATACATGCACCCCTGTGTTCACAGAAGTGCTATTCACAATAGCCAAGACATGGAAATAACCCAAATGTCCATCAACAGATGAATGCATAAAGAAGATGTGGTACATATATACAATGGAATATTACTCAGCCATAAAAAAAGAAATAATGCCATTTGCAGCAACATGGATGGGACTAGAGATTATCATACTAAGTGAAGTAAGTCAGAAAGAGAAAGATAAATACCATATGATATCACATATATGTGGAATCTAAAATATGACACAAATGAAGCTACCTATGAAACAGAAAAAGACTCACAGACATAGAGAACAGACGTGTGGTTGCCAAGGGGGAGCGGGGGTGGGGGAGGGATGGATTGGGAGTTTGGGATGAGCAGATGCAAACTATTATATACAGAATGGACAAACAACAAGGTCCTACTGTATAGCACAGGGAACTATATTCAATATCCTGTGATAAACTATAATGGAAAAGAGTATTAAAAAGAGTGTATGTGTGTGTGTATACATATATATATATATATATATATATATATATAACTGAATCGCTTTTCTGTACAGCAGAAATTAACACAACATTATAAACCAACTATACTTCAATTAAAAAGAAAAATAATCTCCCCTTTTTGTTTTCAGCCCTTCTCCAGATTCTGGATGATTCCTCTTTCCTTAAGCTTCCTCAGAGATGACCTACAGTGATTCTTTTCATTTTCTGGGGTTGTCATTGCTTCAGTGCAGGGGTCTCCAAACTACAGCCCAGCCCAAATCTGGCTAGCTGCCAGTTTTTATAAATAAAATCTCATTAGAACACAGCCACACCTATTCATTTCCAAATTATTGGTGGCTGCTTTCACCCTACAAAAGCAGACGTGAGTAATTGCAACCTAGACCACATGGCCCACGAAACCTAAAATATCACCTTTACAGAAAAAAATTTGCCAACCCCTAGTCTAGGGTAAATTTTTTAACTCATTTAAGACAGCTATGTGATTTCTTTCTGTCAGCTCATCTACATTTGGATGTTTCCTCTTTGCCCATCTTTGAACTGCCTTTACAATTTGAGATGTATTCTTTCTATTAAAGAATTCAGAACAAAATAGACACCTGCCTATTATCATCTGCTGACATATATCCTCTGCCCCATGCAGTGTCTCTCCCACATTTGGTACTTTTTATGATAAAGTTCATTTATTTAAAACAAAAATCACTTTCTCATTTTTTAAGTTACTCAATTAACATTTTCTTTTCTTTTCCAGTTTTACTGATACACATGACATAGAGCGTTATATAAGTTTAAGGTACACAACACAATAATTGGAGATATATATATATGTAGTGAAACGATCACAGTAAGTTTAGTTACCAACCATCACCTCTGCCTCATTTGTTCTCCTTGCTCTACACCTGTGTAACAAAGTCCATTTTATCACCCTAAGTATTTTTGTAAGAAGCATTTCACTCTCAGTTTCCTTTTGCGGGTTATATTTGTTCTCGATTATGTGCTCCTCTGCCCATGACCCTTTACGATAAGAACTCACCAAAGAGCACTCTTTGCAGACACCATCATTCCTTTCTTCAGGCTCACCTCCACTTGTGTTATCAGAATTTTTTTTGGAAGTTACTTATCTCTCAAGATTGGATCTCTTGATTATACCTGTGAGTTTTTCTTTCTCTTTTTCAAAAATTTTCAAATGTTATTTTGAGTTTTGAAAGCATGTCAGAAGGAGCCAAGATGTCCCTCCTGAGCAATTTTGGGCTCTCAGATGATTCCCACTCACCTTCTACTACCCTCCATCCCGTTCCCACCTGGTCAGTTTCATGGGTTGAATTCTTTCCCTCCCCCAAAAAAGATGTGCTGAAGCCCTAAGCCCCAGTACCTGAGGATGTAATATTTTTTTGGAAATAAGGTCTTTATAGAGACAATCAAGTTAAAATGAGGTCATATGGGACTTCCCTGGAGGTCCAGTTGTTGGGACTCCATGCTCCCAATGCAGGGGGCAAGGGTTCCCCTGGTTGGGGAGCTAAGGTCCCGCATGCCACATGGTGTGGCCAAAAAAAAAAAAAGGAGGTCATAATCTATAATGATAGCATCTTTATCTCCAATAAAGAGGAGAAATTTGGACCCAGAGACATACACACCACAGAGAGAACACTACGTGAACATGAAAGCAGAGATGGGGCGATATATCACAAGCCCATGAACACCAAAGATTGGGAGCAAAGCACCAGGATCAAGGACAGAGGCATGAGACAGAGTCTTCCTCCCAGGTCTCAGCAGGAACCAAGCCTGTCCACACCTTGATCATAGACTTCTAGCCTCCAGAACCATTAGACAACAAATTTCTACAGTGTTAAGTCACCCAGTTGGTGGGAATTTGTTACAGCAGCCCTAGCAAACGAATACAGTCAGAATCAGTCCAGAGATGTGAGAGTTTGCAGGCTGATTCCAACGTGAGCTCCACCTCATTTCCCCTGGTTCTGCTGACTCTAGCTCCTCCCGTCAGAGCCTGTGGTCATCCCAGTAAAGATCTTCAGATTGAAGCTTAACCTCCAGATATGTTCATCTCAGTAACGCCAAGATGGGGCCTCAGATCTGACTTTCATGAAGCCATAGAGGTAATCCTGAGGCATGAGAAGCAGGGAGGGCCTAACTCACTTTATGTAGTTTAGTATCCTTCCTGGCCCCAGGGCCTTAGCACAACACCCGAGAACTGACAGACCCACATCTGCTGCTAACCTCAGCCAGACATTAGGCATAAGACTGGGCAGGAAATACTCTACTCCATTTCCAGGCATTTGAACCTGCCTGTGATGTAAGTCTGGCCTAGCTTTGGACAAATGTGCCCTTGAACTGGCAGGTTATACCTTCATACTTAAGGGACTATTAATCAGCACAACATGGCAGCTAATATGTAAAATGAATGGTAAAAAGGAAAGGCAATAAGTTCCTCACTAAATGAAAGAGATACAAATCTGAGAAACGCAATCTGGCACTGACTGAAAGTAAATTACCAGCTGATCAGACGGCTGTAAATACAGGGAGAGAGGCCTCAACAGGCAGCTGGATTTTATAAGGAAGAGGGAAATTAGAGAGGGCACAGGAGGTGCTGAGCAGAGACAGTGCTTTGCAAAGAGGAATGGTGGCAGCTCTGTCCTGCCAAGATTACAAAAGCAGGAAGGGAGTTATAGGAAGTGCCCTGTAGATGGAGCCTACTTGAAAGGGTAGCACCCCAGCTCCCACTCTCCGAGCCCCACCTGCGTAGTGAGCCTGAAGGGGTTAAACAGTCAAGTCCATATCCGGCAGCAGCTAGGAGGGCTGTTTGTTATTGCAACACAGGAAGTATCAAGGATCTCAGTTCAGAGGGGAAAACCTGTTTTAGCTTATACTCAATCTGAAAGCGTCTCACTTCCTACCAAAAAGCCAAGGACTTAAAAACCATTCTCATCCCTGTAGCCTACAGGGACAGAGTCCATGCAGACCTCAGCGGGAGATACCATCCCCCAAATAGCAGCTGGGCCAGTTTCTGCAGAGAGCAGAACTGAAAGAAGCAGCCCCTGCAAACTGAGAACTCTCTGCAATCAGCAGAAGGAGCTTGGGGCGAGGAAGGACACAGTAGTGTCACTAGAAACTCAGGACCCTCTGTGCATCCTAACAGAGACCCCCTCTTCCTCGGGCAAGTGAGGAGAGAGAGTGTGGTGAGCCTAGGAAGAGGTGACTGATTGGGCAGAAATGGTGGGAGAAGAGGATGACTGTGGTTTTTGCTCTGGTGATGGAAATGAACGTAGCAAAGAAGAGAAGTGATGGCTTAGTCCCATGGGTGTTATTGTTTCCATAGCCCCAGGCGCTGCCCCACAAGCTTGTAATCCCAAGCAAGGCAGCTGTGTGCTCTCATGGTCCAAGGAGAGAAAATAGAGAGGACACAGCTGCTTGGTTAGCTCAGCAACACTCCACCCTTGTCTCCCTTGGGTTCCAGCCCTCAGGCCCTGGACATGCCTGTCACCATGAGTGAGCTCTCGGGGGACAATGGACCCAATGACCACATCAGCTACAGTTTGCATCCAAAAAGAACCATTCCAATGGAACATGGCAGAGGACATACGAGAGGATGGGTAAGCAATATCGAATAAGGATAATGGGGGAGGGAGTGGGGAAAGAGGTCTTTGAGCTCGGATAAAGTCATTTCTTTAGCCAGATCTAAGGCTGTCATTAATTCCCTAAGATAGAGGCATTTTAAGTTACAACGTACCTGATGCCACTTGAAGCTTATTGTGTTGATACCACATTTAAATATTAACTGATATAATTAACTGTTTAGTTAACTGGATACAGTTCTCATTCCACATGTAAGGTTAGTCATTGTCAACAAATCTTTTGATTGCCTCTATAAAATTCAGAGTTAAAGAACCCCTTAAGGCATCTGGGGATGCCCCAAAACTGTCATCCGTAGTCATTCCCACAATCTGAGGGCCAATTTTGAATAAGTAGTCATTCTTATCAAAGGCTTCCCTAGCAATGCTTGCAGCTGTGTGATGTGGTGCCCATCACAGAGCCAGTATAAATCATTTCACTAAAGGAGCACACATTGCTTAGCCCAGCCCAGGAAGAATTCAGAGATTTTGTTGAACTAGTCTGGGGCCAACTTTTGGATGAGGACAGAAGGGGAACTGAGATCGCTTCATCTGGTGTTAACTAAAATGAAGGTTAACATGCCAAGTATCTGGGTCACTGACTAAAAATAAGACAATGGATTGGAGAACTAAAGTTGTGACTAGGAGGATGTGGTAACACTGAAGAAAAGGGTGTAAAGACAGGAGGATCTGATGCTGAGAGCTGGTCCCCTCATGGATAAGAAGCATGAAGAAAACACAAGAGGAGACAAGAGCAGTGAGGGGAGGTTGGAAGGCCTTCAACAAAACTTCCCTTTAGTGCACCGCCATGACTTCTTCCCCTGCCCTCAGAACAGTTCCTGATGGTGCTGGTGGGAGGCTTATTTCCAATAATCCCTCAAGTCCACTCAATCTTCCTTCTCTGGCAGAGTAGAGAGGAGGATCAATTTTGCTGAAGGAAACGCTTGGTTCTCACAGACTCAAGAAGTATAACCCACTTCTCTTCAGACATCTCTATTCTGTTTTCCTAAGACAATGTATGAATTAAGCTACAATGGGCCCTGAAGAAGCCAACTGAAAGCATTGAGTCTGTTGAGGAGGAAGAAATCTTCCCTCTACCCTTCTAGGTTCTTCTGGCTGGCCTAAGAATTAAAGTGACATGAGACAGATTAACAAGAGAAAAACTTAATTTCATATGTATGGGAACCTCACATACATGGCAGGGTCAGAGACCTCACGTACTTTAAGAGGTTCAAAGACAGAAAGATAAAATGAGGCATGCATGTCATCCTGAGCTAAGGAATGGGACAGGGGCCTGGTGCTTCCAAGGACAGGAAGGTCATTCACAGGACAATAAGAAGAAGAGCAGATGTTTGGTAATTAGATATTTGCTCTGCCATACAGACGGCGCCATGTCAATAGAATTTATCTCTGGTAATGACTCTTTTCTGGCGAACATCCCCAATTTAAATTCTTCTAGACAGCTAAGGGAGGGGTAGTAGTTTCTCTTGAACTACCAGGGTCTCAATTGCCTTTAGCTCAAAATAATTCTCACATAAAAGTGACACATTTCGGGGAAGCTCATTCTGAACCCTTACTAGTCTGCTTAGGTTCCAGGATTCTAGGATGGAACACCGTTTACTAGCAAATCTTATACCAACTACAGCCCCCCAACTTTTCCACATAGAGTTTCTTCTCTGTAACCAAAAAATAGATTGTATTGCCTGGAAGTAAAAATATAACTTTAACCAGGTAAGACTTTAGAGCTGCTTTTTAAAAATCTTCTGCTGCAAGAAAAAAAAAAAATAGTCCTATTTTAAAACTGATCCATATTAATGCAATTCCTATCTAAATCTCAGCAAGTTTCCTTATAGGCCTAGATGAATTTCTTCTAAAATTTATATAGGAAAGAAAAAGAGAAAGGCCCTAGAATAGCCAAAGCAATTTTGAAAAACAAGAATAAAGTGGGAGAATCACTCTTCTCAATGTTAGGGTCTAATATATAACTGCAGTATTGAGACAATGTATTGCTAGTGGAGGGAAGAGGCACATACATCAGTGGAACAGAATAGAGAATCCAGATATAGATCCACACAAATATCCCCCATTAATTTTTGACAGAGGAGTAAAAGCAATCCATTGGAGGAGAAATAGCCTTTTCAGGAAGTGGTGCAGGAGCGATTGGGCTTAAACCTCACACCTTATACAAAATTAACTCAAAATGGATCATGGTCTTAAATATAAACACAAAACTATAAAACTTCTAGAAAAGAACACAGGAGAATATCTTCTTGACCTAGGACTAGGCAGAATTTTTGGACTTGACACCAAAGCATGATCCATAAGAGGAAAAATGTATAAATTGGACTTAATAAAAATTTTAAACTTTTGCTCTGTGAAAGATCCTGTAAAAAGAATGAAAAGAGGCTTCCCTGGTGGCGCAGTGGTTGAGAATCTGCCTGCCAATGCAGGGGACACGGGTTCGAGCCCTGGTCTGGGAGGATCCCACATGCCACGGAGCAACTGGGCCCGTGAGCCACAACTGCTGAGCCTGCGCGTCTGGAGCCTGTGCTCCGCAACAGGAGAGGCCGCGATAGTGAGAGGCCCGCGCACCGCGATGAAGAGTGGCCCCCGCTCGCCGCAACTAGAGAAAGCCCTCGCACAGAAACGAAGACCCAACACAGCCATAAATAAATAAATAAATAAATAAATAAAATTTAAAAAAAAAAAGAATGAAAAGACAAATTACGGCCTGGGAAAAAACATATCTGACAAAGGCTTTGGGTCTAGAATATATATAGAACTCTCAAAACTCAACATTTAAAAAAAAAAAAGGTGCATCCTTCAGCACCATGTTTTTTTGTTGTTGTTGTTTTGTTTTGTTTTAATTTATTTATTTATTTATTTATTTTTGGCTGCGTTGGGTCTTCACTGCTGCGCGCGGGCTTTCCCTAGTTGCGGTGAGCAGGGGCTACTCTTCATTGCGGTGTGTGGGCTTCTCACTGCGGTGGCTTCTCTTCTTGTGGAGCACGGGCTCTAGGCGCGTGGGCTTCAGTAGCTGTGGCAGGTGGGCTCAGTAGTTGTGGCTCGCGGGCTCTAGAGCGCAGGCTCAGTAGTTGTGGCGCATGGGATTAGTTGCTCCGCAGCATGTGGGATCTTCCCAGACCAGGGCTCGAACCCGTGTCCCCTGCATTGGCAGGCGGATTCTTAACCACTGCACCACCAAGGAAGCCCCAGCACCATGTTTTACAGCATATGTTCTGTGGACCACCTGACTTTGGATCTTGGGGTGGGGAGCGACAGGGGAGAGCTTGGTCAAATGCAAATTCCTGAGCCTGATTCTATAGATTTGGACAGGGCTTGAGAAATCTGCATTTAAGACAATCTCTTCAGGAGATTTTTTTTTTTTTACTATAATTTGAGAATTCCCACTGCTGTTCATTCTAGCAAACTATAAAGGAAGAACCACATTAGAAAGAAAACCGACTGGGACTGAGTCACTTGTGCCCTGAAGAGGCCAAACAAAGAACAGGGAATATTTGAAGACAAATAACAAACAGGAGGTGTTATGAATAATTTCTAAGAAGAAGCGAGCACTCTCTAGATTTATTAGGGTGTGAATGAAGTGGTGATGTATACCCTCCCAGTCACCCCTTCCCCACCACCACACACACACTCAAGTGTACAAGTGTGAGGAGAACTTGCTGTGTATGGAGAGATTTGGAAAAATTTCTCATAGTCCTGCTCAAGGGGCCTGGTGTCCCCTGAGACATGTTCACAAGGGGTTGTGAGGGCCCAGGAGAGACCTCTTTCTCTGAAGGCAGGGCAGGCACTTTGGCAACTTGGGGGACACCCATCCCCCAGCTGAACCCGTGTCTTTGAAGCCCATGGGAGTTGGGCCTGTGGGAAACCCACGGACAGGGCCCCCAGCTATTGCTGATGAGTGGAGACTTGCCTGTGGGGTGGGGTCTGACGTCACCTTCTACCACCGTTTTCCCCACCCACTTGCACATAAGCACATACGCAGGTCTAGAAATTAAGGAGCAGCTCCTTCTCAGCAATCGACTAAATAGTCTGTGCTTCTGTCTTTACCATTCTGCTTCCAACCCTCCACAGGGAGCCTAAGGACAAAACAACATTGACTAGGTGCAGACACAGGTCAAAGCCAGGGCCATCTGAGCAGCTGGTGAGTAAGAGGGCTGTGACCACATCTCTGGGAAGTGTGGGCAGGGGCCAGCTTGACAAAGAGAAGGAGAAAACCGCCCGGGGAGGGTGAGGTGGGTAACTATCAGCCCATCAAAAAGTGAAGTGGCGCTTAGTAAGATCAAGACCAGCCTGAAGAGATGCTGGGGTCACGCACTTACCTGCACCTAAGGGCAGGAAGGATCCACCCGCCTGACCCAGGCACCTGGCCTTCTGAGACGGCCTTGCCTGCCCAAGGAGACTGCTAAGTGGCCTCCCAGCCCCCTGTACAACCCTGGCCCCTGGGTTTTCCATCCTTTGCTCATTTGTGACTACTGTCTGCCCTCTTTGTCAAAATTGATAGCAGCTAATTAGTGCTGAAGCCCAGACTGGAGCTCACGTCCATTCACCTCATTATTTGTTTCTCTTTTGGGCTGAAGCCAAGCAACAAACATTAACATTCCGCCTGCAGGGCAGGCACACACGCAAGCACGCTCACAGGCACCCACTCTCACATATCTGCACCCACATGTGTACACACATGCACACACGTACTCACTTACATACACACACTCATGCATATGCGTCCACACACTCACACACACTTCAAACCTGGGACATAACAAGTCCTGGCCCAGTTGAGAGACCACGGCAAGCAGGGATTCAGAATCTCTGGAGCCTCAGGCCCCTGGGGCCAGGACAAGCCAAGGGCTGCCGCCAAGCCGGGGTTTTGTAGGCAGCTGTTTCCTCCTCCCCGCCTCCTGGTCCCGAAGAGCCTGTGCTCTGTAATTCATCGCTACATCTTAGGCCCAGTTTCCAGCCATTGTCAATCGAGTGGGAGACCTTCCAAGTTTCTGTGTCAATGGAGATCAAATGTTCTAAACCCCAGCTCCCCCGAAGCGTTCCAGGGCCAGCCTAGCTTGGATTTTCAACAGCAGAGCTGCCCTCCCTGGGTGCAAGCAGACGAGGCCGGGAAGCCCTCTAGTGGCCATGGCCGATGTGGCAATAGTCTTTGAGGGCCCAGGGACTCTGTGCCGAGGCTAGTCAGCTCTCCTGGAAGACGCAGGAAGGAAGCACAGTAATAAAATGTTTAGAGCCTACCTCCTCCCTCTCCATCGCCCTCAAATCCCCCTGGGCACCAAGTCCTATCAGCCTGCCCTTCCCAACAGCTCTCCCGTGCCTCCAGCCTAACTGTGGCCTCATCACCCAGGCTGAGTTATGCGGCAGTAGTCTCTTCCCTGGATTCTCTGCCTCCGTCGCTTGTGTCTTAATTCTTTACACACCTTGCTGCCAAATTCTTTTTCCAGACGTTCACTGTCACCTTCTATGTTCTGTGTTTAAGAGCCTTCCTCGCCTCCCCACTGTCTAAAGCGCTGATCCTCCAAAGGGAGATGCCCTTCCTGGAGAGGCATCTCACCATCTCAGGACAGGTGGGTGGCATGTCCACACGGAGGCTGGCGATGTGGATGCTCTTCCCCCAAACCGTGCTCGTGCTGAGCCACTTACTGAGGAGCAGTTCCTCCAGGTGTCCTGTCCCTCAAACACGGGGAAGTGGCGAAAAGATGGAGAATCACACGTCCTCCGGGTATAAAAGCTCCAACATCTCAGCCCTCCATAATCTGGCCTCGACTTCCCTTTCTAGGCTTAAGCTACAGCATAATGTCCAGGTGGAGGATTAGAATCGGACTATCTGGGTTAGAGCCCCAAGGCTACAACTTATTAGCTTTGTAACTGTATGGAAGGTTCTAAATTCTTGTTTCTTTTTTTTTTTTTTTTTTTTTTGCAATTTTATTTTTTATTTATTTTTTTTTTATTCACACACACACACACACTGTATTTTATTTTTACAAGACATAAATAGACTGACACCAAGCATTGTACATGGATGACCACAACAAAAGCAACAATGATTGCAATTACCAAACATGAAACACACTCATACTATGTCATAATATTGACATTCAGTCCAGTAATCCTCCACTGTAACAGCTCCTTTACTTTGCAGTGAAAATTGATTTGTATATTCTTTGCCTCTGAGTCCTTGTGGGATTTTTTTTTTTTTTAATTCAGACAGAAAGTCACAAAAATTATACTCATCCTCATCAGTTCACTCAGTCCCATGTAATTAATTTTTTTTTTCATCTTGATCTTTTGTTAGCACTTTTATGAGTTCATCAGTTTTTCATTAGAGTTCTGAAAATGCTTATTCATTCAGTTCAGCAGTACAGTCAGTTACCAGAAACCTGTACTTGTCAGAGTCTTTTCCATGAATTTCTTGAAGATGAAACCCTTTTATAGGAACATTAAATTCTTGTTTCTTTACGAAGCTTTTGAGGAGATATTTAAGTGAGACAGCCCATGTATCAGATTTAGCCTAGTGCTCGGCACATAGTGAGTGTTCAGTTATCACTCACCTGTTAACAAGCCAACTGGTTCATTCACGGATCCCGCACATGCCTTGCACTTTTTAACTCTGCACTTTGACTCTTGACATTTGATTTGTCTGGAATGTCCTCTCCCTCCTTTCTAATACCAAGACTCCACTGTTCTCCCAAACCCAGCTCGAATCTCCTCACCTGCTTAGGTACGGATGTAATAATCTTGGACCTGTCAACCTCACACAATATGTATTGTAAGAGGAAACTTATATACTTTGCGACAGTTCACCATATAAATAAATATACATATGGATGTTTAATACATAAGTATGATATTTTTATTGTCTGTACAACCATTTTGAAAAGTTAAATAAATCCTTGTAATGCATACTCTTGTGTTACTGGAATCAATTATTTAAAATTCTTTTACATTATACTTGTCTCCTTAAGCAGAGTATAAATGCCATGAGGATAAGACCTCTGTTTTATGCTTATATTCTCCATAGACCATTTCTAACAAAATACCTTCACTATATTAGCTACTTAGTAAACACTGCTTTCATTTAATTAATAAGTGATGGCATCTTTAATAAGAATATTAATGTGTGTTCTTATATCTTGAGGCAATTTTCCGTTCATCATCTCATGATGATTGTCTAACTTCTACAACATCCCTGAAAGAAAAGCAAAGCTTAGGCCTATTTCATAAGGAATTCCTTGTTGGCCACAAAATCCTGCAAGCAAGTTTTGTTATTTATATTTAAGTTACAGCACAATAACACAGTCTCCAAATGGAAAGATATCTGGGTCCAGAAGGGCAGGGGGTAAATTTTTTAAAGTATGCTTATGCCGTGTTTATTCACAACTAAAATGCTGGTACAGCCACTTTAGAAAACAGTTTGGCGGTTTCTTAAAAAGTTAAACAAACAATAAGCATATGAACCAACAAACCCAGCCTAGGTTTTTACCCTAGAAAAATGCAAAATGCACACTAACACTCATACAAAAACCTGTGCCCTAATGTTTATAGTCTATAAAGACAAAGAAGAGATCAGTGTTTGCCAGGAATTAGGGGTGAGGGTAGGGTCTGACTAAGATGCAGCATAAGAGAATTTACGGGGAGGGGTGATGGAAATATCCTGATTGTGGTAGTGGTTGTACAAATATATGCATGTGTGATAACTCATAGAACTATATACCAAAACATGTGAAATTTACTGTACATAAATATAAAGTAAAACAACATTTTTTTAAAAACCTCAGAAGCAAACATATAGTTTAATCTCAGCAAGTACAGGAAAAAGTGAACGGTGTCATTGATTAATTCAATATAAAGATACTGATCACCTATTATGTATAAGGCACTGAGTGGGCTAGGCAGAAAGGAAACCAGAAACAGGTGATAAAGCAGTTTTAAGAGCTTTGAAATCTGCTAGAGCTAAGACTGAACCCCTGGACTATCTCTTATGAAATGTGTGTTCTTAGGGACGTTGCTTAATGTCTTCGAGCTTTAGTTTATGAGGATAATAAAACAGAGAGTAGAGACATAGTAAGAGGCTGAAAATGATTATTATTATTATCATAGCATTGCTAGTACTAAAGCTGGTGATGCCGAGAATAACAACGGCTCTACCTTCAAAGTATATCCAGAATCTGACCAGTTTTGACATGTCTTTGTCACCATCTGGTCCAGGCCACTGTCACCTCCTGCAACAGCTTACTGCTCCCACCCTACAGTCTATTCTCAACCCAGCAGTCAGAACAATCTCTTGAAAATGTAAGTCAGTTATGTCACTCATCTGCTCAAAGCCCTGTTGTGACTCCCCATTTCACTCAGAGTAAAAGCCAAAGTCCTCCCTATTCCTACAAGACCCTGCCGGCTCTGGCTCTATCCGCCTTGCTTATATTATCTTCTACTGCTTTCCCCTTCACTCACTTGGCTTCTTCCACATAGACCTGTTGCTTTGACTTGAATGCACCGGGCATTTGTTTACAGCCCTTGCACTTGCTCTTCCCTCTCTGTCCAGGACATTTTCCATATGCCTGCATTGATCACTCCCTTACCTCCTTTGTGACTTTTCTCGAACATCACCTTCTCAAAAAGAAAAGAAGAAGAAAAAAGAAAGCTTATCCTAACCACTGTATTTAAAATTTCAAACTGCCGCACTTCCCCCGGTGCTAACAATCCCCTTTATCTTGCCCAACTTTTCTTCTTACCACCTTCTACATAACAAAACCAAACAAACAAACACTGGCAGATGGTTATCTCATCGATTGCTGTGGGAGTGTAACCTGGTACAACCACTTTGGAAATCTTTTAAAGATTTAAAGAGTATCTACTAAAGCTAAAAATACCCTGTGCACCTCCTGGATATAAATTCCAACAGAAAGGAGGGCTTCTATCTACCAGAAGACACACATTAAGAACGTTAATAGCAACTTTATTCAGAATATCTCCAAACTAGAAACAACCCAAATATCTATCTACAGTACAATGGGTAAATAAATTGTGATATTTTCAAATAATGGAATAATCCACAGTAATAAAAAAAATGAATTACTGATACCCTTTCCAACATGAATGAATTGCAGGCCTAATATTGAGCAGGAGAAGTCAGAAACAAAAGAGAACATTTTATATGATTTAATTCGTTTGAAGTTCAAGAAAGGCAAGGACTTTAATGATAGAGGTCAAATAGAGCTACTTATTTCCCCAATGGGGAGGTAACCTAATCTCTCTGCAAATAATAATAAAAATATTCATCTTGCAGGGCTGGGCTAGTTGCAGATAACATATATCTAACAGCTAGCGCCCATTCCTGGCACAGAGTATTGACTAAATAACTGATAGTTTGTATTCATGTTATGTTCTCAATTCATGTTAGTTTGATAATTATTAAGCAAAGGATAGTTTTATGATATTCAGCACAAAAGTTCCAACTGCGTGTAACATTAGTTTTCTCCAAGTAGAAATTCCCATTTTCTTCCTAATAGAATCCATATTTTTGTTCAGGGAAACCATATGTTCAGCCCAGAAGGATGGAGCATGACTAAGCCAAACATGGAACTCCCATGACCATTTGCCAGACACCCACTTTCCCAATTCCCTCTTCTCCTAGAGGTGCCCACGTGCCCAGTTTTGGCCAATGAGACCTAAAGAGGAATTCTGATGGGAAACTGTTTAGAAAGATTTTTCTTCCTTGCTAAAAGGAGAAAGGCACACACTCTCTCTCACTGTCCCCTGTTTTCTGCCTTTGGATGAAGGATTCATGGAGCTGTGACAACCATATTTTGACCATGAGAATCACAGAGACAAGGACCCAGAGTCCCAAAATAGCAGAATTATAAGGTCACCTATCTTCAGATGTTTTATTCTAAGAGTTAATTAAGCATCTTGATTATTTAAGCCGCCGTTAGTTGAGTATTCTGTTACTTCCAGCTGAAATCATTCCTGACTATTCCCTTATAAAGGGTACAAAAGAGAGTCCTTAAACTGATTATTAAGGCATCTTCCCACGCTCTCTTTAATTTTCCCAATGTCTGAGCACAACCCACCCCTTTCATGGTCCTTCCATGAGCCTCCTTCTTGCTAGTTTACCAAAATATCAATACCTTCATTTTCTAAGTCAAACACCTTTCAATGGTATATGATCACCATAATGAGGTCAGTAACTTTCCTCAGCCCTTGAGGCTAGGAAATAAAGACTTAGGAAAATTCTACTCAATTGCTGACCCTTATCGGAGGTTGGCCAACTGTAAACATAACTAACCTGCATTTGCCAACAAACACCCTGGTGCACCAACCTTGTAAAATTTAAGTCTGCTGTGAATAGAAGGCTCATCCAAAAAGGGCTCCTTCCTGGTTGGCAAGGCAGATTGACCTTGAAGTTAATGACATCTAGGCCCCTCATGTGCTCAGGCCCCTTTCTAGGCCCTGTTTGGGATCCAAGCAATGTGTTCACATGATCACATGCTTTTGTAAAATGTGAAAGTTATTTTAGCCACAGTCATTTAGGACCTCAGTCTCTTTCCTCTCCAACTTACCCTCTGTTACACTCGCTCTTCTGTAGGTTGGTGTTAGAGAGACCACGGGCTGCTTCGGATTCAGCTAAGGCGAAGCTGAGTTGAAGACACATAGGGTTTATGTTAAGAAGGTTATATTTATGGGGTTCACTTTCACATCTAGTTAAGTTATCGCTAGCTATTCTGGTGCAGGGATGGCTTCAGGCAATATTCCCACTGCCTACTTTGGCAATGCCAGAGGCCATACTGGGACATGCATGTGATCTATTCACCAGGCATTGGAAGTATGTGGGTATTGAAGGAGAAACGAGTTTTCAAAAGTGTGAAGCAGAAGCTAGTCTGAGAAAGTTCTGCCAATCTTCAGATGTGTACAGTTATAAGCAGAGTATTTGATTCTCACAGATGCCTAGGCAAAAGTTCTGTCCTGCCATGAATATACCTGATAAGCAATGTATGCAATTATAAACCCACAATATATTTTTTCTTTTTTGGTGTAAATCTTATAAAATAGAAGTTATCAGAATTCCCGGGTTTGTAGGGTACAAACCAGTGCGAATCCCATGGTGACCATGTCTATTTGTTTGGTTACATATTTTATACATCCAACATATTGGATCATATCACATCCTGAAGAGAATCAGCAGTTTTAGACAAAAAGAGATGAAAAATTATCCATCGATGGAGCATAAGAACTTAAAGAGACAACCCAGAGACAAAATCACTATACATATTTATAAACAAATTGATGTATGTAATATAAAAGTAATGTGATTATATAATCAAGTAGCATAATGCAATGTAGAAGTGTTTTAACACATTTTAATTATTCCTGTGAATGCCTTAATTTCAGATAATTTTCTATATTTATTCAGAATTCTTAAATCATATCAAAATTCAAAAGAAATTCTAGAAGTATGTGTATAAGGTAATTTATTCACAAAAGCATCATGTAATTTTTCTGGATTTTTTTGTTTCTGGTATCAGTCAGCATTTTAAAATTTGTAATTTGTTGTAAATTTTGTTCTCATTCTAAGTAAATATTTGCTTTCGTATCCAATTTTGTATTCCTAATTTTGCATTCTCTTTCTTAAAGAGTGCCCCTCAAATTGTGAAATCTTCTACACAACCCAGAGCTGTCTCTGAAGGTCAGGCAATGGTTGCAATCAATAGAGATTGCATTTTAAATTTGGATGTATGTTAATAAATTACCTTCCAAAATTTTGCATTAGTGTTTACTTCCACTAACAGTTTGTGAAAGTTTTTTCACATCATTACTAAGTTTTACCGTACTTTTTAATATTTATTAACCTATTAGGTGAAAAGTAGCAGCCCACTCTGCTTTTAATTTTTATGTTTAATAAATTAATGAATTACGACTGAAAAAAGATTGCAGATATCATTTACCAGTTTGTCTGAGTACTTTGGAAGTTCTTTCAACTTCAGACTTTGAAAGGGCAAGAATATTACGTGAGTGGAATTAAAGCTGCTGTATAGAATGCCCTACTTAAAGTGAATGTAACTTGATATTAAATAGAACACTTCTCACCTCAATTTCTCCAGAGGGACTGATGTTATAGCTCTCAGGTACCAAGGTATATATGCCACAGACTGCCACAAGAAGACTCTTAAAAGAAATCTGAGGTTTAATTTAAAAATTCAGGATATTTATGCAGGGGCTTCTTTTGCATTTCAAAAGTAAAAAAGGTTTTGGGAGAATGGGAAGCAAGAGGAAAGATTCTAGAGAGAAGGATTTCTTCGGAGAAATTTGTCCTAAGAACCTCAAAACCTCTCATCCCCTGAGGAAATAAAGGAGGTCAAGCCTTGGAGGTGTTCACCATGGCCACTTTGAGAGTCTGGCAGGTGTTGTCTGAAGTTTGGGAGACACAGTGAGCTGAGGGCTAGCTTCTGCCCCAGGAAACATGAAGGGTAGGAGAGAAAGTGTGTTGGGGATGATGGCGTCAAGGCAACTAGCCACTTTGTCTGGGAAATTACTTCAACCTCCTCCAGCAGTAGTACAAGTGTTTTCCCAGTGCAGAGTCCCCAGGATCAAGAGTCTGCCATCCTGAGGCTGTGTTAGGATCCCCCTAAAGGACCACCACCTAGAAAGGGCAATGGGACCTCAGCAGTGTGTGGGTGGGTCCTCAGAGAAGAGGGTGGGCAGCCACCTGAAAAAGGGGCATCAACAAACACATCTCCAGAGAATCCGAAAGTGCCCTCAAGAGAATGTCAGCTTTAAACATGAGCCTAACTCAGCACAAAGCCAAGGAACGGCAGACACAGCAGAAGTAAGATCCTTTCCTGCTCCCATCTTCCCTTTCTCTGTGTTCCAACCCTAGGAGTATGCCTAATGAGGAAGGAGAAGAAAGAAAAGAGAAATAAAGGGGAAAGGTGGGCTGCCAGCCAAAGGTGGGCCAGGGAAAGCAAGATTTGACATTAAATAGAATTCAGGGTTTTAATTATTCCCAGAGCTGTGTGTTCTAATGTGTCTTAGGCCGTGTTTGTGACTTAAAATGACCACAGGACTGACAGTCTATTACCTATGGGTGAATCGTGTTTATCCAGGACAGGAAAAGGGTGCCACACAAAATAAACGTCATCAGTAAAAACAAAAGTAGAGCTGCATTTTATCACATCCACAAGTCAGATCTGTTTTAACACCTTTGTTATACTAACCTAAGAATAAGCAGATAGAAAGCTACAAATAACCTAAAACTATAATTATGGTATTGATTGGATATTATTTTCTAATCCTTTTTTCTAAATCCTTTATTAAAATCCATATTCAGAAGTAGCCAAATTCATGTCTCTATCTTGCCCTTAATCTGAATCATTCATTCATTCAACAAACATTTATTCAGCTTCCCAAATGCTACTTTGGTCCTGCCACCCGCCTACTCAAGAATCTTCTGTGACTCCCCATGGCTTACAGCAGTGATTTTCCAAGGGAAGAACACTCCTCTGGGGAGGAATATCAGTAAGGCAGGGCTTCAATCCACCCTCACCTCCCTCTCTTTTCAGACATTCAGAGACTTGCCTTTGAGGAGGGGGTGTGACCTTCCCTCCCTCTCCAGCCCACCCTCCTCACCACCCTAAAAGCCACTGTGATGTATCCCAGGACTCATTTAATTTGCTCTCAGCAGAGCCCCTATTCTCTGTCCACAGAAATCACTTGGATAAAAAGCAGATAGAATTATATTTCATTTGGATTCAACTTACATTTTCTTTTTCTATTATTATTAAGCCGGGAATACAATATTCTCTGTTGGCAGTAGCCCAGCGATAATCGTTTTAGCTGAGATCACTTCTCTAATGCCATGTCCTGGGGAAGGAAAGATTATGGGGCTTTCATGACAGTTTATCTCTAGAGATTCCCCGGTCTTGGGGGGCTTTCGGGGGGTCAATCGGTTTGGGTGGGAGAGGGAGGGTTGGGACAGTAGGTATAAATGTCTGACGTACACCCAGCCGGTAGGGTATCTTTGTTGTTCACACACTTAAATGAATATTTAAATATTCTAAGACAATATGCCTCTCTACTCTCCCCTGTGGTCTCCAGTACACCCTATTGGAGACGGCATGAAGATGAATTTTTTTGAATTCAGTATGATTATCCTGTTGCAGCTTCTTGTAGATCACATTGGGAATGCCAAAAATAACTGATGATGGGAAACACATTCAAAATACAAGTATTGGGGAATAAGATTAACACTTGTATAACTATGTTTTTTTTTTTTTAAATTACTTCTTTACTCTCAGTGTTTAAGCTCAATGCAACAATTATTTACTATACGCTAAACATTGGGGATTTAAGAAATCAACAAGAAAAAGACTGGTGGGGGGCTTCCCTGGTGGCGCAGTGGTTAAGAATCCCCTTGCCAATGCAGGGGACACGGGTTCGAGCCCTGGTCCAGGAAGATCCCACATGTTGCGGAGCAACTAAGCCTGTGTACCACAACTACTGAGCCTGTGCTCTAGAGCCCGTGAGCCACAACTACTGAAGCCTGGGCGCCTAGAGCCCATGCTCTGCAACAAGAGAAGCCATCGCGATGAGAAGCCCGCGCACCGCAACAAAGAGTAGCCCCCGCTCTCCACAATTAGAGAAAGCCCGCATGCAGCAACGAAGACCCAACACAGCCAACAATAAATAAATAAATAAATAAAATAAATTACATGTAGGGGGCAGCAGGAGTTGGCCGGACCATAATCTTTGGCAGCCTCCTCAAAGCCACCCAGTAACATGATGATGATGATAGCGAAAAAAAGTGTGAAATCTAATGAAAAGAGTGAAAATGCTATTTTTATTCATGTAAAACCTGTAATCTCAAAACACATGCTTATTATGAAAATACAGCTTCAAGACAAGATTTGACCCCTTCTTCCTGTCAGATTTTTTAGGTTGCCACAAGAGAAGTTTATGGTCTATTGGAGTGAGAGACTGATGCGTGCACAATTAAATAAATTACTAGAGGGTAAATGCTATAATTGGGTATTGTGTTTTCCTAATGAACCCTTCCCAGGGTAAGCCAAGAGTGTTCATTTTCTTCTGGTAAATAGCAATCTGGTCCCAAGAGATAATCCTTACCCAAACATCCAATCAGCCAGCATCAATGTCTTGATAATTCCAGGAGGTGTCCTCCTATGGTTTGACTCCTGTATGAGGCTGTGAAGAAAGTTCTCCATGCACCCCTGAACCTGTTGCACTTTTTACTAAGTGCCTTCCCAGAAGGTCCTGCCTAAAGCCATCAAAGTCTGCCATGTATGGAAAGGTGTCTGGAAATCACTGAAGACTGCTGGACTTTCTTCTACCTAGGACAAAAGAAAGAACTGGTCTTATAAACATATGTTCTGCAGGGTCGGTTGGTTTTTCCATCAATTATTACTTTTGGAGCATTTTCTGTATGCCAGCATGCTGCTGTACACTGGACACACTATGATAAACAAGATGGATGTCGCTTACTCTCTGAGTTCCTCACAAGATAAATTGCCTTGGCATTTTAAGTTTTCATTTTCCTCCTTTACCAGGAAGACTAACCTAAGCTTTCTCCTCTAGGAGCTAACCTAAGCTTTCTCCTCTAGGAGCTGCCACAAAAAAAAAAAAGTGTTATTCACACACTTGCAGACAATTGCCCATTTACACACATTTCAGTACATAAGAAAGAACACACTTTCCCCACATGATTCTCTATCACAGCACCCTCTTTACTGCCTTCCTAATACCTATAATCTGAAGATATTTCATTAATTAATCAGTTCCCTTGTTCATGACCCTACCCTCTCACTAGTACATAAAATCCATGAAAGCAAAGACCACTTTGTCTTACTCCCAGCTGAATCTTCAGTTCCTAATCAGCCCCTTGCACACTGTAGGTGCTCAATAATAGTTGTTGAATTAATAAATACATGGAAGGAAGGAGATAGAAGAAAAAAAGAAAGAGAAAGTGACATAAAAGGTTATGCCAGACCTAAACAAAGATGGGGCATCTGATTTCCTGAGGACTTCACGCATCCTTGAATACATTCCATTTATAAGGGGATCGTGAGTTTGGGGTGGCACCTTGGCCGTGTCTAGAGATTCACAAGCAACTCTCCCAAACATCCTCTCAGGGTAAACAGTGAAATACTTTGGGCCTTGCAGACCTTGAGCCACACAGATGAAACAGGTTATTATTATTCCTTGATGTCATTGAGTAGAGGAGAGAAAGGGCACAAACTCCTGGGCTCTGGGCAGCCAGCTTCATCTGGTGGTTCAGATGTGCCCTTGGAGGTAGGACACAAGCAAGGCTGCAGAGGTCCAACAGTGTTTTCCTTTAACCAAGGCAAAGATGCTAATGAAAATATTTCTTGTTTTTATAAGACAAACTTTAAATACATTTTTTTCTAATATCCTTAAATGTGATTTTCTAATTAGAGTTCACACAGACTGGCAACAAGTCTGTTAAACTGACTAAACAACGATGTGTGTAGACATGAGGTCATTGCAAGGAAACGGGCGTGATCACAGAGGTGTGATCCTTCAGAACCACAACCTAGATCTGGGTTAAGAATTTTAGGTACTTGAAGTCACTTGCTTATTCCCATTTCATGCATTTATTAAACATTTATTGAGCACATATTATGCCTCCGGTGGATTAATTTATTCCCTGACAAACATGGAGGACAAAACCGAAGCACACTGGTTGGGGAGGGATCCTGTAGTGGCCACTGCTGGATATGCCTGGATGTTTAGTAGAGTTGTTCTGTGATGCTGTGTCTTGGGGGCACAGAATGCGTCACTTTTGCACCTGGAGAGAAGTGTTTCCCAGCCCACCTCCCTGTGAGTTTAAAGTGCTTTTTGGGTGCTACTGTGAGGATACAAAGATGTCATTTTTAAGAAAAATCTTACATCAAAAGATACAGTGGGTCTTGCTGACTTCTATTAGCAGTCATTTATATGAAAATGCTGGTGAGGTCACTTCTTGGCTAATCCAGAGCAAATGCAAACACCGGTATGCAACCCAAATTGTAGCCACACTGTGTGTAAGAGAATCACAGGGCCAGGCTGCCATTTATTTCTAGGTCTCTCACATTGATTTTTTTTTGTTTTGAGATATATAAGCATTTGGTTAGATTGGCCCACCTAACCTAGCCATATTTTTTTTTAATTAAAGTATAGATTTACAATGTTGTGTTAATTTCTGCTGTACAGAAAAGCGATTCAGTTATACATATATATACATTTTGTAAAATATTCTTTTCCATTATGATTTATCACAGGATATTGAATATAGTTCTCTGTGCTATATAGCAGGACCTTGTTATTTATCCATTCTGTATAAAATAGTTTGCATCTGCTCATCCCAAACTCCCACTCCATCTCTCCCCCACCCTCTCCCCCTTGGCAACCACAAGTCTGTTCTCTAGGTCTGTCTCACACTTACTTTTTTTTTTTTAATTTTTTATTTATTATTTATTTATTATTTTTATTTTTGGCTGTGTTGGGTCTTCGTTTCTGTGCGAGGGCTTTCTCTAGTTGTGGCAAGCGGGGGCCACTCTTCATCGTGGTGCGCGGGCCTCTCACTATCGTGGCCTCTCTTGTTGCAGAGCACAGGCTCCAGACGCGCAGGCTCAGTAGTTGTGGCTCACAGGCCCAGTTGCTCCGCGGCATGTGGGATCTTCCCAGACCAGGGCTCGAACCCGTGTCCCCTGCATTGGCAGGCAGATTCTCAACCACTGAGCCACCAGGGAAGCCCCTCACACTTACTTTTGATGCTAGTGCCAGAATTCACATTTCTCTGAGTTTCTGGTTTACCAGCAGGTCCCATGGGCAAGAGTCACTTGTGGATCACACTGAGACTTAATGGTCCCGGCAGCCTTGCTTGTCAAGCAGCAGCAACACAGCTGTCCTGTCCCCCAGCTGACCCACCTGAATCCTGCCGCTGGGTAGCCACTGTGGATCACTCTCAGGCATTGACTGATCGGCTGCTTTCTTATGATCCTGCCTGGCCATTAGATGTGGAATGTAGCTCACATATGCCACGAACCTGTGAGAACCCCAAAGTCCTTGACATACAGGGCACCCTGGTATTATTTCTATATAGTCTCTAAGAAGACTTTATAGATTCTCCCTCTCAGCTGGAATAATCTTTCTCACCCTAAAAATAATATTTCTCACCCTAAATTCAGAGCACTTCAGCTGCACCATTCATGACTTATTTTATTGTTGTATCTCCCCTGCTAATCTTTGAAGTCAGGAAGGTACGTACGGTGAGCAGAATAATGACCCCCCAAAGATGACAATCCCAGTCCCAACCCCTGTAATCTATGAATATGATAGGCTACATGGAAAGGGAGAATTAAAGTTGCACATGGAACTAAGGTAGCTAATCAGCTGTAGAGATGGGGAGATTATCTGGATCACCTAGATGGGCCCAATGTAATCACAAGGATCCACATAAATGAAAGAGGGAGGCAGGACAGTCAGAGACAGAGAAGGTGTGATAATAAAAGCAGGGTTGAAGTGCTGCAATTGCTTTTCATTGAAGCTGGAAGGGGAGCCGTAAGCCAAGGAACACAGGCAGCCTCCAAAAGTTGGAAACAGCAAGGAAACTGGTTCTCCACTAGAGCCTTCAGAAGGAACACAGCTCTGCTGTACCTTGATTTTTTTCCCGGTGAGACTCATTTTGAATTTCTGACCTACAGAACTGTAAGATAATAAATGTATGTTGCTTTAAGCCACTAAGTTTGTGGCAATTTGTTACAACAGCAATAGGAAGCGAATACATTATGTCTGATTCATCTTTCTTTCTGTAAGTGCCTAACACTAATACTCTCTAATATTCAATAAGAATGTGTCGAATGATTGAATACGAAAGAAATATTGTTTAAACTTACAGTTGATTTATTTATTGTGGTAAAATATACGTAATGTATTATTTATCATTTTAACAATTTGTAAGTATACAGTTGGGTGGAGTTAAATTCACTCACAATGTTGTATAACCATCCACTATCTACACCCAAGAGTTTCTAATCATCCCCCCTCCAAAAACTTCTCTCTACTCATTAAACAATAACTAACTTCTCCTTTCTGCCTAACCTATTAGAGGTTATTAGTAACCTCCAATAATACTTTCTGTCTCTGTGAATTTGCCCATTCTAAGTACCTCATAAGTGGAATCATACAATAGATGTCCTTCTGTGTCTGGCTTATTTCATTAATCATAATGTTTTCAAGTTTCATCCATGTTGTAGTATATATCAAAATTCAATTCTTTTTATGGCTGAGCAATATTCCATTTTATGTATATACCATATGTGTTTAGCCATTCATCTGTTGATGGACACTTGGGTAGTTCTCACCTTTTGCCTACTGTCAATAACACTCTTATGAACATTGTTGTACAAATATCTGTTCAAGTCCCTGCTTTAAATTCTTTGGGGTATTTTACCTAGGACTGAAATTGCTGGGTCATATGATAGTTCTATGTTCATCCTTTTAAGAAACTGCCAAAGTGTTTGCCACAGCAGCTGCATCATTTTTACATTTGTACCAGTAGTGCATGAGGTTTCCAATTTCTCCAATTTATGTTCCTTTTTTTTCTTTTCTTTTTTTTTTAAGAGCTCTAACTTGCATTTTTTTTAATTTAATTAATTAATTTATTTATTTATTTTTGGCTGTGTTGGGTCTTCCTTTCTGTGCGAGGGCTTTCTCTAGTTGCAGCAAGCGGGGGCCACTCTTCATCGCGGTGCGCGGGCCTCTCACTATCACTGCCTTTCTTGTTGCAGAGCACAGGCTCCAGATGCGCAGGCTCAGTAGTTGTGGCTCACGGGTCTAGTTGCTCCGCGGCATGTGGGATCTTCCCAGACCAGGGCTCGAACCCGTGTCCCCTGCATTGGCAGGCAGATTCTTAACCACTGCGCCACCAGGGAAGCCCCCTTTTCTTTTTTAATAAAATTATAGCTATCCAAGTAGTTGTGAAGTGGTATCTCATTGGGGTTTTGATTTGCATTTCTCTGATGTCTAATGATGTTGAGCATTTTTTCATGGGCTTATTGGCCATTTGTGTATCTTCTTTGGAGAAATGTCTATTCAAATATTTTTGCTCATTTTTTGAATTGAGTTATTTATTTGTTGTTGAGATTTTGGTGTTCTTTATATATTCTAGATATTAATCTCATCAGATAAATGATTTGCAAATATTTTACTCCCATTCAGTAGGTTGCATTTTTGCTTTCTTGATAGTATCTTTTGGTGCACAAATGTCCATGAAGCTGATAAAGTCCAATTTATCTCTTTTTTCCTTTTGTTGTCTGTGCTCTTACAGTTGATTTCAACCTGAACGACACATAGATTTTCAGTGTCTTACAAAAAGCATCCTAGGGTTCTTGATCTGGTTTTCTACTCAGTGTCTATCGTCACATAAAGGATTGTCCAAATACCAGAATTTGTGTGTGGTTAAGTGTTCTTTTACATGTAAAAAATCTCTGACTAAGCAGCTTTATTCACAATTATCCAAAGCTGTAAACAACCCAAATGTCCATCAGTAGTAGAATGGACAAACTGTGGAACATTGATACAGCAGAATAAGGCACAGCAACAGGAAAAAAAAGAAAGAAAGAAAAATGCAGTCCCACTGCAGATATGAACATGAACGGTCTCACTGACATACTGATGAGGAAGAGGCCAGACACTAAAGCACACATACTGTGTGGCTCCATTTATTATGCAGTTAGAGAACAGACAAAACTAATCTATGGTGATGGGAGTCAGATGCATGGTTACCTGGAGGGGGGTATTAACTGGGAAGAGGGAGGGCTGAAGAAGACAAGAAAACCTTCTGGGACGTTGGAAAAAATCTATGTCTTGATCTAGGCAGTGGATACGTCGGGTGTAAGTGTGTATAATTCATCAACTTTATACAAGATTCGTGCACTTTACTGTTTGTATGTTATACCTCAATTTAAAAAATTCAATCTCTGGCTAATAGTGAGGTTCACAGGGTTCATGTTAGTACATGATCTTGGTGGTGTTTCCCATCAGGACATGGTCTGAATTAACTCTCAGAAATGCTCTGCCTTCTTTGGGAAGCTTAAAAACAATAGCTGATAGAGTATCAGCAGCAAATAGAAGCTCCTTAAGACTGTCACAGAGTCTTAGAAATGTGCTTATGGTAGGAAGTGTTACGTTGATGATAGAAGGGCAATAAGTCATTAGCTTCTAGATTCCTGTTATATTCCTAAAATAAAAAGAGGTTGCGTGGAAAAAATCAGCACACAACCAAATAGGATGCTTTGAATGCTGTAGTTTTGGGAAACTATGCCCTTGATTGTTGCTTGAAGATTTTGCTGAGATACTTTAGATACCAAGAAGCAGGATTGAAAAGGATGATGTAGAATTTTTTAAAAATACAAGTGGAAGATCAAGCATGCATCACGTTAACGCGGACTCAGGGGTGAACTTGAGAAGGCAGGAAGTGAGAGCACTTGACTGCAATTTGTTCACTGACTATTCCTTTCAGCAAAGTATCTGAAGATGTGGATACAGCCCTATAATACATGACGTTTGAAGAAATTAGATTTAAAAAATCATTTAGATGTGGACTCAGATGGCTAGAAATATCAATCATCAGTCCATGTCAACAGAGCAGGGACACAGTGAGCCATGACTACAAGGTTGAAGTGTGACAGGCAGGTGGGACGAGCAGGCAGCCCTGGACAGGACCATCACACCTTAGAAGATTAGGCTTTCATTCAAAATTAGGTTAATAATGTGGCCCACCAAAACCAAGATGAAATACATACAGTAAGAATGGAGGTATGAGGTTGCATATTTGGTCCAATTCATCTTGTCTTGAGACAAGATGGAAAATAAATCACTAAATAAAAGTGCAATGAAAAAAGAACTATGACTTTCTAAGTGAAAACCTTACCTCAACAATGTGTGTTATTTCAAAAGTTTTCAAGACACAAGGATGTGAGATAGAGCTCATACTTCCCATCAACAGAAATACAACAAAGATGTATGTTATTCAAGGGCTAAAAGGAATCCTCTATGTGCATATTATTGTCTATATCATGTTTTGCCCTCTGAATATTTAGAAGAGATATTTAAAGATGGGTTAATTTTTAAAGGAATTAGGAATTCAACTTTTAATAAGCAAGCACTGTGTGATAGGTGTGGAAACCCTGAGGCACTTTGACATGATTTGAATATGATATGAATTTCAGAAAAGCTCCCCCATCCCATCTCTTTAAAAGACTATTAAAGAATTAGGAATTAACCTTATTTTGGAAAGAAAATTACAGGAGTTCCTTCATATATATCTCAAGCATGCAATTTCCACAGTTAGCAACTGATTAGGTGCTAACATGATCAATAGGGGTCAAAATAGCATTTAAATGAGCTTAAGTGCTATTAAGACATTCCAAGACATTGTCTAATTTGAGATTGAACCAGCAGCAAAAGTTATAGCGTCTATCGCAAAAGATCTTTAAAATAGGACAAATCCCCTCCTGTCCCTGAGAGTTTAGGCATTATCTATATTTTGGAGTCAAGGACTCAATGATTTTAAGTACCTCATACACAAGAGCTTTTCTTCGAAATGCTCAACCAACCAACAGATGGCAGAGTTAGCTATGTTGTTCTTCTATAGTTTAATACAAATCTATATATGAAGGAGAATAGATATTTTTTAAAGATGAGTGTGTATTTCCCTAGGATTCAGGATATCTTACAAATTTACATGCATATACTCTGGCTCCTTCCCATCTCAAAGTACATTTCTGAGCCTCTTTCCCCAAAACCTACAAAAAGAAAGGACCTTGCCTTTGGCTAGTACCTTGGGCCGACAGCACACAGTTCAAGAAAGGATAAGGCTCATGAACAAGGATATGAAATAGACCTTTGGACTCTTTCTTCATAGAAATCTCATTAAAACAGGGCAGTCCTTCCAATAAATAGTGTAGAATCAGCATAAACTGCCATCAGCCTTCCTGTCTCAGTATAACTGCTGAACTTTCACCATTTCCCAAAGAGGTCCTGGGATGGATCAGGCCTGACCTCAAGCCAGATCAGACTTCTCCTGACCTCTGTTCCCTGGGCCCAAATTGTGGTTCCAAAGAGAACTCCAGCCCACACCTTCTTCTCACGTCCTTGATCACCTCCTCGGTCCATGTGAGAGACTCAGACTTTTGCTTTTCAGTCTATTCTAAAGGGAATACAGCTCAACCCGGGGTTAGATCACACACATAAAAGCAAGGAAATGAAGGTCCCGATCAACATGTGTATGTGATTCATCTTCCTCTTCCTGCAGGATCATAGGATCAAATACCAGTATAAGTCGTCTCTGAAATGCCAGGAATCTCATGACCCCTTCTCTACTAGCAAAAAGTAATAGCTAATACTTATTAAGCATTTACTATGTGCCAGACACTGTTCTAAATACTGTACCTGCATTTATTCATTTATTCATCAGACAGATTTTTATGAGTGACCGCTATTTGCCAGGCACAGTCCTGAGCACTGGGGATATAGCAGTAAATAAACAAAATACTCATCTTCATAGGTGGTATAGTCTAGCGGGAGGACAAAAACAATAAACAAAAATAAATAAATTATATAGTATATTAGAAAGTTCTAGGGCCCATAGAGAAAATAATGCAGGTAGGAGGGATAGGGAGTACCAGTGTAGGATGAAGGGCAATTGCTATTTTAAATAGAGTGATCAGGGACCCCACTGGAAAGGTGGCATCGAGCAGAGAAAAGTGTTAATGCAGAAGTCCTGGGGCAGGAGTTTGCCCGGCAGGTTCAAGGAGAGCAAGGATGCCCGTGTGGCTGGAGCAGAGTGAACAAGGGGGAGAGTCATGGGAGATGAGGCAGAGGAGGAATTGGCAGGGTGGTTGGGAAGATTATGAAAGGACCTTTAAGGGATCTGACCTCTACTCCGAGTGAAAAGGAAAGCCATGGAGTGTCTTGATCTAATTTATGTTTTCACAGAGTCATTGGGTCTACTATGTTGATAAGAGCCTGCAGCAGAGAGTTAAGGGTATAGGCATGGAGACCATGCAGGGGGCATTACAACAATTCATGTGAGAGACTGTCTTACCTTGGGTTCCTTGGAAACAAATTTGAGATGAAGAATTGCATGCAGAAGGCTTTCGGGGTTCGTGCTTGGGAAATACACCTGTAAAGACACAAAGAAGGCAGATTAGGGCAGAGAGAGAAGCCAGCCTGCAAGATGGTGGCAACTGAGGCTTCAGCCACTCCTAGGGGAAGCTCTTGGAGCTGGGATGGCCCTTCAGAGTTGTCCAAAATCACATGAATTTCCTGTGCCTGCTGTAACATAGTACTACAAACACAGTGACTTAAGACAAGACAAATTTATTATCTCACAGCCTGCCACCCTTCTGGAGGCTCTAGGGGAGAATCCAATTCCAGCAATCCCATCACTCCTACCTCTATTCCCGTTGTCACAGCTCCTTCACTGACTGACTTCTGCCCCCTCTTTCATTTATAGGGACCCCTGTGATTACACTGGGTCCACCTGAATGATCAGGGTAATCTCCCCATCTGAAGGTCAGTTGATTAGCGACCCGACTTCCCCCTTGCCACGTAACACTAATGTATTCACAGTGCTGCCCCTTGGAAGAGTGTGTAAGTTTTGAGTGAAGCAGGTTGTGCTTTCAACAACCAATAACCAGTGGGTGGAGGATGGGCACACTAGTTCTAAAGAGGACATCTGGGAAGAACGGGCACCAAGTAACCACTGCAGAGATGAAGGTGGCCACGACCAGGTGATAGCAGTGAACGTGCTACAAAGCAATGGGATTCTGGAGATATTCTGAAGTTAAATCCAATAGGATTTGCTGATGCAAGAAGAGGAGTCAGGGATGCTCCACGACTGGGGGACTGAAAAATGGGAAGCTAGGACAGCCTGTAGACAGGGAGCACTGAGTCAGTCCTGCCTCACGGAATCCTCATAATTAAGCAAAGTGGCAAGTACTTTTTTTTTTTTTTTTTTATAATTACTGTTTTATTTATATATATTTTTATTTTTGGCTGCGTTGTGTCTTCGTTTCTGCGCGAGGGCTTTCTCTAGTTGTGGCAAGCGGGGGTCACTCTTCATCGCGGTGCGCGGGCCTCTCACTATCGCGGCCTCTCTTGTTGCGGAGCACAGGCTCCAGACGCGCAGGCTCAGTAGTTGTGGCTCATGGGCCTAGTTGCTCCGCGGCACGTGGGATCTTCCCAGACCAGGGCTCGAACCCGTGTCCCCTGCATTAGCAGGCAGATTCTCAACCACTACACCACCAGGGAAGCCCCGCAAGTACTTTTATTAGATGCATAATGCAGCTGAGGAAACTGAGGCACAGAGATGTCAAGTGACAAAGCCAGGATTTGAACTCAGCCAGTCCCACTCAAAACACTCCATGTTTTATCATTTTAAGAAGGAATAATGGTAACGCATATATGTGGAACCTAGAAAATGGTACAGATGAACCGGTTTGCAGAGCAGAAATTGAGACACAGATGTAGAGAACAAATGTATGGACACCAAGGGGGGAAAGCAGCAGGGGGGGTGGTGGTGGTGGTGGTGTGATGAATTGGGAGATTGGGATTGACATGTATACACTGATGTGTATAAAATTGATGACTAATAAGAAAAAATAAATTAAAACAAACAAACAAACAAAAAAAAAAAAAGAAGGAATAATGGGACCCCTTTTCTAAAATATTTGTTTAGGGACCCAGAAATTGAACTTATATCATCTTACAGAATCTTGATCTCTCACTCTGGGCTTAGAACAGTGACTGGCACATAGTAGAATGCTCAAAACTATTTGTGGACTGACTGTGTGAAGATCCAATAGCATTTATAGAACACCTGTATGCAGGCTCTTTAATATCATATCCTTGCCCCAAGCTCTTTTTTTTTTTTTTTTTGCCCCAAGCTCTTTGATGCCTCCCACCTCTGTATTCATAAGGTCCAAACTCTTAGTTCCAAATCCATGATGTGGCCCGATGCTCATCTCTCACTGAGTCTCAGCCCCTTCCATGCTATTTCATACATCAGCTCCTTTACCGTTCTTGCTCTTCTTCAGGTGCTACGGAGATGTGTTAGCCATGTTCTTCCCAGACCTGCTGGTTTCCCACCTTCCCCTGAACCCACTGTGCTGGTTCTGCTTCCTTGCCATTGGGTAGGACACACTCCACACCTGGTACGCTTCTTTTTTTCCCCAACCTAGCTGAATATTCCTGACCTTCAAAGCTTAAATGGATACTCTATCCCTGAAGTTTTCTGTATCAGTTAGGATTTCGTTCAATTGCTTGTAACAGAAACTCGACTACATTGCTTTAACCATATGAGGTGTTTTTTTTTAATAGTTTTTTAAAAATTAATTAACTAATTTATTTATGGCTGTGTTGGGTCTTCGTTTCTGTGTGTGGGCTTTCTCTAGTTGCGGCAAGTGGGGGCCATTCTTCATTGCGGTGCGTGGGCCTCTCACTATCGCGGCCTTCTCTTGTTGCGGAGCACAGGCTCCAGACGCGCAGGCTCAGTAATTGTGGTTCACGGGCCCAGCTGCTCCGTGGCATGTGGGATCTTCCCAGACCAGGGCTCGAACCCGTGTCCCCTGCATTGGCAGGCAGACTCTCAACCACTGCACCACCAGGGAAGCCCCCAGGGTTTATTTTTTTCTCACACATCAAGAAGTCCAGGACTGCTACAGCTGCTTAAAGAAATCATCAAGGACCAGGCTGCTTCTAACTTCCTTGTCTGCCATCCTTAGCACTTGGCTTTAGTCCTCATGGTTGTAGGATAGCTGCTCCACTGCAGGTATTGTATCTGGGTCCCAGGGAAAAAGAAAGGGCAAGGACAAGGGCAAAAGGTCAAAGGTGCATGTCAACTGAACCTGCACCTTTGTATCAGGAAAATAATAGCTTTCCAGGAAGCCCCACCCAGCAGACTTCCTCTGTCATCTCGTTGGCCAGAACTTGATTGCACGGCCACCTCTTACTGGGCACATTGTTATCCTAAACAAGACTGGCATTTGGTTAGAAAGGAAGAGGAAGAGCCTGAAGATAACATAGACAATCAGCAGTGTCTGCCATACATTCAGAGCCTGCTCTAGCCTGCCTGAACTTTACCCTTCTCTGAACAACTATTTATTATTGTAATTTGTGTGCAACTGAAGGGTAAAGTCTTTGTCTATATCTCCCTAATTGAGTGCTGAGCATATGAGAAGTGTTCCATTGACTGTTATCGCAAATGTAGAGGCAATGTGGCATAATGGTTACTAGCCAGGTGGCCTGGGTTTGAATCCCAGCTCTACCATTTACTACTTATTAGTTCTGCAACCTCGCTTAAGTTGCTTAACCTCTCTGATCTTCAATTGCCTCATGTAGAAAATGGAGGTGACATGGTAATACACAGCTTATACAGCTGTGATAAGGATTAAGTTAATTTTAATAGAGCGTTTAGACTAGTAAGCACAATGTAAGTGTCTGTTCAATAAACACGTAGTTGCCACCTATGTTAAAATTTTACCAGAATATGGAACACACAGTTCGACAAGTTAGAGCATCATCATGAACTAAAGAGACAGAAGAGTTAAGCCGGGACTTTTGAAGACACTTCGGATTCATGGTGATCACTGTGGCTAAGACATCAGTTAGGAGACTGGGTAGTGTGCTGGTCAGAGTTCAGGCTTTAAGGTCAGGCTGCCCAGATTTGGCTACTAACTTTCTCCCACTTATTAACTGTGTGCCCTTGGACAAATCACTGAATCTGACTAATATTGCCTGTGGTGTTGCCATTACATTACTGCAAGAACAAAATAAAATTCTAAATTGTTTATTTTAAAACTTGGCTACATACTAAGTTGGTTCTGTGTAAGAAAATGTCCCTCAATTAGAATAATAGAGAAAACTAGGTTAAAATCACTGATATCTATTGTAGAATGAAAGCACAAAATGTGGGAAATATTTTTGTGAAGTGTTTTTAATCCTTTTAGGTAAAATATGCATAATTAGCATCAACATAATGTAATAAATTAAATGAGACTAATTAAATGACAAAAGCTATAGATCAAAATAGTAGTGTGTCAGAACCATACATGTCTTTGAATATAAGAAGTAATTGCTGATTACCAAAATAGACTGCATATTGAGAAACATAAGTTTTTTATCCCTTGCTTTGAAAATAAAAGAATGCTATGAATTTAGCAAATAAGTCTTGAAAACACTCAGAAGAAATAATCTCAAAATTTTAAATTCAGTAAAATGTATTTGAACTATCATAGAAATTCAAGAAGTGTTTACCAAGCATCTACTACTATTTGTGTAACATATATATGATAGCCCATTCACTCCTAACTCTCCTATAAGATGTATACATAACACACACACTTCCAAGAAACCAGAGGCTAAATATCTTAGCCAATAGTATGTAGTGGGGTTTGAACCCCAGTGTTCTAACTTTAAATTTGTGGTTTGTTACATTTCAGAACAATCTCCTGTATTATAAACGCAAAGTCAGAACAGTCTGAATTAATGTCCATTTCCCATGTTCTCTACCTAAAATCCTCCTCTTAAATAACATGACATATTGTTGCAAACAAAAACAGATGACCTGGAGAGACGATCAGAACACTTCGATCTCATCCTCCGCTTGTTGCTAACCCTGTGAGAAGTTCTGGAGGCCGACATGTACATGGCTTGGAAACTTGGGCTTTGTACTCCGCTAGTAGGCTGGGCGGAGCCAGGTCAAGTGGCCCAGAGCCTAGAAATAAAACTGGTCCCACAGCCTATTTGACCCTCCTAGTCTAGGCACCACCCGAGCCTCAACCCCTTCATCCCAGCACTGGGTGGTAGGGCAAAACCAAGCCATGACAATCAGGAATGAGGGCCAAGAAGAAGAAAGCCGTGAGCCTGCGTGGGTACCAATGGCCGGAACAGAGCCGTTCTGGGCAGCCAGCCCCAGCCCTCAGATGAACTCAGCCCTGCCCTTCTGACTTACCCAGACAGAGGGGAAAGACGGAGAGGGAAGAAACAACAGAGAATGATATGAAGCAGCCACAATGCCTCCTTCCTCCTTCCCCCTCCGGAGGAAAACCATCCCCAAAGACGAAAGTCTTACTTAAGCTCCGCCTCCCATGCCCTGAGCCTTAGAAAGCGTGGCTCAAGAATATCTCTGCAAGTTGGACAGGAACGTGACCAATCTATAGAAACATCCCTCCTCCTGGGACTGATCTCAGATGGATGAGGGGAACACCAGGAGCTTCTTTACCCTACCAGCAACATATATTGTTTCATATTTTTGACTAAAAATTTTAGAACTTAATAACCTTATACAGCATAAAATAATAAAGGTTGGGGGGTTTGTGAAGAGCCTTGAAAATTCCCACCCCCCTTCTGGGGATGTGCCACATTGTCTCCTAATTTTACCCTCACAAGCATACATAATCCGTGTTCCTGAATGAATTTATAATGCAAAACCTTCAAAGGGTGGAGTGTAAAAGTTCCACCTACTTCATTTATACAAAAGGGGAAGATTATTTCCAGTAAGGGATTTTGAAGATATGCATACTAAGAGGGCAGTGCCATTATATGTATGTGAAACAGAAAGTCTCCCAGTATTTAAGAAATGATGCAGTGGACCAGAGCTGGTTTTAATTATGTAGGAGTGATTGGTTACAGTAAAACTCAAACTGGTAAATTGCCTCAGAGTTAAAGTAAAGAATTCATAAGATTTTAGAGTGGGCAGAGACCAAATTGATCATCTTATTCAGTGGTGCCCTACATTTGATTTAATCCAGTCAAACAAATATTTAGCGAACATCTATTATGTGCCAGGAACTTCAGTCCAAAAATTCTTTTTTAATGTTAAAAAATGTCACAGTCTCCCACATGACAGTAATTCTAGACTTTAGGAAAGAAAAGTACCTAGTGGGATAAAATTATCTACAAATATAATAAAACTGTAAATACTACATTTTAATCATTACAAAGGGCCTCCAGTCAGTAGCCAGCTGACAAAGGAGGTGAGCATGCAAGTAAATCCTCCAGCCTCAATTAGACCTCCAGGTAACTGCAGCCCTGGTAGACATCAGGTCTGCCTCATAAGACATGACATGTGCCAGAACCCCCTAGGTAAGTCACTCCCAGTTCGCGACCTATGGAAACTGAGATAATAAATGCTCGTTGTTTTGAGCCACTAAATTTTGGGTTTGCAGCACAAATAGCTGATACACTCATTGGATACGATAGGTATGTTACCTTATACAGGGCTTGGTAGGAGTTACAGTATGCTAGAATAGTTGGCCAATCTCCCCTGGTGAGTAGGTTAATTCCATGGAAATTAGTTAATGCTCCCTAGTTTTTTACAGGGTTAGAGGTGGTGATGCCTATAAACACATCTTTTCTTAATGAATTTTGGATGTGTGATTTCTGGGGGTGAGGGGGGAAATAGGTAATCTCACCAAGCATTATCCCAGACCCCAGACAAAAGAGGCAAATTGGCCTCAAGTTATACAATTGACTTTTAGATTTTTCCTGATATTTTGGTGAAATAAATTTATAAATGTAGAAGCCGGTTCTTTCATTAATCATTTCAAAAGCCATCCAATGCATTGGGACTAATACCTGGTACAGTTCACAAAATAATTATAATAGTCATGGACCCCGCCCTCTCCTTCACTCAACATCCATTCAGCCACTGTGTCCAGTAGAGACCAACTTCTGAATGCCCCCAGAGCCCCTCCTGCTGTCTAAGGCCCAGGCCTTCCTGGGCCACATTGCTTTCCAGGGGGGTGGAGTGGTACCTTCCTTCATATGAGGGCTCAAAGAGCAACCAAGCTGAACATGTCCCTTCCTGAAATAGTCACCATAATTTCCAAGTCCCAATTTTGGACATATTTTAATGAGGAACTGCTCTAAAAAATCCAGGACCCAGGAAGGACCATCATCACAGGGAAATGGGCTGACCTGGCCACCAACATTCCTAGTGACCAGTCATTCATTCCCCAGATATTCCATGAGCATCCATATGTGTCAGACAGGGCACTGGCATCATGAAGGGGACAGGTGAGTCCCTGCCCTTGGGGCTCTTAATAGTCTAACTTTCAAAGATGCTGCCCACTCCCCCCAGGGCTCCCTCAGCTTCTCCCAAGCTGGGAAGTGAGTGGAGTGACCCAGACTGTGGTTTCCTTCACCCCCTGGAGTGGAGCTCTTGTGTACCTTTGGGGCGGGGGTGGGGGATGTCCAGGATGGTAGGCTCGCTGGGAAGCTGGGTGACAGGGCCTGTCACTCTCTGCTATGTCAAATAGCTTGGAGCAGAACTTGAACAGATATTTTTCAAACACCTAAGGAGCTTAGGGAGCAAGGGCTGCATTTTATTCTGTCAAAAACAGTGCTTTGGGGTCCCAAACCCTCCTTCCGTGACTGTTACAGTATCAAAGGCCACAGTCGCAGAGAGTCCTGGGCTGGCCTTTGAGGACACAGGAGAGTAGGTGGCAAGCGCTCCCCTTTTCCAGAGTGGGTTGCTAGCTCGACTGTGCAGGACTTGCAAAGAAGGAGCTAAGAACTGGTTTGAGACCTTAGCTGACTACCCAGCCTCAGCCTGAGAGAGGCTGGGGGGCCTGAGAGCGAAGCTGGGAAGTGCAGGGGGAGGAGTTGGTCAGTGGCTGGTGTGTGGTTCACCCCAAACCCCCACAGTGCAGCAGAGATGGCGGCTTCAGGGAGACCTTCTGAAGCAATTGAAATGTGTCCCTGGAGGTGGGGCGTGGACGGATATCCACCCCAGGCCTGAGAAATCTAAAGGCAAGGGCAGGCGTCTGACGGAGGCTGCCTGTGGCAACAGTGCAGAGGGTGCCGTTTGGGCAGCAAGTTCACTCCACTGACCACAGGGCAAAGGTGCGTGTTTACCGTGAACGAGAAGTGCAGTTTGGGAGTGTGCCTTGTGAGCTGACCTGGAACCTCCTTAAAAGAGACTTTGCCCCAAAGGGCCATCCATTCCTAAAGGAATTCCAACAGAGTTCAACTCCCAAGAACAGAGGCTAAAAGGGGAGTTGTTGCGGCGAGCGGGGGCCACTCTTCATCGCGGTGCGCGGGCCTCTCACTATCGTGGCCTCTCTTGTTGCGGAGCACAGGCTCCAGATGCGCAGGCTCAGTAGTTGTGGCTCACGGGCCCAGTTGCTCCGCAGCATGTGGGATCTTCCCAGACCAGGGCTCGAACCGGTGTCCCCTGCATTGGCAGGCGGATTCTCAACCACTGCGCCACCAGGGAAGCCCCTAAAAGGGGAGTTTTAAGCAGCCAATCGGTGAGTAGATCATGGAATTCAGAAAGTGCAAGTGAGAGACCCCAGGAACTGGGTCTCCAAAGAGTCTCAGAGCAGCCCATATTAGAGAGTCCATGGGCAAGAGAACACCTGCCCATGACAGAGGGCACCGGCCACTGAGCTGGAGGAGAGGGAGTACCACGTATTATTGGGGTTGAAATCAAGAGGGTAGGCTTACAACTGTGGGTCAACGGCAGCAAACAGGGTTGTGAGGCAGAGATGATTCTGTCCTTGATATGAGTCTTCTACGTCCTCGACAGTCCAAGTCTGCTCTGAGGACCACCAGCATAGCACCCCCTGAGGGCTGGATGGCAGTTCCTGCTCCAGACCGTCTGGATCAGATTCACATTGCACAAGCTCCCCAGGGGGTTCCATGCACATCTGAGCAGCTCTACTCGAGTTCGGTAAACGTAATCCAGCTGTGGCCTAGACGGGACCCAGTGAGGTGATTATATGCACCTGGATATTCTTTTCCTTTAGGTCTGTAGGGGGCTGTTGCCCTGGCCTCCTAGTATGTGAAAATAGATGTTGGGTGGCATTACAAATGAGCCATCGGGCACATGGTCAGTCACATGTGGTTGGGCCCAGGCTGCTGTGATGGGACTGGAGAATCAGGTCCACTGTGTACCCTTTGTGGATAGCTGTTTGGTGGGGATAGCATGGCTGAAGGGAGTTGAAACCATTTTCATGTGTGGACAGACTAGATAAAGGACTGAAGGGACTAAGCCAAGACAAAGCCCCAAATATCTCCCCCCATCAGTTTTGCTTGCTTCATGCCTGACATCCCACATATCTCCCTCTAGCAGCCAATTCCACAGATTTGATGAGTATGGGAGGCAGGCACGCCTAAATATCCCTTCCAGTTGCCAGATCCTTTGTGTAAACCTTATCACGTTTTAATTTTCATTCTTATAACCACTCTCTGAGCTCAATAGGGAAGATAGGATATATTTTCTTTATTTATAGCCCTTGAGGATTTGCCCCAGCTTGCACAGCTAATAAGTGACTGAGTTGGGCTTTAATCTAGGTTTTCTGATTTGTCTGTCTCTGCAGAAAAGATGGACTCTTTAATGAAGGGGCTTCTTTCTTATTTTCAAGACATAAGACTTTGGCAGGCCCTGAATTGTTATAGAGTGTTTGATTTCCTAATTATATGAGCAAGGGACTTAGAAATGCAGAACGAGGGCCCTTTCAGTGACAATCTCCTTTCCCCATTCTCTCCAACCCATCTCCTGGGATACTGCAAACAAAGCGAGGAGCGCCGCAGAAAGCAGACGTGCCCACTTCAATTGACTTATCTGGGGCAGTGTGCAAAGAAGCCCTGATTTCCTTTGTGAAGGGAGGGCACTGGGGGAAAGCCTAGCTGTGGCTTTTCCGCTTCCTCACCCCACGGGATGTCAACTTTACAGCTGCGTAGCTATGCACATCATGCTAAATATACTGCTGGCAGGAGTCTCAATGTTTAAAACAAGAGCAATGTGGGAGGAATGAGCCAGCTCGCTCAGCACTGGCAGACTGTCCGCACCTGTCTGCCCACGTGCTCCCCGCTGCCTTCCTCGGACTCCTCGGTAGCCGGGGTGATGGTGCCCCAAAGGAAGTGGAGGGAAGCACCGAGCCTCTCTTATCAGAATTGTTTTGCAGCCTGGCTTCTCCCTTTCAGTCACACAGCCTGAAGACAGAAGCTGTTTTTCAAAATTCAGGGAAATAATGCTGACGTGAAGCTGCCTCGTTGATGGGGAAGGCGCCTCTCCCTTCAGCCCTCTGAATACTGTTGACAAATAAGGCCAGCTAGCTCCCACGCGGCATCTTCCTAGGTGGTTTACGTAAATCTTCTCTACCCAAGATGGCTGGAGAAATCAGAGAACAAGCCTATTTAAAGCATCATCCTTTGTTATAAAGCAGAAACTAACACACCATTGTAAAGCAATTATACTCCGATAAAGATGTTAAAAAAATAAAAAAATAAAGCATCATCACTTGGCCCCAGAAGTACCTGCCAGAGCCCACAGCTTTTTGTTCTGGCGGTGGGCTTATAGTCTTTCACTGGGATTCCAGTTTTGTCTTTGTTTTTATTTTTTTAAAGGACACAATATGGTGACCACAGTCTGGGCCAAGGACCCCATGATAAGGAGTATCTGTCCTGCCACTAGTCCTAACATTTTGCTTTTCAGTGCTGGGCGAACTGGTGCCAGCTCTGGGAGCAACAGGGTCCAGTGGGGTAAAGAGGTCCAGACAGGTTAAATGGTTGGCCCAGATCCCAGAGCTGGTAAATCCTGGAACAGGGATAAGAATGTAGGTCTCTGACTCCTGCCCTGCCTGATATCCACTTCCTGCACAGCCTCTCTATATAGGCAAAGAGCCACATGCTAGGAGAGCCCTGAGGGATAGTGGAGTCTACATCTCTCATTTTACATTTGCAGAAGCTAAGATCCAGAGAAGGAGAGTTGCTTAGCCAAGGTCACCCAATTAGCCAATAACAGAATTGGCATGACATGTCAGACTGCTGATGTTCCCAAGTTAGTGATATTCCCACTCTTTCAAAACAGGAAACTTTTTAAGTAAAATAATCAATAGAAGACGTATTTGAAGGAAACGTTTTTCCGTTGCTTTGGAAGCATGAAGGGGAAGCCTCAGGATGGAGACATTTTGTATCTTTGGTTCTATCTTCAACTCCGCAGTATTTGCTAAGAGATTTTGTTTTGAGCAGAAAATCCCTAATCGGTCGTTGATATTACAGCCATAAAATTACAAAGTAATTTTACTTTGGCGTCAGTGCGAAGCATCCTACTAAAGATGTATTTCTATGTAGGTTATATTAGCTTTAAGGAACAGTTTCTTGTAAGATTAGAAGACTTTATCCTCAGTTCTAAGACTGAGTCATTACAGAATCCAGCACTAGAGGGCGCACCAGGAGAAGGCTAGCTATATGGATTCCCAGAAAGCCCTGAGCAGCTAGAGACAAGCATACCACACACAAGAAGAGAGGAAATAAACAGTGAACAGGTACAGTAATTATCATGGGAGCAGACATCATAAGCAACAACGATGGATTAATAAAAGTTGTGTGTGTTTGGTTTTAGTTTTTGTTATTGTTTCAATATAGCCTTGGTCCAGAATAGGATTGATTTTTCACATACCTACCATTCAATCCTCACAACCCTGAAAAGTAGGTATTACTATCTCCACTTTATAGATGAAGAAATCGAGTTTCAGTGAAAGTAAGTGAGATGTCCAAAGTCATAAATGCAAAAGTATTTTACTGTTAACCATCCTTGCAGTAGCATTTCCACCGCAGTGGGGCGTTTCCTGCTGAAGACCATTTAATAATAATGTCCTATTGTCTAATTAAATGTCTTTCATTTGCAGAATTCCTTAGAAATTGTTTAGCTAAATCTTTGTTATTCTACAACCTTGCCCTTCCATTCCAGCCAGTCTAGTATTTTTGCTGTCCCATACACAAATCTTTTTGGACTCCCTAGTGACTTTATTCCAACCTCATCTACTGGAAACATCCTCTCTTTTCTTTATCCACCTCTGAGACCACCGTGCCTTCATGCCCCAGGGTCTGTGTGGCCATCTCCTCTGGGCCTTAGACCACTCCTCTCTGATCCTGAATGTTGGTGCTTGTTGAGGCCTAGGAAGTGCTCAGCAGATACTGGTTCACAGTCATTCTCAAACCTTAATAGGCACCATGGTGCTTGTTGAACTTGCAGAGACCCGGCCCCTACCTCAGACATTGTGATTCCTGAGGTCTGAGATAATGTCCTTGCATAGTTAACTAGCATCCCAAGTAACTCTGATGCAGGTAGTCTGTGAATTTCACTTTGACACAATACCTCTTACTGCATTCTTCTGGATGAATTCACACTCATATATTCATCATCTGATGTGATTTTCCATTTGTTGCTATTATTTTAAACATTTTCCCAGGTTGCCCCATTTCTACACATTTTGTTTCTCAAGAGTAAAAGCTCTATTCCCCCCTTTCATACCCACTAGGTCCCTATTGGGTTAGCGGGTTCCTAGCACTTCTCTCTGCTGAAAACACAACTTCCCCCTATTTCCCTTACCTGTGTAGCACCCACTCCCCTTCAAGACTCAGTTCCCACTGCTCCTTGTGAACTGATCCCATGAGTCAATGTGAGGCACTCCTGCCACACTTTCCCATGGCAGCCCACAGCTCTCCCACCAGAGCATGGGACACAGGACACACATCTTTCTGTTTCACGTACACGACATTCTGTATTTCCTTACTGATTTTATTCCAACCTCACCTACTAAATACTTGCTGGATCCCTTTGTGAGGGGAGGAACTTTGGTTTTCTTGCTCATTATTATATCTCAGCACCAAGCACAGAGCCTGATACATACTAGGCACTTAATGATTACTTGTAGAATAAATGAATGAATGAACTGAGAAGAATGACTAAGAAGAAAGAAACATAGGAGAAGAAACTTAAAAAAAAAAGAAAAGCCCCTTAATTCACAATAGGCTGGGAAGTATGGTGACAACAACCTTTGGGGCCAAATGGGGCACCCAGGGGATGGACAAGGGGCGATGTGAATCCCTAGTTACTTCACCAGCTTCATTTTCCCTCTGGATCCAAGTCAGTTCAACTCGATACATATGTAATCAGTGCCTACGATGTGACAGGTACTCTGCTAGACACTGGGGAAACAAAAATGTGTGAGACACAGCTCCTGAACCTGCAGGTGTGATTTTTTTTTTTTAATTTTTTATTTATTATTTATTTATTATTTTTATTTTTGGCTGTGTTGGGTCTTCGTTTCTGTGCGAGGGCTTTCTCCAGTTGCGGCGAGTGGGGGCCGCTCTTCATCGCAGTGCGCGGGCCTCTCACTATCGCGGCCCCTCTCGCTGCGGAGCAGAGGCTCCAGACGCTCAGGCTCAGCAGTTGTGGCTCACAGGCCCAGTCGCTCCGCGGCATGTGGGATCTTCCCAGACCAGGGCTCGAACCCGTGTCCCCTGCATTGGCAGGCAGATTCTCAACCACTGCACCACCAGGGAAACCCAGGTGTGATTTTTAAAGTGAAACCATCTTGTGATCTATATGTCAGTGTGTTTAACTATTTAATAGGAAACAAGAAATGACGATATTCCACTCTCAGGAGAGTTCAAGTGATTCTGAGTCTTATAATTGCCACATCATTTAAGAGAAGCCTTGGGCTTCCCTGGTGGTGCAGTGGTTAAGAATCCACCTGCCAGTGCAGGGTACACAGGTTCGAGCCCTGGTCTGGGAAGATCCCGCATGCCGTGGAGCAACTAACCCCGTGAGCCACAACTACTGAGCCCACATGCCACAACTACTGAAGCCCGTGCGCCTAGAGCCCATGCGCCGCAACAAGAGAAGCCACCACAATGAGAAGCCCATGCATCGCAACGAAGAGTAGCCCCCGCTCGCCACAACTAGAGAAAATCCACATGCAGCAATGAAGACCCAACGCAGCCAAAAATAAATAAATAAATAAACGAATAAATTAAAAAAAAAAGAGAGAGAGAAGGCTTAAAAAGCCATGAGACATAATGGGGGAAAAAACCAAGCTTTAAAGTCCAGTGAACCCAGGTTGGAGAGCATTGGCTGCATGTATAAAATAGATTTGATAATAATAATGACACTCCTGGCATATAATAGCAATGGTTAACATTACTAAGCCCTGTGCCAGGCACTCTGCTAAGCTCCTTTCATGCATTAACTTATTTAATCCTCTTTTCATGCATTAATTTATTTAAGTAATTTGCCTAAAGTGACACCTGATAACACATGGCACAGCTGGGATTTGAACCGGGGACTGGCTGACGAATAAATGAGATAATAATGTAGGTACAAGCCTGGTGTGGTTCCTGGCAGATGATAAGCCTTCAACAAAAGGCCTCCAATATTCTTATTACACTCAAGAAGGCTGGGCCCACAGAATTATCGCCTCTGGGGTGAGTTACTATGTGGACAGTTCAGCAGATAGGGAGGAGGCCTGGGTTCCTGAGTCCGTGGCACAAACTGGAGGAAGGAAAGGAGCCAACTGGCCACCAGGGCTGCTACAACTCCAGACTCAGGAACCATCCCCCAACCCCATTCCTCGGGAACCACAGCATCTTAGGGTTACAGGGGCCTCACGGGTCACCCAGTCAGGGTCCCAATCTGGTACATGCTCCCCCTACCATGCACCTGCCAAGTGGCTGTCTCTGCTTCCATCTGTCTCAGCCTTACCCACCTTCTGAATGCCATCTTTTCATTGTTCTCCAGCAGAGGCAACAGCACACAGAGCTCAAGCCCCAGAAGTCATCACTGGACAACACCTTCAAGATCTTCTAAGTCAACCCCATGTGTTTTGCCTGTGGCCTGCTGAAAGTGGGGACCAGCAGTGACCTAACCTTAAGAGAGGCTAGAGCTCTTCCCTCCCTCCTACAGAATAGTCATTCTTTGCCATCCCCCCTTTTCCCTCCTTGTCCGTCCAGGAGGCAATGAGAAGCAGGAAAGGCTCTTGTGTTCACGAATCCGTATTAACGTTGGTACAGGTCAACGACAGGTCCTACTGTACAGCACAGGGAACTATATTCAAAATCCTGTGATAAGCCATAATGGAAAAGAATATAAAAAAGAATATATATATATATATGTGTAACTGAATCACTTTGCTGTACAGCAGAAATTAACACAACATAGTAAATCAACTATACTTCAATCAAAATATATTATTTAAAAAAATCGGTATGGGCTAGAGAGGTCCTCAGTTCTGGGGAACCAGGTGGTGGGCACCACGGCCGAGAGCTGGGAGGCATGGTCAGAAGAGAGCATCTCAGGCTCAGGTGCTCAGAAGGCCAGAGATCCACAGCCCTGCAAGCGCTGGATCCAGAAGCCGGCACACACAAGTCCTTGTTAAAGCTCATGGGCTATAGAGTGCTCACTGATGACTAATTTTCATCTGCAAAGCTCTCCTTGCCTTTCCTTTCACCAACAGTAGAACCTGGGGAGGGAGGTGTCAGAATAGAATGTGCTGCCCCTGGAAGCCTCTTCACTTAGCTATCAGCACCGGGGCTCATTAGTGAGGGGCAGTGACTAAAACCCCACTTCCGGCTGTATTTCTTTCTCTCAGCACACAGCAGGCAAGGCTAGGCCTTGTCAGCCCTTGATGAATCAGGACAGCTGTCTTCTTCAAAGGGCCGGTACCTCACGATGGGGCAGGCCTTCAGATTTTCCAGTCCCAACTCTCTCTTGAAACTGTACCAGGATCCTGACCTCCTAGGCAGGCATGAGTCAGGAACTTCTGTTATTACCATTTGGTAGCTTGTATGTTAATAGGTGCTTGAAAAAGCAAAACTGAGTTGAATCTGAGTGTGAGTCTATTCTTGGAACCGGTGCCCTGCCCCCGAGGCCTCTCTCACTCAGCTCCAGCCTTCCCCTCCTGTGTGGGTCCCACAGCCGCTGCAGAAATTTGAATTTCAAGTGTGAACACCCTCCCTGGACCTCATCACCAGTTCTTCCTAACAACCAAAGCTTTCACTGCCCCTAAGACTTGTTCGTAGGCTATTTTTAACCTGTCCTTTCTTTTTAAAAAAAATTACACCAAGAGGAGCTTAATGAGCCCCATTTAGCTTTTTGTCGAAAAAGAAAATTTGCAGACATTAACCAATAAGCGCTACTGAACACCGTGGCGGGCTGGCATGCCTCCTCAAACCAGCCTCTCCTCTCCTCAATACAAGAGCTCATTTTTGGACAGAGGCCTCTGCACGACATCACAAACATGCCACACAGGGTTCATCGTGAACTTAAACGAAGGTGGAGAATAGGTGAGGGGTTCAGGAAAAGAACTCAGGGATGCAGAGGGCAGGCTCGGGGAAGGAAGGCAGAGTTCCTGAGGGATGGAAGTCCTGCTGCCTAAAGCTGCTTTGAGCACCTCTTGCTTGCGTGACCCTGTGCTTCTAACGGGCCAGCAGGACAAAGGATAGGAAACACAGTGAGATTTCAGATATCTGTTCATTAACATGTAGAACTAATACACACACACTCCACATCACCACCAACAACAACTAAAACAACAAAAAACAAACAAAAAAGAGCCCGAGTGTTCTCGCAGAGCATGAGATACTACGGCAATAAACATCTTAGCTGTCCATCCACCTAAACCCAAGAGTCCATCTGGGTCAAAGCTGATTCCAGAAAAAGGTTCTCAGCTGCTCTGCCGGGCAAGATTACAACTTACTCACAAATTACAGTACTACCCCCAGCAGGATCAAAGCAGTCAGAGCATGGCCGTTTGCTCCCTGGACTTTCGAGTTCAAGTATCATGGACAGCTTTCCAGGCATGAAAGGACAGCTCCCACCTCCTCGATGCTCACATCTAGCCATGCGGTTGTTCCAAAGTCCACTGATGACCTTCCCAGTCACGGCACTGGCATTCTTAATTGGGGCTCAGTCATGGCTTTACCTAGTAGACTCACAGTAAATGCTCCCTGGCCAGAAGTTTCCACATGCTGTTAGAGGCACGTAAATTGAGTCCGTAACTGCTGCTGGTGTGTTGAAGGCTTGGGGATAAGAGACGGAAATACTTGACTTCAGCAGAGAAAAAAACTTCCCCTTTGGATAAGTAGTCCACCCTCTCTGAACTGTGTTAGTGTTACAATGTACCAATCTTTAGAATCCATGTTATTTCAAGCATCCTGTGATATCTCAGAAGATAAAAGTGCTGGCTCAGAGCTGAATAAAGTACCGTTGGACCATTTTAGCTAAATGAAAAGATTTTTAGGTTGCTGAGAAATAAAGGAGAAATTTGTAGATAACAGGAATCACTTTTAAATTTATTATTGCAAAAAAGAATTTTTTTGTGGTCAAAGTGAATGTGGAGTATTTATTCATGCTGTACACAACATCAGTTAATTAATCAAAAGCAGACAAGATGAGAAGAGTAGTTCTTCTGAGTTGCCACTCAAGTCTAGTGCTCATAATGAAAAGGGCAAAGAATCTCGTGTTAAGACTCTCGAGCAATTTTCAAAACTCAACAGCCCCATCAAAAAAGCAATTGGCTGAGGGCTTTACTTGCATGTTTGCTAGTGAGATCAAAGAACAAAGCCACAGTATTCACTTCATGCATAGCATAAAAAGAAATTGTGTATTTGTTCTTATTCAAGACTTGAACTTAGGTGTAGAAGAGGCCTTGTCCCTTGTTCTATGGCTACAGGATAGAGTGGAGATGAAGAATCAACCTCTGTGTCTGTGCTCATACTGTTCCCTCTGCCCATGGAAGTCTCCCTGCCCTGTCTACCAGGAGAACTCTTATCCATCCTTTGGGACCCAGCAAAATGATCACCTCTACTATGAAGTCTCCCTTGATATACTAGACAGGGTAAAATCTTTCTGTTTTTATTTCTGTCTCTCCCCCACCAGACTGTGAGCTCTTCAGGGATCCAGAAAATGTTTCATTGATGTATGTGTATGAGTACAATGTTTGACTCACAGCTAATAAGCACTCAGTAAATCTTGTTCTTATTTATAATGTATAAAAATAAATTCTTGTTGAATGAATGCATGTTTGGCAATGGCAAGAAGAACACAGAATACAAAGGACTGATGGTGGGCATTAATTCATAAGTTAGTAACAATTGCGCAAGACAAGGGGAGAGACTGAAGAATCAGAAGACAGAGTCTAGATTCTGGTTGGGAGAGTCAGAGAAACACACGTGAAACAGCAGGGGAAACATGAAACAATCTATGATTACATCTTACAGTCAATGGCTCAGAGCAGTAGGAGGGGTGTGTCAGAGCTTGATATTTAAGTTCTACTCCCCGCCCAGGAGAATTACCCCAAACCAATGCTTAAAAGTCAAATAGCTGTCAGAATCCCTTTTCTGGGTTGTTCCTGACCCCACTTTGCACTCAGACCTTGTTCTACTTTGCTTATTTTCTGAACAGTCCAGCCCCTTTCTCATCTCCCCAGCCTCTACCCTACTTCCTGCTTTTGCCCTTGAATTCTCTGCAAATCCAACCCCAATCCCCTCTCACCAACTCCTAGCCTGTGACTTCTCTCCTCCTTCCTGGCTGCCCTTGCTCAGACTGACACCCAGCAGGTGTCCTCCTTGCAAGGACCTCAGAACCCTCACTCATGAGCCAGGGCAGACCTGGAGGGTTTGGGCCAGTGGCTAGTGTTCACCCTTTTCTTGGCATTAGAGGGTTTTCTATGAGGACCAAAGTGGTTATGGAAGATCCTTGAAGGGGGAGCTGCCTCACCCTGCCACACCCTCTAGGCTCCACACAAAGAGAGGTTCTGCCTCAAACCCAGTATTTGCAGAACTGGTGTCTCAGTTGCTAATCCTCACTTCATACTTGCTCTCACCTTTCTTTTATCCTTTTCTGGCCAATGATTCTGCTTGCTGTCTATAGCTTAATGCCACTGTTGGCTTTCTGATGCCCAATTCTGTGTCCCTGGCTTCTGATCCTAATTTGCTTCTGAAAACTTCTGAAGATCGCCTTGCCTCCTTGGTGCAGCCTGGGGCTAGAGCACTCATGAGACAGTTACTTTAGCGTTTAACCAGGCCCCTGGCACCACATTGCTATATTATGTCTCCCTGGACCCTTTCTCAACATCTATCCAGGTATCCTGAAAAGTGAGAGGCTTCATGAGGAAGGTGTGACTGGGTCTGATTCAGAAGGGTGAATAAGAAAGGTTGGCAGGGGCTTCCCTGGTGGTGTAGTGGTTAAGAATCCACCTCCCAATGCAGGGGACACGGGTTCGAGCCCTGGTCCAGGAAGATCTCACATGCCGCAGAGCAACTAAGCCCGTGTGCCACAACTACCAAGCCTGCGCTCTAGAGCCCGGAAGCCACAGCTACTGAAGCCCGCACGCCTAGAGCCCATGCTCCGCAACAAGAGAAGCCACTGCAATGAGAAGCCCGCACACTGCAACAAAGAGTAGCCCCCGCTCATGGCAACTAGAAAAAGCCTGCGCGCAGCAACAAAGACGCAACTCAGCCAAAAATAAATAAGTAAATAGATAAATAAATAAATTTATTTTTTTTTAAAAAAAGAACGGTTGGCAGGTGGTGAGAATAACAAAAAATGGGTCTGAAGAGAATAATAGTTCATGAGATGGGGAACTTTGGATCAGTCTTCTGGTAATTTCATCCTGGAACTGGGTCATATTTCAGGGCAGCCACTGACAATGCTGCTATCCAAATTAAGAACACCATAGTGTGCAAAAAACAGCCACCAAGGCAGCAGCTAGAGTTCAAGAAATCACAGAAACCATCTAACTTTGAGCAAATCGTTGGTCACTTTATTTATATATCTCTAAGAAAGAAGTTGTGGATTCTGAAGCTTGCAACCTCATGTGTTATCTTGAACAGCTGGACATTTAAAAGCTTTGTTTGATTAGTGCACCAACCATTTGGTATTAAGGGTCAGATTGTATGATCATTCTATTGTGCATACTAACAGAATATCTACAAGGTTCTGATTTCCTATTGCCCTACTCTAGAGAACTTGGGCAGAGCCAGCAATCTCTATCTTAAGCACATCTTTTGGGAGTAAGTTGATACCAAGGAAAATGATTGATAGGTTCAAGTTAAGTGGCTCTAATTCAGTGAGGACTAGAAAAGCTATGGACAACAGATACCCCAGTAAGAGCCCTGGGAAAGGAGCACAGTGTGTGGAGTCAAGGAAACAGACTGCTTATGGAGGCTGTACCGTATTCTTTCTCTGGCCACCCTATGATAAACAACTTAAGACTCTCAGTGGCTACAACAGCAGAGGTTGATTTCTTGATCGTGTTATGTGAACATGTTATATAAACAGGAGTCGTCCTATAAGTCTGCATTGAATTGCATAGCATAGGCTCAGCCCTCATGCTGGCTGTAACTCTGTACCACATTTTCTTTAGTCCAAGATCCAGGCTGAAGGAGCAGCTCTAATCTGGCACATTAATATTCCCCAGGAAGGGACTGGTGGCACAGTGGTTAAGAATCTGCCTGCCAATGCAGGGGACACGGGTTCAAGCCCTGCTCCAGGAAGATTCCACATGTCACAGAGCAACTAAGCCCGTGCGCCACAACTACTAAGCCTGCGCTCTAGAGCCCGCGAGCCACAACTACTGAAGCCCAGGTGCCTAGAGCCCGTGCTCCACAACAAGAGAAGACACCACGATGAGAAGCCCGCAACCGCAACGAAGAGTAGCCCCCGCTCGCCGCAACTAGAGAAAGCCCGTGTGCAGCAACGAAGACCCAAACGCAGCCAAAATAAATAAATAAAATAAAGTAAGAGTAGTAACCCATGAAGAGGGAAAAGAGAGGTGGTGAGAAGCCATAACAGCTCTTAGAGCTCTTCCTTTAAAAAGAAATGGTCGGGGCTTCCCTGGTGGCGCAGTGGTTGAGAATCTGCCTGCCAATGCAGGGCACACGGGTTCAAGCCCTGGTCTGGGAAGATCCCACATGCCACGGAGCAGCTAGGCCCGTGAGCCACAATTACTGAGCCTGCGCGTCTGGAGCTTGCGCTCCGTAACAAGAGAGGCTGCGATAGCGTGAGGCCCGTGCACCGCGATGAAGAGTGGCCCCCGCTTGCCGCAACTAGAGAAAGCCCTCGCACAGAGACGAAGACCCAACACAGCCATAAATAAATAAATAAATAAATAAAAATTTAAAAAAAAAAAAAGAAAGAAAGAAATGGTCCATGTCACTTTCACTCACATTTCATTGGCAAAGCAAGTCATGTGGCCAAACCTGAGGGTGCTGTTTGGGAAAGTATAAATCTCCCACAGAGGAGAACAGTAGACATTGGAAACAATATCACAGCTGCCATAGGATGGACCTTGAACATCAGACCCAGTGGTTTATAGCTAATGCATAGGAAACCACTGTAAGCTTCTGAGGCAAGCAATGGCACCAGAAAGCTGTATCACAAAGCCATCTACTTTGCTTGTAAATATAGATTGGGGTGGGGGGGGGAGAAGAGCATGCTGGGTAAGGGCCTCGGCTGGAGACCATTACATTAATTCAAGAATGAGTCAATGGATTTGGGTTGGGGATTATGCAGAGGGAATGGAGAGAAACATTTGGGTAGAATAGTTATTTTAAAAGCGAAATAGACAGGGCCATTTACCTGGATAGATATGGGAGCTGGAGGGGTGTGCGTCAAAGATGATTCCAAGATTTCTCCACACTAGCTGAGCTGTGAGGCATTGAAACATGTTATTTAGTTGATGGTAAAGAGCCTTCTAAAGATTTCTCAGAATCACAGCACACTGATTTTCAAGGTCGATGTGCAGCAGTTATGATGCAGTAGCTATAAAGAGCACTGAACGTGGCCTCAAAAATCTGGGCTGGGTTCCTGCGTCCAGTGTTTATGAGCTGTGTGGTTATGGGAAAATCCCTTTACTTTTCTGTCTCGGTTTTTGCATTTGTACAAAGGGAGACAGTGATCCATACCTCACAGAATCGCTTGAGAACCACGTTTCCCGTGAAAATTCTTCATAGCGATTTATAAGGTATGAATATCAGAGCCCTGGTTGGAAGTGTGTCCTCAGTCTAGCCACCGATGATTATATACTGTCTTGGATTGTTTTGGGGCTTAAGGCCTGCCACCGCCTCATTCTTGAAATCTATCTTGAGGTTTCCTTGTTGAAACCCCGGGCGTAGAGCCAGATAATGTAAACTACGGATCACAGCCTCAAGAGACTAGAGGAGCCAGATAGGTAGTTTAAAGGTAGGTCACGTATAGGGAACGTGAAGCACTTTTGGAGGAAACGTTAAGACGTGGTACAGAGAACGTTCCCTGTTACAGATAAAACAGCACGCACAAAATAATAAAGGGCAGCAGGCACCCCTATCCCGCCCCCCCACACCACACCCCCACCCCGCAGACCATCAGGAGTGGCCTGGGTGCTTGTGAACTGCAGAGAGAGAAGCAGCTGAAAGGGGGCAGCAGTGGCTCAGCCTCAGCACGAGCTTGCTGTGCAGGAATTACTCAAGGTTTGCCAGATGTTCTGGTTGTTAAAAGTGCTGGAAATCTGGGTATTTATGTGACATTTCCTGATTACTAAATATTGGCAGCTAATTGAAAAAGATTTTTAGAAAACACTCTGCAGTTAAAACACATCTGCAGGCCGTGGGTGCACAGACTGTCACCCAGGTATCACAAAAAGAGAAGGGGGACGAACATGGTTACTCACAGAACTCTTACTGAGTGAGAAAGAGAGAAAAGAGGAGAGATTTTAGGAGATGAGGCAAAAATCAGGGAGGGAAGTGGCAAGAGGAACTATTCATTAGCACGCTGGAGATAAACTTCCAGGGGATGTCAGGGAATGGGAGGCCCCTGGTCACCTGGTCTCAGGAACTCAGATTTAGATTGAGACTTAGCTGCCCTTTGGCTCCGGGGCCCTGCCTGGGCTGGGAGAGTGATCAGAAACAGGGGCCAGGATGGTTACCTCCTCCTCTGTGTCCCCACTGCCTATGCCAGGGAGCCGCTCACCCTAGGACAAAGCAGACTTTTAGTTCCATGACGACTCTCCACCCTCAACTTTATTTTCAAGTCATCTCCAGGCCAAACTGCTTTTTTGTTTGTTTGTTTGTTTTTGTTTTTCGGTGTTTTGTTTTGGGGTTTTTTGGCAGCGCCGTGCATCTTGTGGGATCTTAGTTCCCCAACCAGGGATTGAATCCGGTCCCTTGGCAGTGAAAGCTGGGAGTCCTAACCACTGGGCCACCAGGGAACTCCCACAAGCCACACTGTTTTAAAGATCTATCAGATTAAGTTTCAGACAGTAATTATAGACATAATAATCTTTCAAACCCAGAATGCTAGCATTTCACCCTTGAGTAAGAAAACCCTCCAGGCTGGCTTTTCTCTTCCTGTGTTCACATTCCTCTCTCCAGCCCAAGCCCTGCTCAGCCTCATCTTGACAGGTCAGGTTTCCGGCTGCGCTCATCTTCCCTTCCCACAGACAAAGCTCTAAGGAGACATCCCAAACGGGGGTGGTGGGGTGGGTTCCGTGTGGATTTTTAAACATTCAACTCACCATTTGGAAACGGCAATCACCCTTCCTTCCTCTTTTCAAACGACCGTATAAATCAGTTTGCTCTGGGAGCTGGTTCTGTTTTGTTTTGTTTTGTTTTAAAGTCTAGCCCGATTCCTTTCCACAGTGCTTTTTCTTAGGATTTCTGTGTCATTTCAACTTTCAACTGCCAAAACTGTAATTAAGGTCCCCACTTGCTATTTTATGTCACATCTATGTTCTTTTATTTCATTTAAACCTTTTCTTTTAGCCAGATTAGACTACATAGCCACTTTACTACACAACATGACAGTTTTAAAGTAATACGTTACGAGGAAGTGAATGTTTAATCTTCTCTAACTTACTCTTTTCACTACTGTGTTACTTTGCTTAAATACTTTCCTTAGTAAGAATATAATTTAGGACTTTGGAATTATTATTTTGCAATTTTTTGTTAACTCAGATGAGCTTGTTTTCCTGTTTGCTAGAGAACTAACAAAAAGGTAATATTTTCTACTAAGTTTCTTCTTTTGCCACACAAACTACCAGGTACTGTTTTAATAAAAGACTTGGAGACTGAATATGAATGCCTTTTCTCAATTAACAACTACTTAGAGAACAGCATGATATGAAAAAATCTCTTCCTAGGAAAAAATTTCCTTATTTGTATTGATTAAAAATCTGTAATAAATCTATTCATTTATTAAAACGTAATTATTGAGTGCCTACTATGTGTCAGACACTATTCTAAATACCTGGGATACATCAATGAGCAAGACAGATAAAATTTCCTGTCTTTAAAGGGCTTATATTCTAGGGACTTCCCTGGCTGTCCAGTGGTTAGGACTCCAAGCTTCCACTGCAGGGGGGCACCAGTTCGATTCCTTGTCAGGGAACTAAGATCCTGCATGCCGTGCAGCACAGCCAAATAAAAATTTTAAAATAAAATAAAATAAAAAAGTTTATTATTTAAAAAAAGGCTTATTTTCTAGCAGGGAGAGATAGCTATTAAACTGTATATATATAAAATAAGCAAATGATGAGTGCTCAGAGGAAAATAATAAAGCAAGGTAAGAGGAATGGGAGTAGGAAGGGAGTTTCAATTTTAGATATGGTTGTGCTTAGGGGATGCAGATCAGGTAAGAACCTTGCAAACCAATGTAAGGATTTGGGCTTTAGTCTGAGTAAAATGGGGAGCTATCACAGGGCTTGGACAAAGGAATGAGATGACTAGACTTACATGTTAAAAGGATTACTTTGGCTGCTGTTGAGAATACACTGTAAGGGAGGGATGGGACAAAAGCGTGAAATGGAAGCACACAGACTAGTGAAGTGGCTAGTGAGTTAGCCCAGGAGAGAGATGACAGTGGATGGAACCTAGGTATAGCATTGGAGGGTGTGTGTTTGGAAGGTAGAGCCAATAGGATTTACTACAGTTGTGACGTAGGTTCTGAGAGAAGAGTCAAGGATGATTCCAAGGCTTTTAGCCCAAGCAAGTGGAAAGATGGACTTGCCATTTACTAAGAGTGGGAAATCTGTGTGGGTTGCACAGGTTTCTGGGGGAAATCAGTTTGGTTTTCAACTCAATTTTGAGGTATCTATTAGAGGTCTAATGGGAAAAACAAGTAAGCAGTTAGAAATGCAATTTGGTGCTCAGGAGAGAGAACTATGTTGGAGATGTAAATGTGGAGTTGTTGGCATAGAGAGGGAATCCAAAGCTCTAAGACTAGATGAGCTCCTTGGAGGGAGGGAGTGCGGTGTCTTGGAAGGGAGGAGAAGACAGCTTACCAAAGAGGAGGGAGTAGTCAATGTGTTCAATGCCACTGAGAGGTCAATTAAGGGCCAAGAATTGATCACAGTATTTAGCACAAAACGAGATGACAGTGTCCTTTGCAAGATCAATTTCAGTGATGCAATGGGTAAAATCCCGATTAGATGGAGTTGAAGAGAAAATGGAAAGAAGTGAATTGGAGATAATAAGTATAAACAATTCTTTTGAGATGTTTAGATGCAAGGGAAAGAGAAGAAGTGGACTGGGGAAAGCAGGGTCAAGAAAAATTTTATTCCTAATGATGGGAGGATAACATTTAAAAAAATGGTGATGGCAGTCATCCAGTAGAGAGGGGAAAGGGGACAGGGCTCAATTGCTAGAGCAAATCAAATCTCAATCATTTGAGATTGAATGAGATCTGGCGCAAAAGTGAAGGGACTGGCTTTCGATAAGAACATGGATAAGTTCATCCTTAGTAGTAGCAGGCAGGAAGGCAGAGGATATGGGTACAGACTCTCAAGTAGTTGGCTTTGGTATTTCTTTATGCTTTTTAAAAAAAATTTCCCCAGTGAAGGGAATACTTAGACTAGGGTTACCAATTAAGAAGCTCTGGCTTACCAGTCAGGCAACCCTGATCTGATCTCCCTATGAGTCCATTTTAGAAGGTATAGGTCCATTTCTTTCTTCTCATTGTGGTTGATTAACACATTTACCCTTAGTTTTTCTAGTTTCAATTTCACCACATTATTTCTAACTATAGCAGTCTGGCAATTCTCCTTTCCCTTTGGACCTTATGTTACGTCAGGATGCATCGAGAGTTACCTTACGCACCCCACTCGGTTCCTTTTCTCCACACTGTTCTCCACCCTCCACCTATTCATTTCTAGTCTGGTCTCCAGCATTTCAGTCTCCTTAGCTGTGAAGAAGGCAGACAATTTGTTTCCTACCTCCAAGGCTGAGAGTTTAAATAGGTCTAAGAAGTAAAATGGTTTTAACCCATGTAAAGAGATAGAAGAGAACAGTGGGAGGTAGCACAGGAGAAGAAAGATAAGAGTACTGCTTACCATGTGCTTAGGTTGAACCGCGACTATGTAATTTCTAAGCCTTATATGTATGTGAGCCCCCAGGTGTTGCATGTTATGTAAGCTGCACTATTTACAGAATAACCATAGACTAAGAAATCTGTCACACTTATAATATGTGGATACACTTATAGTAGGTAGTATTTACTTAACGGTAGCTATGTTCTAGGCGCTTGGCTAAGACCTTTCCATATGTGATTGAATCCTTGGTCTCACAATATCTGGAGATAGGTGCTATTATCTCCATTTCAATAACCAAGAGAGGTGAGAGAAAGAGAGAGAGGCTCATATAATTTGAAATCCTGTAGCTCTTGAGCTCATCGGTGTTACTGCCACTTCCCAAGCAAATATATTCCACATTTATTTGTGTATGGTTATACAGGTGCAACCAGATTTAGCTCTGTCCCACCAGGGCTATTCTTCACTCTATGAGGAATTCATCATGATATTATTCATAAGCTACCCTTTTGGATATTTGGGATGTATTTGGGATCAACTTATAAAGCTTGATTTTTGCACAACTTTTCAAAAACATGTTTACAGATTACTGAAATTCATATCGCTTACCACATGTTGGGCACGCTACTGGGTGACAAACACAGGAACAATGCAAAATCACTCCTCCAAGGAGCTCAGATTCTTCTCTAGTAGGAAAGTCAGTTATTCATTCACTCATTCAATAAGTATTACTGGGACTTCCCTGGTGGCGCAGTGGTTAAGAATCTGCCTGCCAATGCAGTGAACACGGGTTCGAGCCCTGGTCCGCGGAGCAACTAAGCCCGTGTACCACAACTACTGAGCCTGCGTTCTAGAGCCCGCGAGCCACAACTACTGATGCCCGCGTACCACAACTACTGAAGCCCGAGCGCCTAGAGCCCGTGCTCCGCAACAAGAGAAGCCACCTCAGTGAGAAGCCCGCGCACCACAACGAAGAGTAGCCCCCGCTCGCCGCAATAGAGAAAGCCCGCGTCAGCAACGAAGACCCAACGCAGCCAAAAATAAGTAACTTTATTTTTTTTTTAAAGTGTTGAGTGCCTTAGGGCATGCGAAGTGCTACAATTTAGGTAAACACAAATCAACTTAGAATCACAATACTTGGTAGAAAGAGATGCATGTATAAAGGCCTTTATCTTACATGGTCCTCAGTATTGTGAGTGTTTGGACTTCTAGAGCCAGGCTTCGGGGCTTAAAAGTCTAGCTCTGCCATTTAAAGGCCGTGTGATCTTGCACTGCTTATATAACCTCTCCAGGCGTCTCTAAAAAATGAGGATAGTAGAAGTATTTCTCTCCTAGGGTTGCCGCAAGGACTAAAAGTGGACACATGTACAGTACTTAGAGCAGTGCCCGGCCTATCACAAGCACTGTGTTAGCTGTTGTCATTATTAGTGTGATACAGATTTAACAAGTGCTGGAATAGTTGCCGATTTGTGACCATAACTCAACAAAGGACAGTAAATATTCTTAAGTCTCTGCTGACTAAAACTTCCTTGAAGCCTTATTGTGTTTGCCCCACCAGATCCCTGTAGACAGGCCTAGAGTAGCCTCAGACGCCTCTTCTATCATATTTCTTCATTTTGAATCCAATGTCAAATCAGTTATCATTCTTTACTGCCTCCTACCTGTTTGTTTTCCTTGGGGAATAGGGGAAGCTGACCTTTTTTTTGCTTCCTAGACCCTCAGAGTGATCTTCATTATTTGTCATTGGTACAGCTCTTAGCAATTTTATCTTAAAATTTTTTTTGTTTACAGTTTTTTGTTTCTTATTATCAAAGTAATAGGTGCTCAACATAAAAACAATTCAAACATACAGAAATTTGTAATGGAAAGCAAACGGCCCTAGTAATCCCACATCCAGAGATAACCACTGTTAACTGCTTGTTATATATGCTTCCAGATTTCCTCTAAGCATACATTTTATAACATGTGTATTTTTGACAAAATATGCAAATAAAATGGGATCATACTATTCATATTGTTCTGCAACTTGCTTTTTTCACTTACAGATTTTGGACATTCTTTCATGTTAGTACAAATAGGTCTCTTATTTTTATAAAACAAGTTAAATTTGCCTTAACCAGTTCCCTACTGGGATTTTGTTATTAGACTTATACACCGTTATACGTTTCCTCTGTTATAAACAATGCTGTAATAAACATACCTGTACTTATATTTTTCTACATGTGTGTAAATATTTCTGAAATACATAATTTTTGCACACATATGTCCAAAGTATAAATTCCTAGATGTGGAATTGCCTGGTCAAAAGAACCTCACATATTAATTTCATCCCAAATTGCTAAATTGTCCTCCAAAGGGATTTACCAAATTTGCACTCATTTATAAGAATATGTACCTCTTTCTCTACATTTGACTGTTTTCTGAGTATTACTTTTTTCTTTTCTCAAGTTATCCCACTCCGGAAATCACATTTCTCTCAAATCTAGAATCACAGTTTAAAACTCAAGGGAGATCAAAACACAGAACAGTGTTTTTACAAACAGCAAAACATTCCAAATTAATTATAGCAGTGAGGTGTTTTCAATCCAAACAAACATCACACCACTAGACGTTAACAGTTTTAAAACAGCTCTAACCTCCCAGATCAGCGAATCTGGTACTGTAACTAGATCACCTGCCGCAGCTCCTGCCTACACACCTCCTTCTTGGCTGGGTTTGTGGAATAGGAGAGGCTGCTGGCACAAGGGACAGGGCAGGGAAAGTGAGAAAGCAAGAGGACGTCAAAAGGGCTCAAAATCTAGTATCATCTTGTGAGCAGTCTAGGACTGTCCCTTGAGTGTGTCCTGGACGTCTGTTCATACTCCTCCTCAGGGCTGCTCTACTTTACTTCCAGTGCCTGAGGAACAAGTGCTCGCTCTCCAAGGGTCAGTTCTACCCCCTTCTCTCTGAAGTCCTTCCTGAAACCCTAGAAAACCACTCTCTTTACTGTCTCATTATATCTGAACTCACACTTTCCTGAGTACCTGTAACATTTTGTGCAGCATGCTTATGAACAACATTTAGATGCTTAGTAAATGCTGATTGAACATTCACTGACTTGGAGAGATCTTGGTAGAAGAGAGATGAGATTTCCCATTGTTCACAGAAACGGGTGGATTCAGATAAAAGGAGATATTGAAGTACTGGGCTGGAACCATTTGTCATGTTAAAAACCAACAATTCCAAACATCCCTCCTGACGTTATTTCTTGACCCCTACGTCTCCCCACCCACGAAAAAGACTGCAAATATACTTTGATCTTACAACAAAAACAAGAGGGAAAACTATCAGGTTGGGAAACACTTCTTAGCGGAGGACAACCTTTCGTCTGCCTGCTTCAGATACAAGACATTTTTGGCATAAAAGAATGGGGGGGAAAAGAGTAGACTCAGATTAAAACAAGAACTGACTCTCTCGTGTATGTTTAATAGCAGACACTGAACAAATGAGGGTGGGAAGCTATTCGTTCCAAGATAAAAGTTGTGTGTGCCCCAAATCCCAGGAAAGTGCGTTCTCCGTAGGGTTGGAAGCCGCCGAAATGACTTTTACGCAAATTTCCCCCCACCATTTCATTGCATCCCCCACCCCCCCGTCTTACTATCAGAGCTTGAGTTGACAGGATAGCCCCAGGGGGGATGAAGGTTCCTGAGGTGGCCTCGCGCCAGCCTGGCGACACTGGCCGCCGGGCCCCGCGCCCTGTCCAGGTGGGCGTTCTTCAGCTGAGCGATGGGGCGACTGCGAGCTACGGCGGCTGCCCCTCCCCGCCGGCTGCACCTGCGCGCAGTCCAGCAGCCTCCCGCCGCCAGCGTCAGGCCCCGGGCCACCGAAGTCGCTACGCCGCCCCTTCGGCCAGCACGCCCGGCGGCGGAAGCGCCCGGACCTCCGGCAGACGCGGGAGAGCCGGCGGGGGAGAGAGCTCGCCATCACATGGAGGCCCGAGCCCGCCCCATTGGCTGCGGCCGAGCCAGTCGCGGCGCTCGCTGGCTGCGGTTGGTCCCGGAGCTGCAGCGCCTGCACGGGCCCGGAGTCCATGTTACGCTTTGTTTAATTCCCCCCGCTACAGAGTCATGTGCTGCTGCTCCCGTCGCCGCCGCTGCCGCCGCCCGTGGTGCCCCGGCTCCTCCGCCGCGCTTCGAGGTGGCAGCCGCGGGCGGGGCCGCGGAAGCAGGGTCCTGGGCGCCGCGCGCCTCCGCCGCCCCGGCACGTCCGGGAGCAGCCGCCGCACGCCGCAGGTGATGCCGCCACCTCCCGCCTCCGCCTAAGCCGGGGCTAGGCGGCCAAGCTGCCCCCCAAGGTTGGTGCGCGCCTCTCCGGGGCAGGGGCCGGGGGCTGCGCCGGTGGGAGCCGCGCCGGAGCCGACGCGCGCCACCCCGGCGCCGGCGACCTGCCCCGCGGCGCCGCGGCCCGAGAGGAGGCTGCGGCTGGGACCTCGCTGCCGGGGGGCCAGGAGCCCGGGGACGGGGAAGGCGAGCGGGGCCGGGCCGGGCGCCCGCCTCGGCCCGCTGGGGCCCGAAGATCGTTCCGCTTTAGGCAATTTGAGCGGCGGGCGCCGCGGCAGCCGAGTGGGCCCCGCGAGAGGACGGTGCCTGCGACCGCCTCCCTTCGGCTCCCCCCACGCGCGCTCCCTTCTCTCGCCTCCCTCCGCCCCATCGGAAGGGCGGGGGGACCCGGTTACGGCTCCGCTGATTCTTCCCGGAGGTGGGTGTTTGGTGTCTGGCCTCCCTGGCCCGCTGCCCAGAAGGTGAGCCCTTCAACTTCTCCAGAAACGCTTCCCCTCCGCCTCCTTCCCGCGCCGGGTGGGCTGGACTGGGAAGTGAGGGCCCGCCCCGCCCTCAGCGCGAGAGGGAGGGAGCCGGGGGCCCGCAGGTGCACCCAGCCCGCCGCGGGCCATCTCCGGGTTGGGTACCGGTATAATCCGCTTCTAGCTTGTTTGGAAGCGTGGGCACTTGGGAGCCGGACTTCTGCTCGAATCCCGTTCAGTGGCTTGGGAAGGAGGAGGCTTGGGGGTGGTTGCTCAGGGAATCATCACCTCCGCTTACTGGAGGGTTGATAGGGGCCTTCCTCTTTCTCTCCCCCTTTATTTGGGGTATCCCTTATGGATAAAGAGATGAGTTTTTTTGGTTTCTTACAAAGCCAGCCGCGGTAAAGAAGAGCTGCCACAGGTCGAGGGGAGGAGAGGTAGGTCCCTGCTGGAGAGGGAGAGGTGGGGTATGCGGTCCCATTTGGATACGCAGTTGGGGGTGTATGTGGCAGAAGGTGGGGACGTAGGGTTTCAGGAAAGAAATAGTGCAAAGGTGAGAGTGTGGGAGCACTCAGGAGGCGCAGGGGATGGGGAATAGGTATCGGGGAGTCCTAGCCGACTGTGGGGCCCAACTTGAGCCATTTGGACTCCTATGTGGCTCCTTCTGTTTTGCAGATTTCCTCCTTTCCTTCTCCTTGACTTTGAAAAAATATTTCTTGTTGGGCAAAGAAAGCTTTGAGGACATATTTTGAGAGATTCAGGAGTAAAGAGAGAGCTGACTTATGGAGACTTTCCTTAGCAGCTTTGATAATAAAATTCTAGTCAGGCTGCGTTTATTGAGCACCTATTATGTGTTCTGTGCCAGAAGTTGGAAGAGTCTGGGCAGGCAGGGAATTCCCGTCTGCAGTACTGGTGAGGGCTGTTTACTTCATAAACAACCGAAGGGCGCTTCCAAGTGCCAAGAATGACAGTGATTCAGACCTTCCCCGCCAGAGCTTCTGGGGCCTCTGCATGGTACAGACCTGTGGGAAGAAACCTGCACCATTCCCAGTAAATAGGGTCTTCAGGCAGCATTTATTTTTACAACCCATTAATACTGACCAGACACCTCCCATCAGCTAGGACACGGTGAGAGTTGTCTCTTTTCCTGTATTCTACATCAAGTGACTAAAACCCTGTTAAAATACAAGAACAAGATAGGAAAGATCCTGAGATGAAAATTAGGTAAAATAGGGTTCCGGCAAAGTCCTTGGTCTCTATAGGTTAGTAAGGGAGCCTCCCATGAAATGATTAGGTAATCCATAGAGCTGGGGAAAAAGCAATCCAAAATCTTGAATCGGCATGGTTTATTTATATATTTGAACATTTTATCTTAGATTTGTCTCATTTTTATTGAGGGCGTGTGCGTGTGTACTTTGTTGATTAAAACCTAACACATCAGAAGGTTGGAGAGGAAACTGTCCTCACATGACCCAGTCCTCCAGTCTCTTCATGACCATGTGGAATGGTGTATGATGCAACAGTTAAAGTATTGAGCCATATTTGTATCCTTTTCTTTCTGCCAAGGTTTACAGAATTTAAAAAACTTGGTCAAAACTTGACCTTTTTTTTCTTAATTTTTATATTGAACAGAACTTTTTTGATTAATTTTTTAGAAGTTTGCTGTGTTTGTAAGGTCCCAATAGCTAAATTATTTTGGTAGCTGTATTTTGGAAATCAAACTTGGTTCAGTCTCAGTACTGTAGGTAAATAGGCACTAGCTATGAAAAAGTCAAAGTTTTGTCAAAACTGTGTGCTCATGCTTACATATGTTCTTGAAATGGCAGTTGGTAAGGGGTTTCACGTATTTTTCATGTATCATTGGAGCTGATGTTGACATTCTGAGAAATGCCAGCCAATATTTATTGAGTACCAGCAAGAAGCAGAGAACCAGAGTGGGTGCTGTGATGCCTTAACCAGGAAGGAGAGGATTCTTGTACGAATAGAGGGCAAGTAAGACCGCCCACGTGAGGACACCACCAGAAGCAAGGGATTGCATTTGTCTAGGAGGCCAAGGAATACCGAGATGTAAAGGGTGTTTGGAGCCAGCCGCCCGGGAGTGTTGTGTGTGTTGGGGAAGAGGGAAGGAGCACGTATTAGGGGAAGTGTTGAGGTGTGTCATGGGTCAAAAATAGGTTTGCCTGGCTGGAGCAGAGAACATGACTGATGAAGGGAGGTAGAGGGGATCTAGTTAGTGGAAAACTTAAACCACAAGTCAGTGGTGTTAATCATTTGCCTCAAGAGTGGGTCTCCACAGGGGGTGACTTTGCCTCCCAGCAGACATTTGGGAATATCTGGGCATGGTTTTATTTTTGCTTGTCCTAGCTAGGAGGCAGGTGCTACTGACATCTAGTGAGTAGAGGCCATGGATCCTGCTAAACATCCTGCAATGTGCAGGATATCCCCCATGACAAAGAATTATCCCATCTGAAACGTCAGTAGTGCCACGGTTGAGGAACCCTGCCTAGACAGGGAAGGTAAAGGCCGCTGGGAAGTGAAGTTACATCTCAGAATAGGCCTCGAAGGAGGTGGTTTTGACATGTGAGGAAGGACGTTGAGGTTGGGAAGCCAATCTGGGAGACTTCTGCTATGCTCAGGCCAGAAGTGGTTAGGATCTGGGCAAATTCTAATCAGAGAAAAAGGCATTTTTGAGAGATCGTGGCAGATGAGCTAGCAGGGCAGTATAATACTGGGTAAGTGGAGAGTCACAGAATTAGAAATGGTATTTTAGAGAAGTCTTGGTCTAACTTCTTTACTTTAGTAAATTCTTATACTTGTGAGGCAGCCTCTGTTTAAACACCCCCAGGAACAGGGACCTCTGTACTTATGAAAACATGTCATCATATCTTTGGACTGTGTGTATGATTATTATTTGAGCTGAAGACTGCCTCCCCGAAACTTCGTTCTGTTGATTCTTTTCCTCTGGAACTACCCACTTCCCCAGGACAGCCCATCGAATGGGCAGAGACAGAATGACGTCCCCCTCCTGGCCCTCCAGCTGATTAACTTTTCTCAAAGCAAAATAGTCCCATTTCTTTTCACAGTCCTGCATGGGACATGGTTTCTGTCTTCTCAGTTTGTCCACATCTCTCATGGAAAGTTATGGCGACGGGAATTGAATATGGTAATTGAGACCTGATCTGGTCCACAAAGAGTACAGTAGGACAGCTATTTCCTGAGACCAAAGCACAACAAGCATCTACTTTCTGCAGCTTAAGCTTACAAAACTGCCCAGCACAGACTCATGTACAGGATTCTGGACAGTCAAAACTCCCAGATATTTGTTGTATGAGCTGCTGCATCCTGTGTTCACCATGCAGATTTGTGTGTGTGTGTGTGTGTGTGTGTGTGTGTGTGTGTGTGTGTGACGTTGAATGGACGTTTTTTGGTTTGTTTTTGTCCCTGTTCAGTGCTATCCTATTTATTTTGGTCCAGTCTTCAGACCTTTTGAGATTTTAAAATCTTAGTTCTGCCTTGTAATCACATGAGAGAGGAGTGGAGGATGACTTTGTCGAAAGTTTTGTAGTCACTTACAGTAATACTTCATGAAACCCAGTACTTTGTTTGACACTGCTGGTCCTATTTGAGAGCTGGGCGTGCTGGGTGATGGAGGATGAATTCCAGGGGTTGATTAGCCCCAAATTTAGGGGCGTCTGAGAAATTTGTGTTCATGGCCAAGCTACACTGAGTTTGGCTCTTGCTAATGTTTGCACCTGAGGTGCCCTTTCGAAATTATTTCAGGCTGTTGCAAGCTTCTGAAATCGGTACTCCTCTGGGGTCTTTGTAATTCTGTTTAGACATCTGGAAGAGCATTGCTAATGTTCTGTGCAAATCTGAAGCTTGCCAAATCCGAGTTGCTTTTGAAATTTGTGAAGAGGTAAACTGGGTAATAACTGGTATTGGCAAAAACCATGGATGAAGTTTGTTCCCACTCAGGCTAAGTGTTTTTTTTTTTCTTCTTTTTTTTTTTTTGCTAGTATGCCTGAAATACTTCATTAGTGACAGCTTTACATTTGGGGAAGGGGTGGGGGGTGTTGGGGATTAGAGATAGGCCTTTCTCCCAGTACTAAGATTTAGCTTGTTGGTGGTGTAATATCACACTTATCAGATTTCACATGTCTTCACTGAGAAGACATTAGGAAATTAACCATTCTTGGATGTCTTTTGAAGCAGACAGGTTAGAAATCCTAGGTAGCTTAGTGCCAAGTTCAAATCTCCAAATGTTCTAGATCTATCCAGCAAACTAGATTTAAATAAATTACTTGATTCAGGTGGCCGCCATCCAACAGTGTAGAGAGTGCTAGAACAAAATTCCAGATCTCATAGCCAAAATGTGTAACCTCTTTGTTATGAATGTCCATTGTGCCCCGAATCGTTGCAGGTGTGTTGCCTGTCCAGATGGTACAGTCTGCTTGCTCTCACTTCTGTGCTAGCCCACATGGGAAACCTGTCTGTATCCTCTGGAGATGAAGGATATTCCTATGAGAAGAAGGGATTTTTGTGAATTTATGAGATTTCTTGAGGGGGGGAAATATTTGAAAACCCTTGGAGACTGTCCTTTTACACTTTCAAAGGCTGTATCAAAGTTGAAGTCACCTTGGGTTTGAGGATTCAGTGTATCATTTTTGAGTAGGAGGAGGGAATTTTATAGATGGGAGTGATCAACGTTTGAATTAGATAGAGGAGGAAATTGAGGCCCGGGGAGCGGATGTAGTGACAGAGCACGCATTAGTATCCACCTACCTTAAAGACCACAAATTAAGTCTAAGGCTAAAGACATCTCTGCTTGGAGGTGTGTAAACAGTGGGATCCCTTAGGTCTTACTTACATAATTGATCCAAAAGAAGGCGTACCCAGTGGAATTTCTAGGTTTACAGATGACAGTAAGCTCTTCTGAATTATGAAATAGCTAACCAATGGGGATTTACTTCAGGGAAGCTGTGCTAGGATATGTTAGTCATCAGAAGATTTGCAGGTGAGTTTCTTTGTGGGCAAATGTGAAGTCAGGTATTAAGGAGGGAATTACGGAGCTGTCATAGGATGATGTTTTGGTGGGAAAATACAGGAAAGGGCTTTGAAAATACTTGCACAGTGTTGTCCCAGCTTGTTGTTGCAGATTAAAAAGGACAGGAAATACTAAGCTTCATCAAAAGATTTTGGCAACAAAACAGAAAACACAGTCTTAATTGAGTTTCTACTGTGCTTTGTTCAAAGCCTGGGCACCTGACTTTAGGCAAGACACCAGAGCTGGAGTGAGCAACGTAATGGTACCTAGAAAGGGTAGACAGTCCTGCCAGAATGGAAACTCCATGAGGACAGAGCCTTGCCCATCTGCTTTTCTGATGTAAATATTCGAGTTTCTAGTATCTGGAAGAAGACAGCTGGGAGGAGATGTCTCTGAAGCCCATGAAACCACTAGATTAGGGACAGAGGAAACCTGGATTGTTTCCCTAATCCTAGCAAACCTGAGTGTGCTGTTTTAATCGCCTGCTTCCTTGTCTGCTTGCTCCAGTACTCTGTCAATGTGATGAAGGCAGGGATGTATCTGTCTTGTGCTGCACTGATTTCCTAGTGCCCCACACATGGCAGGCCCTGCATTGGTATTTGACACCTGAAGGAATGCATGAAGAGGTGCATTCCTTAAAGCTTTATAAGATATAAATTCAGGATAAATGCAAAAAAAATAGGGTACCAGTTTTTCTTAGCTCTGGCTGGCATCAGAATCAGCCTGGGGAAGGTTTTTTTTTTTTTTTTTTTTTAAATTTTATTTATTTATTCATTTATGGCTGTGTTGGGTCTTCGTTTCTGTGCGAGGGCTTTCTCTAGTTGTGGCAAGCGGGGGCCACTCTTCATCGCGGTGTGCGGGCCTCTCACTATCGCGGCCTCTCTTGTTGCGGAGCACAGGCTCCAGACGCGCAGGCTCAGCAGTTGTGGCTCACGGGCCTAGTCGCTCCGTGGCATGTGGGATCTTCCCAGACCAGGGCTCGAACCCGTGTCCCCTGCATTGGCAGGCAGACTCTCCACCACTGCGCCACCAGGGAAGCCCCCTGGGGAAGGTTTTAAAGTTACATGAGCGCAGACCTTTCCCCATACCTATTGAGTCAGAGTCTCTGGGAGTGGAGTTTCATTTTGAAAAGAGCCCTCTTCACTCCCAAGTGATTCTGGTGTGCAGCCAAGACTGAGAACCACCATCTTGCATAGTTGTACAGAAAGGCTGGTATTGACTGGAGAAACCTTCAGAAAGTTTTGAAACATTTGTGGCTGACAGGCCCACAATTGGTAGTTAAGACAAGGAGCTTTAAGGATACATCTGTGTCCTTGGAAGATGATGACCAAGACAGCAGATGTCCACTGTGTGGCCCTTGGTGCCTCCATGAGATGCTGTGTCCTGGATTGGATGGCATGAGGGGATCAACCTGCAGTCCATTCTTGAGCAGTTGTTTCCAGAGTGGATCCATAGTGACAGTTACACCAGCCTATGGAAAAATAAGAATAAAGACAGTGCAGCAGGCTTTTCGTGTTTAATTTTAGTACTAAGTTTGTTCAATTTAAAGGATTTTTTTTTTTAATCTTGGGATCTCTTACTTTGAGGGGTTAATTTTTTTTTCCTTTTATAAAAGGATGGTGATGGTTTGCTTTTGGTATCATTTCTTGGTCACCTAAAACCTGGTAGTTTTGTAACAGTCTTCTTTTGAAATTTTACTAGTCTGTGATATCAAAAGTCTGGGAATTACTACTTCCCTGAGGTGTTCAGGATGTCCATGTCCTCCTCTTGACACCTGCTTTTGGGGAAGGATCACACATGTCGATGTTAGATTCTATTATGAACATTTTTTTTAAATTAATTAATTTATTTATTTATTTTTGGCTGCGTGGGTCTTCATTCTGGTGCGCGGGCTTCTCATTGCGGTGGCTTCTCCTGTTGCGGAGCATGGCCTCTAGGCGCGCGGGCTTCAGTAGTTGTGGCTCGCGGGCTGTGGAGCGCAGGCCCAGTAGTTGTGGTGCACTGGGTTAGTTGCTCAGCGGCATGTGGGATCTTCCTGGACCAGGACTCAAACCCATGTCCCCTGCATTGGCAAGCGGATTCTTAACCACTGCGCCACCAGGGAAGTCCCATGAACATTTAATTCCTTAAAAAACGTTTTATTTTCCTTCTCTGCTTGCTGGTAATAGGAACTTTGCCAGAGAAGGTTTCACTTCCCCAGCAACTCTTAAATCCCATTGCTAAATCTCAGTATCAAAAGATCACCAATACTGCAATGAATTCTACAAAGCAGGGAGAAGGAAGGAAGTGCAAGGCAGCCCTTCTCTCTGAAGGGTGTCAACCACCAGGAAGCTACCTCTGCAGAGCTCACTCAGTGGAGACGGGACAGATTCATGCCCATCACACTGGGTATGAAGTGCCATCTGTCAAATTCTCTTGTTCCCAAGCCAGTTCTAAGAAATATTTGGATACTAAAATTCTTTGGAAAATGACCCCCATGATTCTTGCAATGGCACCCTACTGAATAAGCTTTTAAAATTAGTTTATTATCAGATATAACTAGTTTTTTTTTTAAACTTAACTGGTCAAGAAGTAATTGGGCCATTTATGGAATACCCATAGCTAATAACAATAATCATTTATTAGGCATTTACTGATTGTCCAGACCTATGCCTTGGAATTTACATGCATTCTCATTTAATCTGCAAAACAATCCTGAGTGGAAGGTGCACTTATTCCCACTTTCGAGATGAGGAAACTGAGGCTTGAGAGGTTATGTGATTTGTAAAAAAAAAAAAAAACACAAAGAAGTGGTGGAGGTGGAATTTGAAGCTAGTTTTATTTCAAAACTCATTCTCTTAATGTACTGCACTCCTCTCGTTTATCTTAGATTTCTTTGTATTCATTTTATAATATTATTAATATTTCTTTTAAAGAAAGAGAATCCAATTTTGAGGTGTAAAGAGACCTTACAGCTTGTCTAGTTCATGCTCCTCATTTATGGACCAGGTCTGAAGCGTGGGTACACAGCTGAGGAAAGCTATAGGGGCACCCAGCTCTGCAGGCTTCCAGGCCAGAGTTCTCATCAGCGCACAGTGGTTTTAGAAAACATCAACCTGTCGGTAAAACCACTTGAGTGAAAGTTGATCCTAGAATTGAGAGGGTAATTTAAAATCACTTGTTTTGGTGCTTTCTCTAGCCCTATTCTCTTTTATCATCAATATTGGTGATAGAATGCCACTTGTAATAGCACACACTAAGTGCCCTCCTCCTAATTAGATCTGACCCTACAACACTACTGTACATAAATATATAAAGATGTAGCTAATATTTGTTAAGGTGTTTTGTCCAAATGTTTGCTGAATAAATGCTATCACAAATATATGCAGTTAAAGACAAGTAATCGTTACCCCATATCCTCTGAGTTAATGATGATGAATCAATAAATATCCATATATCTATGTGATATGTAGTCTGTTTTATTTATAGATTTATTATGCTCAAATATAATTATTTCAATGGAGTAAATTCACTCTGTTAGAGTTTCTACTTTAATGGTTCTATTGTTCATATTAACATTTAGCCAATAACAAAGTACAAATTGGGAAATGGTCTGCAGTGTTACACAGCTTGCACAAATGAATCCCCTTCCTACGCACACACACGCACGCACACACGCACGTACACACGCACACACACGCAGAGGCTTTCTCTTTAACTTAGTTCTTTTCTAGTATTTCTCTATTATGGGACATTTTCCTTTCTGTTTAGTTCTAAGTTCTTTTCTTTATGAATTATTTGTACCTGGAAAATTCTGTACGAAGCAGAAACTTTATAATTACATCTGTAATTTCTGCTCTAACCAGAGAGAGAGTTAGAGTTAGATGCTAGCTGTGGTCTCAGGCATATCCCAAACACCGCCTGAAGCGGGCCTCACATGGGATAATTTATGACAGCTGGTACTCAACCTCAGGGTAGGGTGATCAGGAGGGAGTGGGGGGTGAACCTGGGCTGAACCAGAAACTGCAGGTCCTGTCGAAAAGGGGCCTGTTGAGCAGATCTATTCAGCAGCCAACTGTTGCCATATGGGAATGTGGGCCAGTCTTGACAGATCTTCTGATTTTTTCACTGTAAGCCAGAAATCTGGATTACTTAAAAATCTCCTGATTTTAAAAGATTGGCTAACACGACGTTTTAAAAAGAACTTCCTGCAGACCAAACAAAATAGCTTTGTGGGCTGGATACAGCCTGTGAGCTTAGACCCTTAGAGATAGATAGCCCTTTAGTGGCCAGGTAAATGGAAGCATATGATTCAAATAAAAGCATAATACACTTTTAAAAAGTTGAAACAAAGCAAAACTTGATGTCATCGTTTTATGTACCACACACACACGCACACACACACACACAAACACACACACACACACATACAGAAAGCAGAACAAAACGAACCAAAATCCCCATACTTGTAATGGTAACAATTTCTGCCCTTTACATTTGGTTTGTTACATCCAGAGTGGTTACATTTGAAGGGGTTGTCCTGCCTGAGGAGTGACAGACTCAGAGAGAAATACGTGGAGTATGGGAATGCAGCAGGTAGGAGAAGATACGGAGGGTGGGAGGCAGGTGGGCCCCGTGGTAGAGAACAAAAGGTCAGAGCCGCTTGGAGGGCCAGAAGGATCATCCACCCCAGGAGATGAGCGAAGAGGAAGACTCCGTTATATCTAAACATTGATTTGGGGGTTATAGGGAGGAGAGGGAGATGAAAGAGGAGCCCACAGTGAGAAGGGAACACTGTGATCTGATAAATATTCAGAAATAGCGCAGAAGCTCTGGGTGGGCAGAGGGCTGTTGTTTTGCCCTTCCTAGTGTGCACGTTAACTTGTGTGGTGGCTTCTTCAGAAGGAGAATTGGAGTGAGAAGGAAAAGAAAGGATTTAGGTCAGGAGAATATAGAGTGAGGAAAGGAAGAGGCGACGACAGGACAGCTGGCGTCACAAAGTAAACCAGGAAAGCTGAAAACGTTTCCATGGTACAGACCAGCACTCTTCCCCCACCCCCCAAACCACGGCATTGTCTGAGGGGGTGAGCACCATAGCCCCCCGCTCCCGGATGGCTCTGGACTCCAGCTTGTTTGGCTTGCGGGGGTGGGGGGGGGCTGGTGTGCTCAGTGCCACTGATGTAGCCCCCAAGGGCCCTTCGTGTGAAGTTGGTGGCAGCAGGGCTGCTTTTCCCCCGCCAGGCACGCTGCTTGGAGGTCAGTGCAGGCTGAGTTTTAGCCCCTCTTCCCGGCTGGGTGCCCCCCCGGGAAGGCCGTGACCCCAGACCTGTGTTGTGACCCTTCCTTCTAGCGCTCCTGTCTTTAGTTTTATCTGCTGTTCTGGGGAAAATCCTTGCATTGTTTAAGTCTAATCTGTTGTACATACGCCCTCTCCGAAGGAGAGGAGAGGTGATACTCTAGCAGCTCTGTTACTAGCTGAGTCTAGACTTTTAGCCTGAGAGGGGATTTTTAAAACCATTTTTCTCTTAATCATCCCAAGGATAGCACATTGTTCCTGGAATTCCAGCATTTTCTGGGAAATAAACCTTTTGATTCATCAGCAGGTTTTATCCCAGTCCTTAGGACTGTCATCCCTGTGTGACCTGAACCATGTCTTTCTCAGCTGGTATAGCTTTAAATTTTTAACGCTTTGGTTGCTTTCAGAATACAAAGCAAATTTTACAGATGTTCCCCTATGTTAGTTAGTTCAGTGCTATAAGTTCTTTGTTTTGTTTTGTTTTTATTTAGTTTCTCAGCGTGGAAGCCCCTTTGTAAGTACGGAGAGAATGGGTACAGATTTACTTGCACTGTTGCTGGGAAGGAGGAAGATTCTTCGAATTCCACTGTTTGTTCTTCCAGGGACTCTAGCCCACAGATGGAAATCCTGGAAGATCCTATCAGGAAGTGAAACTTGTAAATAATCTTTGTGCTGGTTTGGGGCATTATGGATTAACAAATTGTGCAAGAAGTCTTCTTTGACCTTCTTCTAAAATACACTTGAAAAAGAACACAATCGTAGAGAGTAATCTAGTCTGGAAATAATAATAGGAAACACTTGCGTAGTACTTACACGTGCCTGGCACTGCTTGGAGCACTTTATGTATATTAGCTCATGTGTTCCTCACAACAGCCCATTTTGTAGCAGAGAACAACAAGGGCCGGTTCCCCTGTCTGGCTGCACTTCCCCATCTCTGCGAGCAGCCAAGGGACTCAAGGCCACAGAGCTGGAAGCGACAGAGCTGTGATTGGAACCTAGGCAGTCATGGCTTCAGAATCTGTCCTTCTGAGGACTGCATTATGGCCCCTTGTACTCTTCTCACGACAAGGATCGCAAATAGGCTTTACAAACTTCTTTTGCTTTCCATATCACCTCAGCTTTAAACTCAGGATCAGGGTTTGATGTTAAAAAAAAGAAAATTATACTCCCCTAATACCTCCTCCCCAAACCAAATGAACAAACAGAATTGTCAGGAGACAGTTTCCATCTAGGAACAGAAACTAAAGGGTCTTCCTGGAACACTGTCCTAAGATACCGGACTGATCTCTCTAAGGGCTGCAGGTGGGGCCTCCTTGCTGTGACAGCCCTCACTCTTGGCACCAGATTTGTTTTTAAGAGGACAGAAACTATTTTACCTTTACAACTAGTGGATTTGGTGAGCTGCTGAGAAAGTTTTAAAAATTGCTTTTCACACTTCATAAAGGACAGTGGGAAGGGCCAAGGACTTGGAGCTTAGATGACTTGAGTTTAGTCCTGGCACTCTTCTTCGCTACTGACTGTGTGGCCTTGGACTTCTCGACTTGGGTTTCATCCCCTGTAATTGGTGGAGGGGGTGGGGTGATAACGGCAATAGGATTGGTTTGGTGAGGATAAGGAGCTATTACATAGGACGATATTTTATTAACAACAGTGGCCGTGTGTGTTAGGCAGCTGGGGACCAGCGTGTGCTCTGCGAGCGTCGGGAGTCTTTCCCGTGGGTGGGTGGTGAGCTGGACGCTTGGGAGTTGGTGGGAAGGTTTGCGTTGATCTGAGCTTCTTTCCTTTCCTGTTCTCTCCTTACCTGTGGTACAGTGTGGATGATAATGTGAGTGTCCACTCAGTTTCTGGCCCAAACTCCTTTTCCTTGGTGCTCCCTCCTGCTTCGGGCTCGCCTCCAGTTTGCCTACAAAGTGCTGTTTGTTGTGAGGGTGAAGCGGGCAATTCTCTGGGCAGTGCAGTTACTGTAGTTCAAAGCAGAAAGCCAAGCTGGAGGAGGAGGGACAGACAGGGCTTGTTCGTTAGAATTTTGTACATTGATTTTTGAAGGAAAGAAAGGGGATTAAGAGATGACTTCTCCATAGAAATATTATGAAATGCCCTTCATAACAGAACAAAATTGGGCAAGGAGAAAGGGCTTTAAGAAATCACTGCTTATTACTTTGAAAGCAAATGCTTTTGTTTGTTTGTCTTGTTTTGTTTTTGAGAGGAGGCAAACACTTTTGGAACTCTTACTATGTCTGCAATGCATTCTGGTAGGATAGGAAACAAAAATTGATAAATGATATTTACAACAGCTGTCATTTTGGTGCATTTTAGGTGGTCCGCATTGGGCCAAACACTTTTTCTGTTTTATCCTCAAATTAGTCATGAAGGTAGGAATCATTTTTTGTGTGTCCCATTTCGAAGATTACAAAATTGAGGCTCATAGTATTTAAATAACCTACCAAGGGTTACAGTGCTAGTAAGTAACTGGAAGAGCTAAACTTTGAACCTAGGTCTGTCTCTCATTCACAGTGTGAAAAATGAGTGTGTCACATGCCCCTGCTTTCAGGGGGAGACCACCGCATACGCAGTTTGGTGTAATTCAGCTCAGCACGCGGTATATGCTGTAATTCCTGCATGAGCTAATTTTTTTGAACATTTGTTCAGGGGAAGGAGAGACTGATTTTGATTGGAAAGATCAGAGAAGGTTTCACAGAGAAAAATAACTTGAGCAGCGCGGAGGTAACATTGGGGCAGCAAGTGCCGAAGACATAAAAGAAGCGTGTGATGTGTTTGGGGAATGGTGCTGTGACAGAGTGAGGGATGTGGGAGGGAAGGAGGGCAGAAAAGTAGTTTGGGACAGATCACAGAGGGTCTCCAGTGTCCCGCTAAGGAATTTAGACTTCATTCCATTGCCTTTGAAGGTTATTCCATTAAACGTTCTTGAGAAGGGAAATCATTTATTCTAGTCTCTGATGTGACTGATTCTGGTGGCAGTGTCTAGAAAGGAGTAGAATGTGTGCAGCAAAGGTTCCCCAGCCAGACTGCAACATAGGGTCACCTGGGAGTTCTTAAACATACAGATTCTGGGAGTACCCCATGCCCACCAGCAACACCCACCCACCCCTGCCCCAGACATTCTGTTGATTCTGAGTGCAGTCAGATAAGGGAGGTGATTCTGAGTGCAGTCAGATAAGGGAGTAGGGCCTGTAGACATTCTGAGGCTAATTGTGAGTTTGCCATTGTGTGGATGATTTATAAACCACAGGAGGGGGCCAGTAATCAAACCTTGGGGAAGATCTGTCTATTTAGGTTTTATCGTTTGCTTATTATTCCGTATAGATATTAAATAATCTCAGAGCATCATCATTTTCACATAAATTTTCCCATTCATATCTACAATAGAATGCAGTATGGCTCTAAACTTTATGCCTTTGTGCTAAGTCCCCTACCCTGCCCCACCCCCTTTTTTTGTTTGTTTATTTCGGAGGCAATGGAACATGTAGCATTTCCTCCGTGACTGTCCCTTCATGGACAATCTCTCATCAGCTGTGGAGTCCACTGCCTGGGGCATGGTGGCTACAGAGCTAATAGTTCAGCTCTTCAGTCTCTTAGGAGTTGAATGATACGATGCTCACTTGTACATTTCCTGGGACCTAGCCTGAAGTTAGGCCATTTTTTTTTTTTTCCAAATGTTGCAGACCTCTCCTACTTCCGTTTCTTGAGTTCTAAATCAACTACTGACTTTTAAAGTATAAACTTTGCTGGGAGAGCAAACAGTTCTACCAAGGGAGAAGCAATTTCTCAACATTAAAAAAAATTAGAAATTATAATTTATGCTTAAAAAAATAATGTTAGTCCAAGTTTTTGCTCTCTTCTCTCTTCCTTCTCCGTTGTTCTTTATCCTGCCGTATGTTTACAAACCATTCTCATGACCTTCTGCCTGAGCAGCATATTTGTAGTGGGGCCAGATTATACATACACCACTGACTTTTTCATCTGACCTCTAAATTCAGCCTTTGAGCCCCTTCATTTCTTTGAGTTTTGCTAACAGAGTCTTCTGGTTGAAAGGAATATTATTTCCCATGGAACTTTACTGATGGTGTGTGGAATAATAGGATCATGCTTTCTGAAGTTCAGACCGAAGGTCCTAAAATCTTAAACATATCCAGTTTGCTATTGCTTACTTTACTTTTAGTTCAGTCTTGGCATTTCAGGTCTAGAGGTGGTTACTACCCAATGGGCATCCTCAGCCCCTCCCTGAAAATTAAAGGGAGCACATAAATGAAACCAAACTTCTTGTTTTTCCTCACCTCTCTGTTAATTGAACTAAGTCAGTTGGCTTGCCCTCATTTGCCCTTTTCACCCCTCCCAAATTAATGTTATGTGCCAATTTGATTATAACAGTGTGAATAATTTCTAAGTTACTTTTCAATACAGACTGAATACTGTTCCTTGCGGTTCTTTTCTTCATCACACTGGTAGATGTATCCAGTGTTTTTCTATCCAGCCTGCTTAACTCCTGTGTGGTTCTTGTAGCCATGTAAGTTTCAGTTGATTTGGCCATCGTGATTGTATGGGACACTGTATCAAATGCTTCATCAAGATCAAAGCACGTGGAGTTCAGTGCATTCCCTTCCCTTGCTAACTCACTTGTGCTGGAGGCAGGCAGTCCTGGAGCCTTGCAATCCAGGATTCTGGTCAAGGTAAGGAAGCAGCCCTTCTTCCTGATTTGGCTGTTCTGCAAATATCTTTTCCTTTCTTTTAAATATTCATTTATTCAGCAACATGTAGCAGGCACTGCATTCCTGACCCTGTACAACCAGTGGTTACATTCTTGCTATAGAAAGGAAAACCTCTGAGCCTTTCACTTCTCTCCTTCTGCCTTAGCATGGGACTCTTCCCCGTGAACTTTCATGCTAGAGAAAGCAAGCCCAAGCCAGCGGTGCCCCATTGGTAGTAAAATGTGTTGGTTAAAAGTAGATTCTGTGGCCAGCCAGGCTGCCCAATTTCTGGTATTTGCTAGTAGTATTATTTTAGGCAAATTACTTAATAGCTCTGTGTCTGTTTCCTGGTCTGTAATATGGAAGTAATGGTAGTTCTTGCTTCATAGAGTTGTCTGGAATAATTGAGTCAATACATGTAAAGTGGTTGGAATTTGTTTAGCTAGGTTTAGTTTAAAAATTGATGAATAATCTTTCAAAAGTTCATAATAACGTTTCTGGATTTTCCAGGCACTTTGTTTTTCTTTCATACTATTTGCCTTAGTCACTCCACTGCAGACAAAGGAAAGGAGATGAAGATCAAACAGTCCAACTTTGCTACCTTAAATTATTTGTAAATTGCTTTTCTTCTTGAAGACTCCATTATGATAGGTAGTTGAGAACTGATATACTCAGTAGACAATATGACTTATTCCCTATCTACTCTTGTATTGCTACTTCCCAGTGTGTAATTGTACAGATATTCATATATTTTAAAAATCTTTTTAAGAACATTATTTTCTTAGTAATAAACATTATATTTATTAGACCTGTTAAATCATTTTAAGTTGTTGGATTTTTAATGTATTATTTTTAAACGGATGCCCAAAGAGAATTTTTTAATTTTTTTTTTAATAAGGAGGCAGAAATACCCACTACAGACAATGAATAGACAAAACATGCCTTCCAAAGAAAAATGTCTTATAGGACAGTGTTTAGTCTACACAATACACATCATGATCAACAGTCAGTAAATAACCCAAGGCTGTTCATGTTAGCAGTCTGTGCCAGGAACTGTTTGAATACTCTTAACTTATGTACAAGTATTTGCATTTAGTCAAGCCTATATGGTTTCCTGCTAATCTTTCATATTTATGCTCACTGAATCACAGTACATCAGCCATCATGGCTCACTTTACAGGTATATTTGCATATTAACTGAAGAATGAGAGGGGAAACTTGGAAAAAATGTATTAAGATTTTGTCCATTGGGACTTCCCTGGTGGTGCAGTGGTTAAGAATCTGCCTGCCGATGCAGGGGACACAGGTTCGAGCCCTGGTCCGGGAAGATCCCACATGCCGTGGAGCAACTATAAGTCCACGTGCCACAACTACTGAGCCTGCGCTCTAGAGCCCGCGAGCCACAACTGAGCCGGGGCGCCACAACTGCTGAAGCCCACGCGCCCTAGAGCCCATGCTCCACAACAAGAGAAGCCATCGCAATGAGAAGCCCGCGCACCACAAGGAAGAGTAGCCCCTGCTCACCGCAACTAGAGAAAAGCCCGCGCGCAGCAACAAAGACCCAACGCAGACCAAAAAAAAAAAAAAAGATTTTGTCCATCACAGTTTGATCGACCTGTGGATCTGTCATTATTATTTTATTAAATACTTTTCAGCTGCAACCTAAGATCATGTTTAACCTAATTTATATTGACATATTGCTAAAAATCAGTTGGCCCGTTGCAAAATACATGTTTATAGTTTACTCTTTCAAACAACTTGGGAAGTTGATGAAGTCACATGATATAGTTGAGAGAGATTCTTCTGAGTAAAAGATGTGTAGCACAGAATAATAAATCCAATGCCAAAATGCACCTACTCATTTCTTTTCAATTCAGAGGAAGAACAGACCCAGGGTGAATTTTAGCTCCATTACCTACTGCTTTGAGAAAAACACCTATGAGCTCCACTTCTTCTAGCACAGTGGTAATGAGTCCTCCTTGCAAAGGCAGTTCTGAGAATCCAGTGAGGCAGGGCATGTGTGGGTCCTATGTAAATGTTACTAATTCTGCTCAAGATGTGTGTGCTTTGAAGCACTGAGCTGAGGGACATACCAGCTCACGCCTGTAGCCACCCAGGCCTGTGTTTCTGACGTGTAGCTGGGTCTTCCAAGTAATGGTGCAGGTGTTCTGAGTAGTGCTTTCCTTCTCAACTTGCTTGAAACCAGGAGACTCTGTGCCTAGGAGGGAGCCTAAACCATCTTGCAGGCAGACTTTTTTATTTATTTATTTATTTATTTATTTATTTATTTATTTATGGCTGTGTTGGGTCTTTGTCTCTGTGCGAGGGCTTTCTTTAGTTGTGGCAAGCGGGGGCCACTCTTCATCGCGGTGCGCGGGCCTCTCACTATCGCGGCCTCTCTTGTTGCGGAGCACAGGCTCCAGACGCGCAGGCTCAGTAATTGTGGCTCGCGGGCCCAGCTGCTCCGCGGCATGTGGGATCTTCCCAGGCCAGGGCTCGAACCCGTGTCCCCTGCATTGGCAGGCAGATTCTCAACCACTGCGCCACCAGGGAAGCCCCAGACTTTTTTAAAAAGGTGATTTGCATCCCCTTGCTACATTTTTGCCGTGGGAAGTGACACTCTGGCTCCTTGAAAATGGCTAATAATCGTCCATGGGTAAATGCCAGTCAAGCCAGCCAGTTGGCTCTGAAGACATTTTCCTTGAAAGCCACGGCCCAGGTTTTTCAGAGGCCGGGGGATGAGTGTGAGTGCCAGAGACCTCCTTCACAGAAAAGCCTGTTGCATGTGCTACCCTAGAAGTGAAGACAGAGACAGGGATGCCGCTGTGAAGCCTGCTATTACAGAGAGACAGTCTCTTAGGTAACCAGATGGCTTGTCATTTTTCTTTTTTTGTTTGCAGAAAATCCAGCTGTAATAATGGCCAAGAATCCTCACACAGAGAAATCGTGTGGCAGACATTTTTAATCATCAAAGTAAGGTCTTTCTCTTTTAAGATGAAGAAAGATAAGGAGCATCGTTTTGGGATATGAGTTTATCATCTCCTCCTCCACACCCATTAGTCCTCAGGAAAGCTATCTTTCATCACTTAATTTGGAGCCTCTAAAATGGCTTTCACACTGTTGCTGTCTTGGTCCACGGACTGTGGTACTTAGGGAGTGGAGACTTGCAAAATTAACCTCCAGTATTCTTCCAAAATCAGTTTTATTTTTTGTGGCGTCATTTGTGCCTACCTGGGAGCATTTTTTTATGAGGTTGTTATTTTAATATTTTTTTCTGCCTAACAATGGCAAGGAAGCAACACTTTCCATGAAATACAGAAGGGGCAGGAGAATAGCTGAGCTGTGAGAAAGTACGATATGATGCTTTGGTCTTGTGATTGTTAGGATACATACTTGTCAGGAATGGATGCAATCTTAGGATGTTGTATTATCCAAACTATGAACTTTGGGATCCAGGCAGCTTAACTTAAGCATGTTTCCTTTGCTTTGTCTCAAGAATTTCATTTTTCTTTAGAGGTTTTCCTTTTAGGCTCTTGGATTTATGAGTAACAGAAATGAAGGCAGGGATACCAAAAGGTATTTTAAAATAGAATTGTATCCAAAACATGGTAATTATTGACTTTTTTTTTTTAATGAGAGAGAATTGAGAGAAGTTTTGAGTTAAATGCCCTCCTTCCTACCTCCCTCCCACCAGGTACTTTGTGGGAAAGCAATGGCAGTGCTTTGGGAAGAAGCATTAAGTTTGTGAAAAGAAATGAAGAGTGGACAGGTCCAGGGTAAGCAAGGGACTGAGAGAAGGAAAATGATGGCAGCAGAGGCAGACCTGGACCCTAAAAGCACGCTGAGATCCCTCAGGAGGTTTTTAGTAATAAGCCCGCATGCCACTGTGCGAACCTGAAGGATGGGAGTGCATCTGCTCGTGCCCAGCCCCTGCCCAGCCCATACTGGCACACTTGAATTGTCCTTGCCCTTCACCTGCACGCCCTACAGCTCCAGGGTCTGTGCTGCTGAGTGAGGTGGTGGGGAAGGGTGAGTGAGACACAGTTCATCAGGAGAGAAGACAAAAGCACTCACTTTCTCCCTCACTCTCCGCTCAAGTGTCTGGGGTCTCATCATTGCCAAGATTCTTAATCACCTTTTAATACATGCTCTGTTTCTTGGCTTGTCAGGAGGCTAATAGCAGCACGCTATTGACAGGTGAGTGTGAACTAAGTGCCAAAGCAGAAGGAAATGGAAAGTGAGAGAATTTCAAGTTTCACTAAGAGTGGAGTCCATGCATGTTTTGTTTTGTGTGGTGTGGTTTTTGTTTGTGTGTTTGTTTGTTTGCCTTCTTCTTAAAAGGGCCCAGTTGGAAGAGAATTCAGGGAACAAATATTAGTCAGCAGATTAGGTTCTGAACTGGATAGACTTTGTACCTTGGCATATGAGTGGTTATCCTAGAACCTTTTGAACTTTTACCACCGAGTAATTCTGAAAAGGCTGACAGAGCCAGTGGTAGATAATGGGAAAGAGCACGGTGTCCTCTGCTCATGTAATCAAGGTACATATTATTCAGGTGGGTAAGGAGCCTAGCTAGTTCAACAGTGATAGCATGGAATTGCAGGCTCATTTGGAGATGAAGGAATGGATCACAGATGGTCGATGGGCTTGATTTTTCTCTGAGAATTCACTATTGTTTTGAGAATAAGCAGAGCTTAGAGGAAATGGCCCAGATTTTACACTTAGGAAAGAACTCTTATTCAGTTCTCCATTTGACCACTTTCTAGCTAAGACATCAGGACAGTTACTTAACTTCTCTGACCCTGCTTCCTCAATTGGGAATATGAGAATAGGACTTTTGCAGATCTGTTGGGAAATATTAAGACTAAAGGGAGATTAAAATGAGATGCTAACGCTTAGCAGGAGCTTAATGTCCATCAGTTTCTTTCTTTCAGTCAAAATTTAACTTTTTATGTAGAATAATCATCCTTTATATTCTGTTCTCCATGTTGAGTTTTGAAACAGGAATAACTTTTATTTAAGCTATCACCTTGATGATAAAAGGAGCTGTTTATCAGAGACAGTGCTGTAGGTGCCTTGCAACCTGATAGATTCGTGTGCAAGGGCAGGCAGGGTACCGGTGAAGCTGTCCACACCTGGAAGCCCAGAAACTGGGCACTGAACACATAAGCGGACTCCTAGAGCTGGGACACTCTGCCTATGGCAGATTCTTAAACCACCTGTTTGCTATCTTTTAAACACTACCCCGAAGTTCACCCAAGTCAGAGGGTGACAAAATGGACATAAACGCAGAACTTTGGAACTGCTCTGTGATTCATACGCCCAGAGAAATACTTAATTGTTTTCTGGAAGAATGCACTATATGATGATCTTTTGTGTGGAATTGGTATGTGTAAATGTTAGGGCACTGTGCGGGTAAGGATCCCAGTAGACAGCCTAGGAGCCCGGAATACTTTTTTTTTTTTTTTTTTGGCAGTTCGTGGCTGCTGCATGCACGCTCTCCCTTTTGAGTCAGCCAGGCGCAAGAGAAGTAATTTCCCATCCAGAAGCTCTTTCGGCAGCTGAGCTGTAGTGGATATACTGGGATGTGGCTAAGTTTAAAATTGTGCGTAAATCCAGCTTCCTCTCCCCTGAAAAGGCTCAGCTTGCCTTTATACCTTCCCCTCCGGCTGATTTTTTTTTTTTTTTCCGGGGGCGGAGAGGAGAGGAAAGGAAAGGAGGAACACTGAGGCAGGCGGACAGCTTGTAGTTGACTTAGGTCCGCGCGGGGAGGGGGAACCCGGGCGGGGGCTGGAAACGGAAGGGCTGCCAGTGCGCCGCAGGCGAGGCCGCCGGCAGGGGGAGGCCGGGCCGCGGGCAGCCACCTCGCGGGCCGCCGGGGTGGCAGGTCGCCCTCCGGGAGAGCGCCGGGTGCCGCGGACCGTGCGAGGTGGGCGGCGGTGGTTATGCAACCCGCAGTCCCCTCGTCCGCCCTCTCCGCCGGCCTGCGTCCCCCCCTCCGCTTGGCCGGCACTCGGATCTCTCTTGGTCTTTCTCTCCCCTGTGTGTTTCAAACAGGAAGTGCACGGCTGTCTGTAACGTGCCGCCGGGTCCCAGGATGGAAGAGTGAAGTCTTCGCGTCGCGCCGGTTCCAGCTCGCGGAGCCCGCCGGAAGCCAGTCCCCGGAGAGGAGAGCGCCCTGAGGGAGCAGGGTGGCCGCCTGGTCCAGGTGCGGGGCTGGGTTGCGAGCCCGCGGGCCGGGCGCTGGGCTGTCACTCAGTCACTCAGCGGATCTGCAGCTCCCGCGCTGCAGCCTCACTCGCCGTGCCTTTTCTAGGTTGCGCTCCCCTGGCTGCTTTCTCTCCCGGAGGATCTCTCCAAACTCTGTGGCTCTGCTACCCGGGTGCGTTGGACCCCGGTGATAAGGCGCGTGGCGGCACGCGGCGCCCGCGGGACCTGCCCGCTTCCTCACCCACCCTAGGCGGGAGCTTTCCAGGCTGGGCTGCTTGTGCCCGGGAGGCTTCCCGAGTCGTCAGCTGCCCTCTCCACCCTCGCCTCTCCTCCTCCTGCCGCCTGAAGCAGCGGCTCTTTGTTCTTCACTTTGTTCGCCAGGCCAGGGGTTATCTACAGAAATGGGTGGCTTGGGTGTTAATAAGAGTGATGTGAGTGGGAGGGGTGAGGACCTGGGGGAGAAAGAGGATGAATTGAGGGTGATGTGTAAGGTGGAAAGGGGAGCAAGAGCCTTGGTGTCCGGGCTAAGAAATCTCACCAGCTCTTTAGCCGGTGAAACAGAGGAGTCCAGGCTCTTTGCTTTCCATTTTGGAAGAGCCAGGCTGTCAGGAACTGAGGGAATTCGTGATGCAGACACACACTGGAAAGGTAGTGACCAGGAATGAGGGACAGCTAGTTCTGAGATGTTTAGTCTGGTGTCTGGCTTGTTAACTCCAGTTGTGGATTCTTAGCCAGCCTCTCTTGCTGAGACAGAGGTACTTTTAAAGGTAGAAGCCTGACATCTTTATTCATTAAATGCCATTTTTCATCGGAGTAAAATTGAGAACGACTTTTCTCAAATTCACTGGGTAGGTTACAGTTTCACATTGCTTGTCTTACTCCATCTCAGAAGTGCATAGGTGGAGAACAAAATGCTAGAGGAAAGGTTGGTTTTATGCGCAGAGTTTTTGCTTCTTCATATCCCTGGCAGCTCCTCTCCCTGCGGACTAAATCAGACGGACTTTTCCCCCAGTGAAAGTCCGGTCTTGTTTCCCCTCCTTTACTTGTCTACCTGGTTGAACTCCAGTCTTGCGGAGGGACACTGAAGGAGGTGTGATGGTTGAGAGGAGGTGAGAGGCAGTTTGATGGGAAGATTGTAGCCTCAAATTAAATGTTTGAATGAAGTTAAAGCCAGTAGGATCTTCTTTCTCTTTCTTTTGGAAGAAGGGATCCATGCAAATGACTAGAGGGGAGGAAAGTGAGATTCTGCAAAGAAGGACCTCTTTCTGTAGCAGGGAGGGAAAGTGCAAAATCACAGTACTATGTGCACTTAGCCCCTTCACCTTATTGGGTGGTCAAGCTTTCTCGGGAAGCAGGGTTGGTTGTAGAATTTAAATTCGTGATGTCCTATGCTGACTATACCACTCTAATGCGGATGTTTTCTGTAGTGAAATATTTACTACATAATTAATTTTGCTTTGAAAGGAAAATCTTTTGTAGTTACTCAGCCTGGTACATTTGTACTTTCCCCTCCCTCCGTTTCTTTTTCTTATTAGCAGCGTGGAGGTAATTTAAATTATAAGATCCCATTATTCCAATAGTCCTTCAGAACTTTAATCTCTTTTAAAATGCAGGTGCTTTGAGCATTGTGATATTATCAGTAATTGGCATAATTGTGTTAGCATTAAGTAGCCAAGATACACTATGAGCGCTGAGCAATTAATTTTATCTTTTTCTAGATAGATGTGGACTTCTCAAATTTGAATTTAATTATGAGAAGTTTGTGTTTATGCCTCTTCTTGCCAAACACATCATGAGATTAAAAGTGAAAACAAGTCATTAAGAGAGACTCTTGAAAGACCTGTACAACCATAGTATTTGCCTCTATTTTTATACCCAGGTATACTCCTGGCCCTCTGATTCATTAATTTACCTGAGGACTTTCCTCAGCATCTGTCATTCTGTTTCAAGATAAAATAGAACAGCCTTTGTGACCTCCCAAACTTGTACCCTATTTAGGAACAGGATTTACTCACACCCTAGTGGAATTTGATAATAATTAATTAATAACCCAGGAATAATAATAAATGGCCTTTAGATCCTCATTTTCTGTTTGTTTACAGAGCGCATTTTCTATATCTCCTGTATAATTTATTACTCTGTTTAACAGTCTGAAATAGGATTCATTTATTCTATTTGATGGAGCCAGGAAACTGAGGCTGATAAAATGTGACGTGTCAGTGGTCATACTAGTAAATGGACCTGCTGGGACTTGAACAAGAGTCTTATGCTTTATAGTGCTTGGCTCTCTTATAATCTGGAAAGTGGCCGCTTAAGGAAGAGATGGCAACGCTGTTTCAGATGGTCTTTTGCCTTTCTAAAAGAGAGCTGATAAACACTCATTCGAGATTAACTTCACCTAAATCTCCAGATCTTTTCCCATTCCTCTCTACCCAGAGCTTAGGGGGTTCTATTGTTGTTGTTGTTTTTTCCATGTTTGAAATGTACACTTCCTCTGTGTTAGTGACTAGATTTAGCTGTGTTTGCATCATTGTGATTTGTTTTCTGCTGCCAACATTCTAATGGCATATTTTAATTTACAGATATCTTATGTCAGGTCTTAGTGAACAGTATCTTTTTGAAAGGTCAGATTAGCATATTTTAACTTCTTAGAGTAAAAAACAACATTTCTGGTTTACCCCTAGGACATAGTTTACATCCCAGAAAAGAAATAATAAATTAAAAAATTAATAAATGATGTATATAGCTCTCTTCATACTCCACTACCCTACATACTGTATGACCACTGTACATAGCCCCCCAACTTCCCCACCCTAGTTCAGGATAACTTACTGAAAAGCTTATATTATAAAAGACATGGGCAAATCCATATACACTTTATATATTAAATATTTTTGTAATACTCCCCAGATGGAAATAAGTTTATTTTTCTTATTTTTGCAACATTTAATGTTGAGGCTCTCTTTAGCTAGGATTTTTATGTTATACCGAGAAGAATATAAATTAAAATTTAGAGTATATTTTCAATGGGATATGCTGGATAAAATATTTATTTTGTCTTCAACAATTGAAGTATCTGTAGTGATCTATAACTTCCCCTTTGTAGAATTGTGTCAAAGCATCAGGGGAAAGGGGAGAAGGTGGGGGGGGAGGGAGGGGGAGGAAAGGGAGATAAACTGAGTGATCTTTTCTTTTATAAGTAAGGAATGGAATGATATATGCATATTTTCTTAATACACAATGCACTGCCACTTCTGTCTGTTTTGAACAGTTGCAGTGGCTTGTGAACTAAGAATGAAAGGGTAACTAGCTTTGATGTTAAATGCCAAGGAAAAGTTTATGGCCAAGAGAGGACTAGGAGTGGAGATAAATGTGCATTAGGATTTTCATTTTTTCAAAACCCTCTCTCTTTTCCTTCATGTCTATTATAAAATAAAAACTATCTTCGATTGGAAATTGTGAACTTTAAAACAGTGGTTCTCAACCCTTACAAAAATCAGGAAACTTTTATTTACTACTAAAAGATTTCAAAGATTTTGACTTGTTCAGAGTTTTACTTCTCATTTCTGATGATTGGTAATATTTAGTGACAGAGTCACTATTTAATGTTACTTAACTGGACATACGTTATAAAGAATCACCACAGCATCTTCCCGTATTTGTAAAATAGTAGTACATGTATGAGTGGGACAGGGGTTCAGTCTACCGACTTCTGCCAGGATCCTGAAGTCCACAGGCTGGGACTCAGGACTGAAGTAAAACAACTGCTCCAGGCTGAAAATGCAGAAATGGTGATGTACAGTATGTTAGCCGTCAGGTTATAAAGATTCCCAAGTGGAAATTTTCCTCTTTGTTGTACATTAAATAGGTGACGTGTAAAGTCCTGACTTTGGATCTGATCTTGTTTCTGGGTTAATTGTTTTCATGGTCAGCTTTGAGGTCCTGTAGTTACTCAGTCACGGGTAACTGGAGTTCTTCTAAGAGCATTCTCCCGACATTCTCCCTACGGTGGTTCCTTACGTTTGTCGAGTCAGGACTCCGACACCAGTCCCAGGGTCACCACTGTCATAACTGTCACCATCTGCAGCCTTATATTCATTTCGCAGAAGCTAAAAGAGGCTTCCCAATCTTAACCTTTACAGTTTTCAATAAGTATATAGAAGGAGAGAGATTATTTACCCTGTTCTGTAGTGGAAAAAGCTGACATACAGGTTCATATTGAATCTGTCTCTCTGATTTCCATGCCCATTGCTGAGGTTTTGGTGTTCTGTTTAAGGCAGATTAGGCAGGGCACCAAAATCTGTTAGGGTTAGTGCATGATGCTCTTTTTTCTGGTTAAAAAAAAAAATCACTTTCTATTTATTGAATGGTTTAGATGGATTATCTGTAGTCTTCCTGGTGTTGTGCAGGGTGGGTAATATCCCTGTTTTATAGGTAAAGAAACTGAGGCAAGTGGAGATTGTAATTTATCCAGGTCACATGGACAAGCTGAGGCCTGGCCTCGGGTCCAGGTTTGTCAGTCCCCAGGCTAAAATATTTCTGTCATCACATCTGCTTCTTTCTCTGTCCTTAACCTCACCTGTGAAGAGAAATGAGAACATTTTGTTTAGTCTTACCTACCTTTTCAGCAAAGGTTCAGTTAAAATCAAACAGAACATGCAGACTTTAGGGATAGGGACATGAAAGGGTCAACATTTTTATAAGTATTTTTGGCTTCCATGCAGTATATATGCTCTTTTTCCCCCCAAGGAATGTATACTTATATTCGTGAGTGTATTGAATCTGTTGGTAAGAATTTCTTGAGGCAGTATTGTCCACAAGCAGTATCGCTGGATCTTAGGACATAGCATACTAATTTCACTAGGAACTGCACAGATTTTTGTCAGTTTTATATCTCCACCAATTCTACATGATGATTTCTTTTTTTATTAACAAATTTCCTGATTTTTGCTATCCATTAGATGTTCATTGTGCCTCATGGTTGAATTTTGCCTTGTTTTGATTATAAGTGAGGTTGAGCATCTCTTCATGTACTTAATTTCCCTTTTCTATGAATTGGGTCTCTTCCCCTTTTCTTGTAAGAAGTTCCTTGAAAGAATTCTTGTGGAGTTCCTTGTATATTCTGGAAGTTAATGCCTTGTTAGCTGTGGATATGGTGGATACTTTCTCCCAGTATGTCACTTGTCTGATAAGTTTGTCTGTGGTGCCTTTCAGTAACAACAACAACAAAATCTTTAATTTTAATGTAGTTGAACCCACCAGTTTTTAACATTATTGTGGTCTGTGCATTTTGAGTCATTTAAGAAACCCTTCCCTACTCTAGGCTCATATTATAGTCTCTCTTCACTTTCTTAGCTTTATAGGTTTACTCGGGTTTTTAAACGATTCGAAGTTTAAGATATGAGGTGTAAATTCATTGTTATTTTTTAAAAACTGTTCATCTTGTGAGCCAGTTTCTTCAACACTATTTACTAAATAACCCACTCTTTCTCCACAGACTTTTGGTGCCACCTCTAGCATATAAGTGTACATTTATACAGATCTCCTTCTGAGATCTCTGTTTTGTTCAGATGGCTTATTTGTGTGTTCCTGGGTCGTTGATTCACTTTTTTAAATTACTAGGGCTTTGAAATATGCCTTATCTTGTTACCCGTACACTTATATGACTTGATATTATTATCATGATTGATATAAATTTAAAAGTTCAAAACTATTTGAGATTATTTTGGGTGGCTGTCTTGCCCTTATTTGTATGTGCTAGCCCTTTACATCTGCAAATGTATCTTTGAGAAGTGTGTTTACTCCTTCGGGAATATTATTTATTTAGTAGCATAATTTAACATAACCCTAACTTTCCTGACATTACACTTTCTTCTCGATTTTATTATTATTTCTTTTTTTTAGCAATCACAGCTCCCTTTCATGCTTGGTCATCTATGTGGGGCAGTGGGTGTCTCACTTCAAAGTCCTCTCTTCTTCAGTGATCTGCACGTGCTCATAGATCTGGGATATGCATTCCTGATATGGCTTTTGAATGAATGTTTTATGAGGTGTGATGCCGTAATATATGGCTGAATACTCTTGAAAGCCTGGTAATTATAGATGTCTGTTTATTATTGGGAAAACACTGCCAGTTTCAGCTCGGGTTTTCTCCAAGTTTACTTTGCTTCACTCTTTTCCCAGCTCACGGGGGTCTCGTTCTCTCTCCAGTCTCCAGTGTATGTCACACTAAATGCTAGGTTGCTTTATTTGATAAGCAGGCATTTACATGTCTTTTTTTTGTGTGTGTGTGTGTGTCAATTCTTTTTTTTTTTAACATCTTTATTGGCGTATAATTGCTTTACAATGGTGTGTTAATTTCTGCTTTATAACAAAGTGAATCAGTTATACATATACATATGTTCCCATATCTCTTCCCTCTTGCATCTCCCTCCCTCCCACCCTCCCTCTCCCACCCCCCCTCTCCCACCCCTCTAGGTGGTCACAAAGCACCGAGCTGATCTCCCTGTGCTATGCGGCTGCTTCCCACTAGCTATCTATTTTACGTTTGGTAGTGTATATATGTCCATGCCACTCTCTCACTTTGTCACAGCTTACCCTTCCCCCTCCCCATATCCTCAAGTCCATTCTCTAGTAGGTCTGTGTCTTTATTCCCGTCTTACCACTAGGTTCTTCATGACCTTTTTTTTTTTTCCTTAGATTCCATATATATGTGTTAGCATACTGTATTTGTTTTTCTCTTTCTGACTTACTTCACTCTGTATGACAGACTCTAACTCCATCCACCTCACTACAAATAACTCAATTTCGTTTCTTTTTATGGCTGAGTAATATTCCACTGTATATATGTGCCACATCTTCTTTACCCATTCATCCGATGATGGGCACTTAGGTTGCTTCCATGTCCTGGCTATTGTAAATAGAGTTGCAGTGAACATTTTGGTACATGACTCTTTTTGAATGGTGGTTTTCTCAGGGTATATGCCCAGTAGTGGGATTGCTGGGTCGTATGGTAGTTCTATTGTTAGTTTTTTAAGGAACCTCCATACTGTTCTCCATAGTGGCTGTATCAATTTACATTCCCACCAACAGTGCAGGAGGGTTCCCTTTTCTCCACACCCTCTCCAGTATTTATTGTTTCTAGATTTTTTGATGATGGCCATTCTGACCGGTGTGAGATGATATCTCATTGTAGTTTTGATTTGCATTTCTCTAATGATTAATGATGTTGAGCATTCTTTCATGTGTTTGTTGGCAATCTGTACATGTCTTTTTTGTCTGCCGTTCTTAAGGTGCTTTATGGATATAAGTAGAGGGACGCAGTCCACCTACTGAAAGGTACTAAGCTTGCATAAAGTGTGATAAAATGATAATGTAGAATGTTCTACAGTCCAAAACCTGCTTATAAGACCAATGTCCTTGGGCTGTTGGAATTGTTCTCCTATTGTGCTTTAAACAGGAGGTATTCACCTGCGTTTAATGACAACAGCCCCAGCCTCTGACCTGACCGACCTCATATCCTCAGGAGAGGACTTCATCAGTGTGGACATTTTCCATTTCTCATTCAGGTTCCTCTGTGATCACCTTACCAGCTGTCAGGTCCACCTGTCTTACCAGCTCCTCTCCAGTTATTCTAATGTAATTGACAGCTATGCTACTTCATTCGTTCAACAGACATTTGCTGAGTTCCAAACTATTAAATCTTAGTTCCCTTATCTCTCCTCCTCCTATCTGCTGTACACCAGTCATTGTGCTAAATTCTGAAGATACAATGTGAGTATGACACAGTGCCTGACCTTAGAAGATAGACACACAAATCATTAACTGGAACTTAGAATGTGGAATACTTTACAGCAATACCTTGTAATAAATAATAATAGAGAGTGGGGCACAAAGGAGGGAGTGCTTTGTTCTTTCTTGTTTGTGAGGAAAGAATTCATGCCGGAGGTGATTTTACTGCTAAATATTGGAGAGATAGGATTATTTATCAGGCTGAACAGAAAAAAAAAAAAAAAAAGGAAGAAGAAACAGCCCAGGTTCAGAGCCCGGTAAGGAGCACCAAGTATGTGGGACTGGAGCAGAGGGGTCGTGGTGCAGAGGCGAGGAGAGCACGAGGTGCATCTTGGTGCAAATTCTTGGTCCAGTCCTGTCTAGGGTTGTACATTGCTATTTCTGGAAGTGTGGACTTTTTCCTGGCAGCATTGTGGAATCATCAAAGGTGAAATAAATGCTTAAGTCACTGTCTTAAGGTATGTGAAAAGAAAACAGGGAGAAGCCCAGTGGCTGTTGAAATAATCCAGGTAGAAATAATGAGGACCAGACCTAAGGTGATGATGGCGGGAAAGGAAAGGAGAGGATGGATTTGAGAATCACTTAGGAGAAAGAATTGTTTGCTGATTTGGTGGAAAGTGGGAGGGGAGTAAGAGGGAAGAAGAAGAAAGGTGACTCTTGATGTTTCTCGTTGGGAAGATCCACTGTCTGAGGGTGTCATTCATCGGGATAGAAAACAGCAGAGGAGCAAGTGTGGAGAGAGAATAGTGAGTTCAGTTTGAAGTAAAGTTGGGGTGTCTGTGGGCACTCAGCTGATCTTGAGAGACCCAGACCCCAGGAGAGAAGTCAGGGCTGGAGACGTCTATTGCGGAGGGAGTGGAACTGGTGGTTCCAGCTGTGCAGACAGTTGAAATTCCCAGGGATGGCCCAAGGACCGAAGACAACAGACAGAAGAAGGGGAGAGAGAAAAGAGGACCAGGGAAATCCACAAATACAGATGATAGTAATATTAAGCACCAGGGTTTTTGGTGTTGTTTCCGTATGTTATGTCAGAGAATTTTTACAATACCCCCTGAAATAATTATTGTTATTGTTCTTTACAGATAAACTATCCAAAGCTCAGGTAAGCAACTTGCCAAATCGCCCAAGTGTTACATAGGGAAAACTGTCAGGTGTGTCCAAGGCCACAGGAAGTTCAGGTAAAGATTGAAAATGGGAGATGAATTTGGTGATTAGGTATTTAGTTGGTAGAGAGTTCTGAAGTCTAAATCTAGGTTGTCATGGGTGAACAGAGTAGGAGTTGAGAAGCAGGGGCACTGAGTAGAGTGTGTGTGTGTGTGTACACGCATTTGTCCACGGAGGAATATTTTTTGTGTATCATGGTTACTAGAGCTTATATTTTAGTTGAGAGTAGTGGAGAGGAAGTGACTGAAGGTAGAAGAGAGAATAACTAAGGGAGTAAGGTTCCAGAAAAGATAAGGTGGCCAGGGTCTGGAGTACAGGCTTGTCTCGGGAAGGAATAGGGACGTTCATTCCTTTGAGACAGGAGAGGAGGAGGGAAAGACACGTGCAACTGTGGATGAGTACTCAAGTGGAGGCCGCGAGGAAGTTGAGAAAGTTCCTTCCTGACGGCTTGGGTTTTCTCCGTGAGGTAGGAGCAAATGAAATCTGCCGAGAGCGAGGGGACCTTGAGAAGACAGTCGAAAGTGAGTTCACAGTTAACTTGGGAAAAGGAGCTCACTGACTTAGGACAAGTAATAGTCCTGTATCATTCAGGGCCCAGCTGGGGTTTTGTCAGTGGGGATTAGATGCTGGTGGTGGTGTTTTTTTGTTTGTTTGTTTTTCTGGTTGATAGAGGAAGATGAATACCATGAATGACCTTTTAAACTAAAACACACAGCCCTTGCCTGCAATGTTAAGTTTAGATGCTGATTTAAGGAAGCTTCAGGATGTTGGATCCAGGGTGGGGTGTGGAGGGAAATAAGACAGAAGGAACAAAAATTGAGCTTAGGGAACTTGTGTTCTAGTCTTAGTTCTTCCAGTAACAGAGAATGGGTTTAGGGGAGTCAGCTAATCTCTCTGAGCCTCAGTTTCCTCATCATTCACTGGAGGAAGTTACTCTTCATGTCCCCCAAGCCTCTTGTAACTCTTAGGACTTCTGTGAGACTTGTACTTCATTGGACAAAAATGAATGGACAAAAGAATAAGAGTCGTTTGATTCCTGTCATTTATCATTCATGAGTCCTGATAACAGCTCTAACGCCAGTGAGTATTGACAGCGTGAGACTAGGACAGCCGTCAGGTGACCATGTCCAGGTCTCTGCCACTGGGCTGCACCTGGCAATGGGAGAGAGGTAGCAAGTCAGGAAAGGGGGAACAGAGCGTGGGGCTATAATGGGAGTTGGGCAAGGGGCAGACAGGGTGGGTTTGCTGTGTGCCAAGGCTCCCTGAGACATCATTTCGTAAGGGTGGTCATAGTCTTTGTGTTCCTCATCTACATTTTCTTTCCCTATACGATTGCATTTTATTTTCACTGGGTTTATTTCTCCCTCTTAGTTAAAAGTGTGCCATGTGGGAGAGAAGTCGACAGTGGAAGAAGGTTAAGCATTATTTGAAGCATCTTACCTTTAAATGTCCTTTCTCCTTCCCATCTCCTTCATTACACCTTGCTTTTCTTTGCCCGTAGAGAAATCAGAAACAGTTTGAAGCATTTCATCACTCTTCTCAGTTAGCTATGTTCTTCCCCTGGAAAGTTTATTCTTCAAAGCCATGAACTGTTTCTGCCTCCTATTAAGAGCAGGGATGGCATCTTTAAGCCCAGGAGGGTGTGTGACCCTAGCATTAAAGGGTGAATCCAGATCAGGTGAGTGACTCAGAGATGATTGTAGTGATTTAACATGCCTAAGCGGGTGATAGGACACTCTTTTTAAAATTAAACCTTTAATATTTCTCTATGCTGTTACATATTTGAGAGAAACTTGGGCATTTCCTTTTGTCTTCATTAAGCTGTTGCACAACTTAATGCTTGGAAAATTCTTCACAGGAAGAAACAGGGTGTAACAGTTCGTGTGAGACATTTTTTGAAAATTCGCCTTTTTAGCTTAAGTCTGAGAATATTCTCTCCACCCCCCTGCTCTAATTTCTTTCAGAAAGTGTTAATATCTCCACATAATTAAATATTCTTCAAAGAGAGACATACTAAAAAAATTAAAACCATTTAAACACAAAATTAAAGCATAGTCTATAAATGTGTTCTTCCATTTCCTGAGAAACAACAGGAAGGATTTGCTTTCTCAAAATAAACTAAGTAGCCTGACTGAACTCAGAATAGTAGAGATCAAAGATTCCAGCATCATCACACAATGGGAAATTTGCAGTCATTTTTTCTAACCTCGGAAAATCAAGTCTAATACTTTTTTTTTTTCAAACACAAGGAACCAGGATGTGTATATACAATTTAGAAACATACCTTTGGCATATGTGAAATTGTGTAACCTAAATATGTCTAGGAGAGCCTGTTTCCAAGATGTATTTGATCAGTATGGGCATGTTAGACATGCAACCATGGGAAGTGTCCTTCAGCATTAAACTTAGAATAGAGAAAAACCAACTGAGTTTCTATATATCCATATAGCATCTAAACTTGAACTTGCTAGGTTAGTGAATTATTTCATAGCTTGGCTAGTAAGAAAAGTTTAGCAGCTCATGTTGACCATGGAACTACATTGAAGAAGGAATCTGCTATGATAATCATAATAATAATAGTATATGAATTCCCAGGCAGGAATAGGGGCATTTGTTAATATTTCTCTACTTCCAGAAACGAGGAGTGGGAGCCCATTTTAAAGAAAGGAAATCAGTTGTGTTACGGTTGCCAGATTTTTGTTTCTGAGCTATCAGCAAGATTAGGGAGAAAATATGTGTTATTCATCTATCATTAATTTGTAGGCTCAAAGAATATACAATTTTATATTTCTTAAGTATAACATAGGTCAACATTTTGAAATATTGAGCAGTGTTTATATGTATTGGGGAAATTATGTATACATTGAGAACTTTATAGACTTTCTCAATAGACTAGTTTTTTTTTCTTTGTCTTTCAAGAAAAGGTAGAAAAACAGATCTCAAAGTAGTAGACAGCCCATGATCTCAGTTTCTTTCTCAGTCACTTTATTTTATTTATTTATTTTTTTTTAATTTTATTTATTTATTTATTTATTTATTTATGGCTGTGTTGGGTCTTCGTTTCTGTGCGAGGGCTTTCTCTAGTTGTGGCAAGCGGGGGCCACTCTCATCGCGGTGCGCGGGCCTCTCACTATCGCGGCCTCTCTTGTTGCGGAGCACAGGCTCCAGACGCGCAGGCTCAGTAGCTGTGGCTCACGGGCCTTAGTTGCTCCGCGGCATGTGGGATCTTCCCAGACCAGGGCTTGAACCGTGTCCCCCTGCTTGGCAGGCAGATTCTCAACCACCTGCGCACCAGGGAAGCCCCAGTCACTTTATTTTTAACCTAAGTCTTTTATATTTACAGTGGGTCTCTTGTAGATAACGAATGTGGGGTCTTTTTTAAATCTTCTCTGACAATCTGTGTCTTTTAATTGGTGTATTTAGATGATTCACATGTGATTATTGATATAGTTGGATTAATATCTACCATGTTTGTCCAACTGTTTTCTATTTGTTCTTTGTTTCTTTTTTCCCCTTCTTTTTCTGTCTTCTGTGGTTTTAAGTGCACATTTTATATGGTTCTATTTTGTCTCCTCTTTTAGCATTTATTTCCTTTACAGAATTTTTTAGTCCTGGCCCTGGAGGTCACAGTTGATCTCTCACTTTCTTAAACAGCAACAACAACAAAAACAAACCAGAAAACAAAACATTTGTGTGTGTATGCATAGAAAAAAATTTGAAAGGATATATATCAAGACATTAAGAGTAGTTATGTCTGAGTGTCAGGATTGTAGATGATTTTTTCTTTTTTTATAGTTTTATGTATTATCTGATTTTTTAAAAATAACAAACAAGTATTGCTTTTATAATCAGAAACAACGAGGCTCTTTTCATTTTGAAGAAAAGGAAAAGGCAAGTCAGAGCAGAGCAAGCTGAAAATCTCCCATGGTTCTGAAATTTATACCCTTTCTCTGCTTCTAGCTTGAGGTAAGCACATTGTCCCACTACACCAGCACTCCACAGGTAGGAAATAGGAAGGGGCTTCGCAGCTTCTCACCTTGCCCTGGGAAGGTTGTCAATTCTTGTCCTCTACCATCTGTGCCTGTACAATGAGAATGAACCTTCTGAATGACTTAGCATCAATTCACCCTGTGGTTTGACATAAAAAAGTTTTCCATCTAATACAGAGTAAACCAAAACCCTCTATTTCTGCATAATTAAGTTTTCCTCTACCTGGAATGTTTCTATGCCTCTTAACCGTCTTTCAAAAAATAATAAGCAGAATAAGAACACTCGAAAACTAAAGTATAGCTTTCCATGTAAAACTTGTAATAGTTCTTATGGTTTGCTGGTATGAAACCCGTTCTCTTTTTGGGCAGGGTGGGGAGGGGAGTGTTAGGGCTGGTACCTATGGTAATAGGTGAAGATATTGTAACTAGTGTGAGGCTGTTGTTCTGTCTGGATTTGGGGGAATTCAGTCCCCCTTGTGAAGTTTTAGAGAAAATTATCACTCCTGTTCTTGCATTGTTAATTGTATCCTCTGAATTTACTTGTGCATGTAAACCAAACCCAATTAAGGTTTAGGAAAGTTGCATGGCTCAGTGCAAACAGATGAAATGTAGATTTTTTTTTTAAAAATGGTTTTTAGTACCAAGTCACCTGCCAGGTGTTTTCAAGAAAGTCATAAATTTTGTAAATACTGCTGTTTGTTAGCCTGTATAATTGGGACTATTATCTTTTGCTGCTTAATTGCTGCATTCAAGTAGACAAAAGACAAGTGAAGCTTTTTGTGTCTTCTGAAAGAAGAGAGTCTAAAAAAAGCAAACTCTTTTTTCTCTTCTTCCAAGTGAAAACCTATAGTTCTCCATTTTAATGTATCTTATTATAAGTGTCAGGAAATTTTATTTAAGGTTAAACGAAGTAGCAGTAGCAGTCATATTCTGTTTAAAGCTAATAGAATTATACATTTTGATATGTACAAAAAAAATTAGAAAAGTTATGAAATAAGTGTAAAAAAGAATTCATTCACAATACATTTATTGTTGCAGCTATGTTAAAATAGATACAAATTTTGAAGGGAATGCAAAACTATAAATATTGCTATTTAAGGAATTATAAGTAAAATTTAACAAGCTTTCTTTATAATATTCTGATGTTAGACATTTTACAAGAAGTAGAGACGTCAGAAATCAAGTCTCTGGGATGCTTACTAAGATAAGTTGGAAAAGGTATTGAATTTTTATATTTGCAGTATAAACCATATTAGTAGACTGTTCAGTAGATGTGGGGAGTAAGGTAAGTAATCTGACTCTTTTTTTAAACTCATTTCCGAATGAGAGACTTGGTACATGGAGATATTAGTGGAGAAACAATGATGAAAAGTCCAGGGCTTGTTACCACGTTAGCTCATTTATTTAAGCATTACCTGTGTTGGCTTGGTGCCTTTGACCTGCTGCTGGTGGTCCCTTTACTCTGGTTTTAACTTGTCAAAGTCTACATTATAACATTCTCTCTGTCTTTTTGTTCCTCAGGTACAGCTGTGAAAATTACTTAAGTGAGAAATGGTTTGGGGGTAAGAATTGTGAATGGAGGAAAGAAATAATCCTCTCATTATGTAAATACAGGGAAGGAGGATTATCTGCAGCCCTGAGCTTTCACCCCAAAATAACTGATAGTATAATAGGTCATCTTTGCTTTTATAAATGTAAACCATAATGCTTTAATAACTACTCTTAGGAAAAAGTCAAGAGGCACTAATTTTGAGCTACCTTTTCATCCTTTTATTTCATGATGATTCCTCTATGTGTTTCCTTAATCCTTTGCTCTTTGAAAGAAGTATGAACTTGTGATCAGTCCTGCCACAAAGACCCAGTATGAGATCTAGATATTGGAACAGTGCATTGACAAAGAGGCCAACTCCAATTTTATGCTTTCAGGAAGTGGTTGTAAACAGTGAAGTGAAAATTTTAAAATTGCAGAAATGATTTTGGCAGTAACCAATAAAAATACTGAGTGTTAAAATAATCCTTATATAATTGCCAAATTGATATACATTTTATAAATACATATAATGAATAAAATATATGAAGTATTTTATGTATTTGCTAAAATAAAGTTTCCTGCCTTTTTTTTTTCCTGCCTTTTTTTAAGTGTTTCATTCTAGATGAGTAATTCTTATGTTTCAGGACACAGTAACACTTAGACCGAAAAGCAACATTTTTACAACAGTTTTAAACTACACTTTACCAAGTAGTATTCCCACTTTATGGATGGAACCTAAAAGCCAAGCAGTAAGTATAAGTAGTAGGTCACACATTAGATGAGCTATTCATTCCTATGTAAGCTTTCATCAGAGCTGGGAAAGAAAGCTTACAAATCTCCTACTTAAGGCAGGCTTTTATCTGAACCATTCCAAGATTAAGGGAGTGGACATTTTCAGCTTTTCTAGAAGAAATAACCTCTGCACTCTGATCTCTTTCAAACTAATCATATTTTAAAGTAAATACTTTATGCTAAAACTGAAGGCAACTGATTTCTTTCTTAATAGAAATAGATGTACATCGTCCTCTGTGAAGTAACTAACCAAAGACAAGCCCATGTTCAACCTTCTCTGTAGTAAGTTTACTAATTCCAAAGCTTGTTACCCTTACCTTACAAGTGCTATTTTTTATTTTTTTTATTTTTTTAATTAATTAATTAATTTATTTATGGTTGTGTTGGGTCTTCGTTTCTGTGCGAGGGCTTTCTCTAGTTGAGGCAAGCGGGGGCCACTCTTCATCGCGGTGCGCAGGCCTTTAACTGGGGGGGCCTCTCTTGTTGCGGGGCACAGGCTCCAGGTGCGCAGGCTCAGTAGTTGTGGCACACGGGCTTAGTTGCTCCGCGGCATGTGGGATCTTCCCAGACCAGAGCTCAAACCCATGTCCCCTGCATTGGCAGGCAGATTCTCAACCACTGCGCCACCAGGGAAGCCCGCAAGTGCTATTTTTTAAAAAAGGAAATTTAGAGGATTTTTTTGAGATTTAAAAAAAAAAAATTTTTATAGGAGATTTTGAGATTTTCCTTGAAAACTTTCTAACATTTTCCATTCCTCCGTTTAGTTATTATCGATAGGGGCTTTGACAGGAAACGTCATTTGCTGCAGATGTGATGATCTCCTGGGATAAAGGCAGGTGGAAGTTGCTGGGAGACAGACTTCAGCTTAATATGGGGAACAGATCTCCTTTAAAGCCAGGCAGAGCTGGGCTCAACTGCCTGGCACTGTCCAGGTCCCAGCACCGAGGGCACAGAGGCTGTCCCTGCTTGACCAAGGGTGTAGAGAGGCCTGAAACCTCCCATGGGAGGGGCCCCAGAGATGCCCTCTGAGGTCACAAAGTACATATTCAGTCACAAGCTTTGTGCTGGAAAAAACTTTGTTCAAGTACCAACTCTGCTACGTATTGGCTGTGCAACCCTAGGAAAGTAATCTAGATTCTCTAAGCGTCAGTTTGCTTATCCTTAAAATGAGGATAAAATGATGTGAGGCTTATCATGTGAATTTAATAGATCTAAAGCACTTGGTGTATTTATTCCTTCTGATTCTGTAGCTTTTCGCTCTCTGCCCCTTTTCTGTTCTTTTTCTGCCCTCACATTCATTCTTTTACAGTCTTTATCTTCTCTCCTGTTCTCTGCCTGTGCCCCACAGCCTAGGGATGCCCTGAGCTCCTTCGGTAGCTTTACCACCAGTGTCTGATTCCTGGGCAAATCAACGAACAGCTGGTGATCCTCTGTGTCCTTTGGATTTGGCACGAGGAACAGCACCGAAGACGTTAAAAAAGCCAAGATACATTGCTGCGTTAGCTTTCCTATGTGCTTTTACTATGGCACTTTCAGCTTCACAGTTGGTGGTCATGAAAGCACTAAATGGAGTTGGATATGGATAGAGGAAAAATTTTTTATACAACAGGTTTTGAAAGTAAAAATCTGTGTTGGTAGCATTTAACTTTTCCCCTATTTAAGTCTCTGTTTTGGGGTCAGGCTCCTAATTGTGAATATTATATTTGAGAGAGAAGAAGAATATCAGGACCACAGGGCCAGAAGCATTGTTTTTTTTTTTTTTAAGTCAATGGGTTTTTTTTTTTTAATTTATTTATTTATTTATTTATGGCTGTGTTGGGTCTTCGTTTCTGTGCGAGGGCTCTCTCTAGTTGTGGCAGGCGGGGGCCACTCTTCATCGCGGTGCACGGGCCTCTCACTATCGCGGCCTCTCTTGTTGCGGAGCACAGGCTCCAGACGCGCAGGCTCAGTAATTGTGGCTCACGGGCCCAGTTGCTCTGCGGCATGTGGGATCCTCCCAGACCAGGGCTCGAACCCGTGTCCCCTGCCTTGGCAGGCAGATTCTCAACCGCTGCGCCACCAGGGAAGCGCAGAAGCATTGTTTTTAACAGGAACGCTTAACGTAACTTTAGGGAATTGCTGTGGGTACTAAGGGGGCAACATAAAAAAATTTATTTACTACATGCTATTTGAAGACCCACTTGCTTGACAGAGTGATATCCCTTAGAAATGTGATGGAAACTCATTAGTACATCTTGACTAAGAGGATCTGGTTATACCATTAAAGAAATACAGGTTATTAGAGCTGGAAGGCATCTTCGGGGCCACGCAATTCAATGATTTTCTTTTATAAATAGTGAAATGGAGAATCAGAGGCATGAAGTTTCTTGTTCCTTGAAACATAACCCTTTGTATTTAAAAAAGGCACATCAGGCAGATGTGGCCCCTACCACCGTAGCTATTTTCTTACATTCCACTGCAGTACCATGACTCCTGCCTCTGGGCCTGGAGTCATCTCCCTGTGGCTCAAAGATGGTCCCTCTACTCTGTCAGCCCTGATTGCTGAGTAATGCAGTGATGCGAAACTTCCTGTGTTCTTACTCAGATTCTTTCTTTTGTTCATGTTCGATGATTTTATGAAATCTTTGGTTTATTGGATTGCTCTGGCCCAGGAATAATCTACATAGGCAGATATTGAGACAGTTTAGTTTTCCCGTGTTCGACAGTTTTGTGATCTCTTACTCTGTGCCGGGCACATTTATGTTTTTAAGTAGTTTACGTGAGTTAACTCGAGGAGACAGCTATAATTACCTATATCCAGTTGTCAGATCAGAAAACTGAAGCTTACAGGGCTTCAGCATTTGTTCCAGATTCTACAACTGGTAAGCTAGAACTAGATCCCAGGACGGTTTTTCGGACCATATGTTCATCATCTCTGCCTTGTCTACATTTTCTGCTCCCCTTACTGCCTGTGTAATGGGGAACAGGGCGTAGAATTGAAGATCTCATGGCAAATGATCCAAAGAGGATCATCTGGCCTAGCCTCTTGGCTACCAACAAATGAGGTATGATATCATACGTGAGGCATTCGAGGCCTTGTTTTTATTTATTTATTTATTTATTTTGGTTTGGTATTTCAAAGTAAAAGTGGTCTTTTAGTTTTTCATTATTATAAAAGTAGTAAATCCTCATTGTAAGAAAGTATGAAAATATAAGAAATAATGGAGAAAATTAAAATATCCTTTATAGCTCTGATGATTAAAAGTGGTTTCAAATCTCAGCTGTGTCACTTGCTAGCACTGTTTGACTTGGGGCAAATTTTGTAGCCGAAATGTCCATGCCTCAGTTCCCTGTGCATAAAACAAGAATAGTCATAGTGCCTGCCTCGTGCAGTAGTTAGGATTAAGTGGGTTTTTATTTGTGAGGCATTAGAATAGTGCCTGACACATAATAAGAATGACATGAGTGTTGATTAAATAAATGATCACCCATGTCAACGGTCTTGCCATCTGTGACCCCTGGGGAAAGAAGTAGAGGCAGACCCAGAAGGTAGATTGTGCAGTGCCGTGAATAGATAATGGGCCAAGTTGTGTGGAGACAGAGGCAGAGGAGAGTGGCCCGAGACCCTCTGCTTCTATTTGCTTCCTTAGTAATCCTAATAAACTGGCACATTAATAAAGGTCTGTCTCTCACTTTCATGATACTAAAAATGATTCTCCTCTTTCTACTCCTTGCTTTTAGGGAGCCCACAGAAGCCAAGCCTGTTTATTTGAGATTTTTCTCTTCTAGGCTGTGCCAGACATGAATTTCCTTTCATGTGATATTTTCTGTGGTCTGTGTTAGTTTAGTTCTTCCTTTGTTTTCTTGTGCTTTGGTGTGAAGAAGATGCCCTGTTTATAGAGCCTTGGTGTCTTTCATGTATAATGCATTCTTAAGCTAACTCCAGTTGCTCTGACCCTTTGAGATTTTTAAATTGCTTTGTTCCAGTTTCTAAGCATTTTTGAAATATTAAAAATGCTCATGAGGGTGTGGGTCATGGGAAAACTTTTCCCAGAGTTGTTTGTTCTTAGCAAATTGTGAATTTGCATGGAGAGGTTTAATGCTGGGTTAAATTCTGCCAGGTGCATTGGTCACTTGAACTTGAATTCCCAGTTCTGTTGATATTTAAATCCATGTTTTTTTTTTTTTTTTTAATAAATTTATTTATTTATTTATTTATTTGACTGTGTTGGGTCTTCGTTTCTGTGCGAGGGCTTTCTCCAGTTGCGGAGAGCGGGGGCCACTCTTCATCGCGGTGCGCGGGCCTCTCACTGTCACAGCCTCTCCCGTTGCAGAGCACAGGCTCCAGACGCGCAGGCTCAGTAGTTGTGGCTCACGGGCTTAGTTGCTCCGCGGCATGTGGGATCTTCCCAGAACAGGGCTCGAACCCGTGTCCCCTGCATTGGCAGGCAGATTCTTAACCACTGCGCCACCAGGGAAGCCCCTAAATCCATGTTTCTAAGGCATGAAGTGCAGAGTGGGAGCCTCTTAAACCTAAGTACCTATGTTGCCTATTGTCCCATCAAAGAAAGGTCTTAAGTAGTGCTTGGGTTTGCATTGAAGCATCGTGTCAATAGTCAGGATCAACAGATGTGTCTGTTCTCAGATTTTTGTCTTTGAACCAAGACTTCCCAAAAAGAACACAGACTTGTTTTGAATATTGCCGCCTCTGGGTGTGAGTGATTATGCAAGTCAGTAGTATTTTTTTAAACTATTCATAATAGATGCAGAGGTCTGAAATTGCAAGAAAAACAAAAATACTTTTTCAAACAGCTTGTACAAAGCAGCCTTTGAATGCAGGTGGTCCTCAACTTACAAGGATTTGCAATTCTTCCTCCTTCTGGTGAAAGACACCATCCACCATTCCCACTTGGCCATTTTCCATTATATAGCCTTCTCATTTAACTCCAACCTGCAGTGAGTTGCCAAGTTTTCTCAATTCTATCTTAAACTTAAATTCTTACATTTTATCCGTTATGTCTTAAAACTCTCCAGTGTGCTGCGGCAGTGCAGAACTCCTGTGAGGCCACCGTCCTGTCTCGCCTGGCCTGCTGAAGCGGCCTCCAGCTGCCCTCTCTGACCTTGACCTCCAATGCTCTGTACAGGCTGAAGTCGAGGGGTTTTTGCAAAACAAAGCTCAATGTCAGTGACCTGTGTAAAACCCTCCAGTGACTTCTCATTGCCCTCAGAACTCCTGCCTAAGGAGTTAAAAGCCAGACCCCAGAAGGAGTCTTCAAGACCTTGCAAGAGGAAGTCCCTGCCTCTATCTGGAATCTACAGCTATTGCCCTGCCTCACCTCCCAGCATACTCCAGACTCACACTCCCCTTACAGCCTCACAGAACTTCTTTCTGTTCCTCTCATCTGCTATGCTTTCATGACGACAAGCCTTCAGGGTGTGTCTGATGTCAAGAATGCTCTTTCCTCCTCTGCTGCTTCACTTTTGTCTAGCTAACTCCTATTTCTTCCCTTTTTCTTAACTTAAATGTCATATTCTTCAGGGAGTCCTTTTTACCCCCTGAACTAAATGAAGTCCCCTTGCCATTTGTTTCTGTGGTACTTTCTACCTCTCCGGCATTTCACTTGTTACGTTCGTGTGCCTCTTCTAATAGATTCTAAGCCCCCTGAAGGCATAGACATGTCTGTCTTGTTCCACACTGTATCCTAGTACCTAGCACACAGTAGGATCTTGAATGTTTTTTGAATGAATGAACATGTTCCAAATCACCCCCATATTATTACTTATAGTAAGCGTTTGTCAAACAGCCCACACATGCATTTCAGCCAACTCCTTCCGTTGACTTAAATTAGCTTAGCTTAATTGTACTAAATATGTACAAACATGAAGTAAAATATATACTCCTTATGCTTATAGCTTTTATACCACTATTAAAACATTTTAAAAATCACCAATAAATGCAAACAATATTTTAAACCATTAAAATTTAAATTAAACATGATGAATGCATTTTTTGCTGAGACTAAATCACCTACGTCGATTTTTTTAAATTACTATAAAGTTGTTGCCTCGGGTCCTAATATATACTTAATGCATAAGAGTCTTTTGATTTTGATAATAGTAGTGCAAAAAATACCTGTTGGCAATAAATATGTTATTCAGAAGCACATTATGGACTTGAAGGCCTTGCTTGCTATCATCTCAGGACCATCAGATAGCAGCTGTGCCAGTGAGCAGTCCTTGAATTACAATTTTAATGATTTTAATGATTTCCAGTTTCCTTGCTAGTGCAGTCAGTGTCTTGTACATTCAAAGATAAGGCTAGCATTCCAGAGTTACTGAAATCAGCATCAAGCATACATCTACTTCAATGATTGCTAGAATCAGAAACAGGAATATAATGTTTGTGAATTTTAGTTCTTACAGATGTGGAAAATTTGTACAGTTTCAGCATACAGCCAAGTGTCAGACTGCTGAAGGAAGTCAATAGATAGTAGAAATGACTCATTTACACTGTTTTGAAAACAACTTGAACAAAACTCCTTTTCTTATCATTGCCTCCGCTTTGTAAATTTTTGAACCACTAAAACAAAACCTTTGTCATAATACCTTCATGCCATTGTGAAGACATTATTATGAATGCCTTAATGTCATTTGACCTTCATTTGGTATGACTTCATCAATTATGTGTCCAGTCTGCCTCTGTCCTTTTCCTTATTAGCCTGTAGCAATTAATATAGTACAGTACTCCACTGCCTGTCATTCCATGGTGTCATGAAATCAAAGTCTTAACTCGATGATCAATAAGTGTCTGAAACTGACCTTTATCATTGTCATGTGTGTGCTTGCCTGCGCTCTGTCAGCGTTGCTGATAAGGATCACTCCGTGCCACTGTAATCATAAATGCATACCTGGGCACTGTGTTGGTAAAGGGTTGGTTCAGATGATCCAGTGTGAAATTGTATCAGTTTCTTTCAGATGAACACTGAAATGAAAACACAGGACTGAAAGATTATTTTGGAGAAGTCACAGATTCTTGAGTGTATCTGTGGGTCTCTAGAGATCCTGAGACCCCCATTTGAGAATATTTGCTTATAGCATTCACAGCAGACCATGTACAAACCATAGCCAGGTCATTGTGTTTATGGAGATGTTCTGGTTTATGTGGGTCATTCCCTTGCTTCTCTACCTCTCTCTAGCCTGCTAGCCTGTCCCTGCATCTTACCAAGCCCCTTTTTGGTGAGAGGATGGAGAAGCCTTGTTTTCTGGTCTCTCTAAGGCCTTAGAGGCTCTCTGTTGGAGTCTCTTTCTGGCTATTTGTGGTCCCCTAGGTAACTCTGAAGCCCTATCCCTCAGGAGCATGGAGCACCTGTTGAGGAGAGAGTATAGTAAGAACATAGCAGAGGGGGTAGGGAAGGCAATGAGGATTTCAAATATATCAGATCCTTACACTTAACATTAAAAGGAAAAATTGGTGCAAATTTTGCTGATATAGACCCCAACGTTGTAGCGGTTTTATTACATCATGGCTTTAGCCTAAGGACCTAGAAGTCACTTACTTTTTTTGCATGTATAATTTTAATAGCTTTACTGAGATAACATTCGTATACATACATTTGGCCCAATGAAAGCGTACTATTCAGTGGTGTTAAGTACATTCACAGAGTTGAGCAAACCATCACCACAATCAATTTTAGAATATTTCATCACCCCAAAAGAAACCCTGTATCCATTACAAGTGATTCCCATTCTCCCCAATCCCCCTAGCCCCTGGCAACTACCAGTCTACTTTCTGTCTCTGTAGATTTGCCTGTTCTGGATATTTAAATAGTATTATATAATATGAGGTCCTTCATGACTGGCTTCTTTCACTAAGCATAATGTTTTAAAGGTCAGCCATGTTGTAATGTGTCAGTATTTCATTTCTTTTTTTTTTGCCAAATATTCCATTGAATAGATATGCCAACAAATTTTAAGTGTATTGTTCGGTGGTATTATATAGTTGTGAAACAGATTGTTTCACATTGTTGTGAAACAGATACCCAGAACTTTTTCATCTTGCAAAACTGAAACTAGGTATACTTCATTTTATTTATCCATTCTCATTTGTTGATGGACATTTGCATTGTTTTTCACTTTGGGGTTGTTGTATATAATGTTATGAATATTTGTGTACAAGTTTTTGTGTGGACATACGTTTTCATTTTTCTTGGTGTATACCTAGGAGCAGAATTGATGGGTCATATGGTAATTCTATATTAATCATTTTGAGAAACTGCCCAACTGTTTTCCAAAGTGACTGCACCATTTTACATTTCCATCAGCAACATATAAAGATTCAAGTTCTCCACATTCTGGCCAACACTTATTATTTTCTGTCTTTTTGATTATAGCCATCTTAGTTGGTGTGAAGTGGTATCTCATTGTGATCTTTATTTGCATTTCTCCTATGATTAATGATGTAGAACATCTTTTCACGTGAAGACATTTAGTTAAACAAATTTTTTTTTCTTAAAGATTTCCGAGACTCCTGGGGTTACAATTTAAGAAGGAAGTACACTTTTGGGGATTGGAAGATTGAGAGAAAATAACTGCCCTCATTGTGGACTGACTATTGGCAGGTCAGAATTTAAGCAGAAGCAGTTGAACACTCACATTTTCAGGGACCTACATATGGAGTCCTTGTCCATAATAAGCAAAGGAAGGAAGAAAAGGTGGAAAATGGGCCCAAGTGTAAGAGATTCCCTTTCCAAGTGCTAAGCTACCAACACAACCAAGCCAAAGAATGGCCTTCAAATGGTGGGAAAATACAGTAGTCATCTTTATATTCCCCAGTATCTTGTTTGGTGTTTGGCACAAATTATTTATTATTTGTTTCGGAGAAGATGTATCCTTGAGTGTAGCAGACAAACCAAGAGTTTAGAATCGTAAGATATGAGAATTAGAAGCTTTACATTATATAAAATGGGGCTGTGAAGTAAAGCATCCGTAGATTAAATTCATAAATGCTACCAGACCTCCTCAGATTGCACAGATTCCTTCAAAAATATGTGCCTAATATCTCCCATGACTACCACCACACACGCATGAAAGGCATTTATGAATTCACTGATGCCAATGATGTTTATTTATTTCAATATATCTCACTTTATTTCCCCCCTTACATAAGGCAAATCAGTTCTTGCAGTAATAAAGAGCTAATTGTTGAGTTTCCAGGATATGCCAGGCACTGTGCTAAAACCACATAATGTCATTGTGCCATTTAATTGACACAGCACGTGAATGAGGTCTGTCCCACTCTTATTCCCATATTATAGACAAAGAAATTTAGGCTCAGCATCATTAAGGAACTTGCCCAGTATCACACCAGCCCTAAAGAGACAGGCCAAGAGGATTCTAGGCTTCTAGCCAATGCTCTCAACCACTGAACTCAGTACAGAAAAGTCTTCCTTATCCCACTGAGTCTTTGCAGCAGGAATTGGGAAGATGTAGAACGAGAATTTTATGTACATATTGATGCCATTTTATTTGGATGGAGATTTTGTCATTGCTCCCCTGGCCTGCTCACTGCAGGTGCAGTTGAGTGTGGCAGGAACCTCACAGGGGGTGTGGCCATGGCTGCACCTGAAGCAGGTATTGCAGTTTCGTGCGCACTTAGGAAGTTTGGACTTGATCCTAGAACCAGCAGGGGATTTTAACCTGGGAGGGTAATGATTAGATGTTCTTTTTCTTTTCTAAAGAAATGTAACTGTTGGCATTGTGGATTATAGGCTGGAGTAGGTGGAGATGGGTGGCAGGGAGTTTGGATTAAAGCTTAGATTTGGCAATGGGGAAGAGAGGACCAATGTGAAAGATTTCTAAGGTGATAAACCATAGGACTCGGTAACCTTGGGGATGCAGGGGTGAGAGAGGACTTCAAGAATTCTAGCTTCAAGAATTCTAGCTTAGGATACATGGGCAAGGTGCCATATTGATGCAGAGTTGTAGGATTGGGTGAGAGATGAGGTGGGGAATATCAAAGCCAGTGGTAGACTTAGGTTCAAGGCCCCACCCTTGATGGTCTGAGAACCTTTGGGGTTCTCTTGATCTTGGGTACTTTAGTCAACTTAATTAGAAGATAAAAAGTTCAATTGTGTTTGCCTGCCTTTTAGTTTTTCTAGAAAATTGATGAACATCAACATTTCTCCTGGTATCAGGTAGTCGTTTAAGGCAAGAAAAGCATTTAGTTAACTGTTAGTGCTTTTACAAAAGTTTTCCTATGTTTTTGCAAAATTTTCTTTTAAGTTGGAGTATTGTAGAAGGGAAAACTGAAGAAACAAGCATTTTTTTTTTCTGAGCTGGTGAGAGACATTTTAGACTCTGCTCCTCCCCAGAGGAATTCAATCTGATAATGAAGGTGTTTTCCCAGTTGTAGGTCCCAACATCCATCCCTTCCTTAGCTACAGGATTCCTCAAGATAAAGCTTTAGTTTAAGGGAAACAGACCCTGTAGGGAGCAGTGACAGGGTGGAACTAGGTACCCCTCCCAATTCAGCCTTATGAATATTTGTTCAGTTAGATCAGTTTTGAGTGAACCAGTGGTAGTCACGGTGTGTTATTCTTGGAACAATTAAATTTAGACTCGTACCTTCAATTTAGGCATAAAATTGAACTTTAATAATTCTACTTCAAAATCTGTTTCTGAGATATTTAGTAATATTGCATTGTAGCGATAGATGATGAAGTTGCTTCCCGTGTTTAGTGCCTCAAGGTTGCAAAGTTATGTAAGCTGTTTACAGATAAAATGCTAGTGAAGAAAAGTTTTTTTTTTTTGCTCCTGCAAGAAGGTACAGACCCCAAGCATTTAGTATGATGAGTATCTTCCGTCTTCTCTTGCAGCTGTTTTATGTTTACAGAGTCAAATTATCTTATGTATATCTAGGGTTAAATGTCACAGTTTCATGGGTGATACAATGTAACAAAGTTTCTATTTTGTACTTTGTTAAAGAAAGTGAGTAGATGATTACCTAAGGTTAAATTGGTATTTAGAGCCTCATTAATGATTAATTAAAAACACAACAGAAACACACTTTTCTTCTAAGTGCCTGTACCTAACGGTCTTTGGGGGCTAAGATAGTCAGGAGAGATCCTCTTAAACTACTCCTCTAAAAAAATATGTTTACACTTAGACTTAAAATATATATGAATAGAATTCAAAGCTTAGAGTTCTTAGACTATTTGCATTTACATTAATTTACATAGGGCATAATTATCTCTAGGTCTCTGACAGCACTGGAGTTCCAGTTTTTCATTAACACTCATTTCTTTCTGCTACTTACAGGAATACTAACAAGATACTTTAACTATCATCTTGAGAGTTAATGATTTATGTCAGTTGACTTCATTTTAAAACTTTCTGGTGATTTGCAGTTGGAACATGTTGATGACCTATAATATCTGGTTACCTGTGGTTTGGTATGGATGGTGGACAGATTTATTTCGATAACTTCAGTGGCTCTTTTGTGAAGTAAAACTCTGCTGAAAACTATTATGAGGTGTTTGTTATTTTTTTTTTTTTTTTTTTTTTTTTGCTTATTGCTTTCAGATGCTATCTCATATTTCTCCAGTTTTGCTTTTGGGCATCTGTAGCTTTTACCTTCTTTTGGCTTTGGGGCCATTATACCTCTGTTTACCTAGTATAGCTCAGTTCCTTGAATGATCTCTTCCTTAGTACCTGGCAATCTCTTGTAGAATTTAAAATTTATATTTTATAAATCAGGATATGGCTTAGGTCTGTACTTAATCACTTTCCTGAGAATATATTGTCTTCAATTTAAATGAAAGTTGTTTTGCGACAGGTACGCTAGTTGAAATGTAAGTTACCACTGACAGCAGCTAGTATGGTGCTAACTATATGGTACTTTCATGGTAAGCACTGGTTGAATGGAGTTGCCCAGAGTGCACGATGGATGGCTTATTATCTGGAAGCAGAACATAGAGAGCATTCTGTTAGCTGCTTTCAGAGATGTTGCATATCCCTTCCAGGCCAAATCACTCACTGCCAAGACATGAAGTCTGAAACTGCCCAGAGGCAGTTAGTCACCTTTCTCTATTCTTTATGGGGGTCCTTCTACTGTAGTGACCAGAACTTTGTTCAGTTGTTTGTTACAGAAGAGGCAAGACATGAATCAACCCAGTCGTATTCTGTACCAAACACCCTAGCAGTCTGTTCTCCTTTTCCCAGCTTTGGTTTCTTCATTCCACATTTCCAAGAGAATTTCCATAAGGATGGCCATATTGTGAGAAATATATCCAATTGATGTTGAAGGACCTCTTTGCTGTCCTTTGGAGAAACTGAACAGTATCTGTATTTAATTTCCACAGGTTGGGAGAGGATTAGTGTAGGGTTGAAATTGGGATAGAATCTTGGGAATTTTAGGTGGGAATAGTTTGTGACCTGAGATGAATAAAGATGGTTTTTTAAGCCATATTAAAACCAGGCTTCTAGTGCAGAAGATTTACTTATTCTGTCCATACTGTGAACAGTTGTCTTGTTCTCACCAAAGGCAATTTTGTTGAAATGTTCTTAGAAACAGTGTGTACAGGCTTCTGTAATCGCACAGGGGAGAGATCATAGAGACCCAGGGAACATCAAGATACTAATTAAACCTGCTGTCCTCTTTGAAAAATATTTGACCCCTTCCCTCTAACTCAACAACCCCTCAAAGCTGTCAACACAAAGTTGAAAAATAAGAAATGAAAATCAGTTTCTATATCACAGCCTTCTGGGAAGATGATGCTAGGAGAACAAAAATATTTCTGCAAGTGTAATTACATATATACCCTTTTTATTTTCTTCTTATATTTTTAATGACCTAACACCTGGAACATTTTTGATAAGCTTGCTTCTTACAGAACGACCCCTCATAAAAGGCAGCTGAAGGCAGTGAAGGACTAGGTGGTGATTGAAGCTCACGGCTTCTTTCCGTGGCTTTTCCTTTGTGCGTCACCCCTATGTTCATATCCAGAATGGACTAACAGCATTGTTATGTTCCAAATATGCTGGTTATAGTAGAACGGGCGTGTCACAGGGTCCTCTGTAAGACTGAAACTCATGATTGAAGAGTTAAAATAGAAATACATCTTTGTCGTTGTGTAGGATTGAAAACTATTGAATCAAATTTATGGTGTGGTTCTTACAATTCTAAATTTTATAGTCCTCTCTGTTAAGTTTGCTAATAAAGCCCAAATGTTTACCCTTATGTTCCTGAAACCAATTTATAAGGGCAGAGTATCAGCTGTATCATAGCAAACTTAGAGCGCCTTTCAATGCTGAATGACCCAATCAGTTATTAATCTTTTCTATGGGGAATGTTTTTCCTTCATCAGCTGTTTAAAATATCTGGGAAATTATATCTTGTGGGAGTTGCCATTCATCAGGAAGTGCTTGTTCATAGATGTAAGCCAGGCCACATGTAGCAGTAAATGTTATTTATCACTATGGAAACCAAAAATCACAAATGGGATGGCCTTAAATTAAGTATTAAACATTCTGCATCTTGTGGGGATAAGTCATATCCAGATTTGGTTCAGTTGACTCAAATATTTATGGGGCACTTAATGATCAAACAGTCTGGGGGCACTTTGTTTCATGACTAATTTTCCTCTGCTCAAAACCTAAAAGATCATTAAAGGGAAAAACTAGGAGGAAAAAGTCCAATTTGTATGGATTATCAAGCTTGTAATGTAGAACTCTGGACTGGGAGGCAGGAGGCTAGGGTTCTAGCTGTGGCTCTTTCAAAAACTAGCTGTACGGCTTTAGACAAATCTTTTAACTTATTTGGGTCTCAGTTTTCTCATCTGTAACAAGATGGAATTGGACCATCTGCCCCCTAAGCGATAAATCTGTTTTCCTTCGTTGTTCCTTCAGAAGTACGAAACTCTTTTTTTGCTGTTGTTTATTGAGAAGAGGTGTTGTACTTGGATGTGCCTCAGGTCAGGAGTAATGAGGGTTATTGTTATACTGCAATGACTTTATCACCTGGAAAAACATCCTTGCTCAGGACTGGGGCCATATGTCTACATGTTACCATTCGTTTGCAGACCCGGCCTCCTCTCCATTCAGCATGTACTGACATGGGATGTCAGTATCGTCTAGTAGTGACGAAATATGCAGTAATCTGAATGTAGATGTTTAACATGACTTATAGCCAAAAGGTGGCATTTAGAGTATCTATGATGTTCATAGATAAACGTAAGGATAATGCCTTAAGAAATAGGCTGAAGATGTTCAGAGGTTGGTAGAAGAGGAGGCGGGCTGCATTGGTTAATGAGGGTGTTTATTCATATATCCATTTAATTCTTGGTTCTACTAAGACTTTGCCATGACTGTCATTTCAGTAGTTTCCATGATAGGGTTATCTCATAAGTGGAATTTGAATCATTTGGTCCTAATGACTCAGGAGAGTCTGTGAGAAGGAAAAGGTGTCTCTGTTTCCAACCCTGTTGCTGATCTGGGTGTGTGTAACAAGGCAACTTCTCTTGGCTATTTTCCCATTATTAAGTGGGGGAAATATCTATCCCATCTTTATCTCGTCAGATCATTATGAAGTTAAACAAAATACCTAAATGAAGCTATAAACCAACGTTACTTTATACGTTAAGTAACCAGGTAGAATCTTTTGGATTTGGTTCAAAATTCAAACGTCCTTTGGACGTTGATATTGCTATTTAATTTGTTTAATGTGGGAGGAGTTTACTAGACTCTAAGTTTTTAAAATATGCTTGTGATTAAAGTGAGAGGCTTCAAAACATTTGACTACCTGGCTTTTAACAAAAATACCATGATATGATAAGGGTCCATTAGGTGTTCTTCATATTCTTAGTATTTCATGTCAAAGAGTTTCTGATCAGTTGCTGAACACCACACACTGGTTTGGGAGCTGGAGAAAGTAGTGAGTATAACAAAAGTCCTGATCCTCCCAGAGACCATAGAGTAATGGGGCTAATAAGTAGCCTTCTATGAAATCTGTTAGCTCTCCTGTAATAAGTGCTAATAAGAGAAATCAGGCATGATAAGAAAACAGAGCAGTGGGAGAAGGTGGTGTTGGTGGTCACGGAGGGCCTTTCTGATGAGGTGACACTTGAGCAGAGACCTGGAGGGTGGGATATCAGGAACATTCTGCTTAGAGGAAACACAGGCGTAGATGCCGCATAGCAGCTGTGTGGTTGGAGAAGTGCACCCTGGCTGAGCTGAGCGAACTATGGGGCAGAGAGAGGACACAGTTCAGAGGAGGTGCAGGCAGGTGGCCAGGTGGCCTGGGGCCTTCTGGGCCACCGGACACACTCTTGACATTTAGGTTTTTGTCGTTATGGTTGGTTGGTTGGTTGGTTGGTTAGAATAGTAATAAGATTTTTATTTTTCAGGAAGATGACAAATTCTCATTTCTAGGAAGATACTATCATACATCACAAAACATTCCAACCACGTAAATCTGCAGTGAAAGCCACTACTGAAGAATATTTCTGAAATCGTTTTATCCTGGAAGAAAAATGAGAGGGCTCCGATTTTCTGATTGATAATATTTTTTATATTGAGATATAGTCGACATATACCATTATATTAGTTTCAGCTATGAAACATAATGATTCAATATTTGTGTATATTCAAAATGATCACCTCAAGTCTAGTTAACATCACCACACATAGTTACAGTCTTCTTTCTTATGATGAGAACTTTTAAGATATTTTCTCAGCAAGTTTCAAACATGCAATAGTGTATTATTAACTATAGTTATAGTTTTATATATATATCATATGTCACGATAGATGATATTAAATTGTTTTTCATTTTTTGGGGGGTTTCGGTGTTTTTTTTTTCACAGTCGCTGGAGGTTTAATAATGCACGATAAACACCATCTCAGATCACTGGCCCAACTCCTCGGCGCGTCTCTGGGCTCTGTCCCCAGTGCATGGAATCCAGTCTTCCACTTAGAAACTGGGTCTTCTGTTACATCCCCAGTGCATCCCTCCTGCTTCTGTCCAATCCCAGACTACAGCAGTCAACTTCCTTTCCCCTGTCTCCTCACATCCTCTCCTTCATATTCATTTGTGATGTTTTTACTATTGTGGTAAAAAGCACGTAATGTGAATTCGCCATCTTAACCAAGGGGCACAAGGCGGTATATGAACTATACGTACAGCAGTGCGGCGGAGCTGTAGGACTTTATCTTTTAAGTGTGCACAGCACTGTGTGCCGTATAAACGTGGCGTCAGACAACGTTTTCACGTCCGTCTCCTCTGAGGTGCTCTTTATTTTTGTATCTTTACATCTAACACTATACCTGACACATAGGAAGTGATTATTAAATGTTAAATGGCATTTTTATTTCTTTCACAAGCACTTATAAAAGCACTTGCCTCTGTGCCAAGCAGTGTTCTGATTGCTTTGCAAATGTTAATTCATTTGATTTTCACAAGAACCCTTTGTACGCTTTGTTTCATTTTGTGAGGAAACTGAGGCACCAAGATGTTGAGGAACTTGTGCACGGTCACAGCTAATAGTGGATGAATCCATTTATAAAGGAAGAAAAGATAAAGAAAGATAGGCTCTTGAAGATTCCTTGCGTTGCCTCTGGGCTCCAGGAACATCAGACAGGATGGGTCTCCACCGGCTGGGAGTGTGGTGGGGCATGTCGGTTCCTGAGGTCCTTTTGAAAAACTTCTTTGTCCCCTGCCTTCCAAGCCAGGCAGATACCTGGCTTCCCCAGGCCTCCTTCTACCCTGAGCTCTTTCCTGCTGGAGCCATTTGAGGCCTCCTTTGCCCTCTAATCTGCTCAAGTGACTCTTGGACATTTCTGGGAACTGCTGGGGTTAAGTGATAGCTTTCTCTCTGTGGTTTGGGATTACACCTACTAGAGGGGAATTTACCAGCTAACTCTTCATTCCCTTCTCCCACCTAGTGTTTGAAAGGCTAGCAGTGTTTTTCATACGGTGGTCCACAGACCACCAGGATTAAAACAACCGTGGAGGCTCATTTGACATGCCAGTTTCTGGGCTCCACCTTAAACCTACTAAGTCAACCTTTGAGGATGGGGCCCCCCCCATCTGATTTTCAGCTTCTTAAGAACTTTTAGGTTGGAGTATGTGCACTTGCACCTTGTGAGGGGAAAGAGATGAAATGAGAGAGTTACATGGCACATGTTTCTCTCCACAGAGAGCACAGGGAGAGTCTATACTCCTGCTACAATTCTCTTTTCCACTGGTTAAGGAAGAGAAGTTGCAGATCCAAAACTAGGGGGAAATATACATGGAAACTCTAGTCATCTAGATTGAGGGTTGGTAAACCGTGACCAGTGGGACAGCTGCCTACTTTTTGGAAACATAGCCATGTTTATTTGTTTATGTTTTGTCTGTGACTGCTTTGCACTACACTGGTGGAGTTGAGTAATTGCTACAAAGACCGTACAGCCTGCAAAGCCTAAAATATTTACTGTTTGGCCCTTTATGGAAAAAGTGTCTCAGGCAGCCCAATATCCAGTAGAACTTCCTAGAAAGATAGAAATATTTTATCTGCTCTCTAGTAGGGTCGCCACTGGAACTTGAAGAGTGGGTCGTGTGATCAAGTAACGGAAATTTTCATTTTATTTAGTTTTAATTTAATTTCAAAAATTAAATTTAAGTAGCCATGTTTGGCTAATGGCTACTGTAACAGGTTGTGCAGGACCAGTGCAAAGGTTTCAGACTGGAGTTGGCTGTGGGATGTCTTAGATACTGACAAGTGTTTACTTCAGGCCCCTGGCAAGAGGGACCCTGGAGAAAGGAACATGCAGAACGACTGCATTTTAGAAGAACTGTTCATTTTATCCCATTGTGATTTGTAAGCGTTACCTGTGTTAGGATTACCTGTGTTAGGATTACCTGTGTTAGGACTCCCCTCTGCCACTTACCAGCTTTTTACCTTGGTCAAGTTACTTAGCTTCTCTCTGCCTCAGTTTCATCATTTGTAAATGGAGAGTGATAGTACCTACCTTATAAGATTGTTGTGAAGTGCTTAAACAGTGCCTTGTATATAGTAAAAACATTATAAGTGTTTACTGCTCTTACCATTATTTCTTAAATTTTTTATATATAAGTCTAGGAAAGTAATTCTTATTATTTACCCCCTCTCCTTTTTTTTTTTTTCTTTTAAGGAAAGTGGATTTTGAGTTCCAGGATAACATGACATTAATCTGGCTAGTGTAGTCTGTTCCTAACTTGGAGACTAGCTATACTTCATAGCCTTCCATGTAGTTTCACTACAATTAACCCAGTTGGGTCCAGCATGTGACCGAGCATGTGACATATGTGACATGGTATTGTCTGAGTTTTACTGATGGTCACTGCAAACACTGATAGATGGCCACATTATTTTGCAGAAACTCTTCACCAGTAAACTGGGTATATTTAATTAGAAGCAGGACGTTTCATAGTGTTGGTGCTTGTTCCTAAGCTGAAGAAATCCTAGTAATAGTTGAAAGGAAGTATGGTTCCATTTTATCTTGAGACGTGTCAGAGTCTGCTAACATGAGTAAGCTTGATATCTTCCCTTTTATAGAAGCATGTGCAGGGCTGGCAGGAACACACTGGGAGGTGGGAATTGCGTTTGTGTAAATGATAACAGCAGAAATCCAAAAGTGAGAAAAGTATTCAGAATGACAGCGCTATAGGTTTTTATTTAACATCTTTATTGGAGTGTAGTTGCTTTACAGTGTTGTGTTAGTTTCTGCTGCATAACAAAGTGAGTCAGCTATACGTATACATATATCCCCATATCCCCTCCCTCTTGCCTCTCCCTCCCACCCTCCCTATCCCACACCTCTGGGTGGTCACAAAGCACCGAGCTGATCTCCCTGTGCTATGCAGCTGCTTCCCACTAGCTAGCTATTTTACATCTGGTAGCGTATATATGTCCATGCCACTCTCTCACTTCGTCCCAGCTTACCCTTCCCCCTCCCCGTGTCCTGAAGTCCATTCTCTACATCTGCGTCTTTATTCCTGTCCTGCCCCTAGGTTCATCAGAACCATTTTGTTTTAGATTCCATGTATATGTGTTGCGCTATAGGTTTTTAAATGGCGTGATCATTTGTTACCTTTCTCATCTTCAGTATTATCTACTTATAATCCAGTGCTATATACTTGCCATGACTAAACAATATCACTTTGTAAAACTTCTCAGAAGCCAATGAATGTGGCCTGTTGAAAATCTACTTTTAGGTTTTATGAGACAGTAATGATGTAACAATCCTTTTTAGTCCTTAGATCTGTTCTCCAAGGATGGAACAAGAGTGTTCAGCAGATTTTATGAGCTTCAACGGTTGCTCTCCAAGGCTGCCTTTTTGATCTGTAAGACCATGTTGCAACACCCCTCGATAAGCAAATAATATAAGAAGAAAGCTACGCCCAGATGGCAGGGGCTGTTTCGTTATGCAAGTAGTGATCCCATCCTTTAGGCCATAGTATTCTGTTTGTTTTTTATTTTCAAATTCTAGGTTGTGTTTGAATGTATCTGAGATGCATTGAACCTGCTGCGAGTTTTCATGGGCTCGTCGGACATAGAGCAGAAAGAATGAGAAAATGCTCAACTGTTAATATCCTCTAGTTTGAAACCGTGTACAGCCTGAAACGGTGGCCATCGTAGGATGGGAAGATGTGGAAGTATCGAAGTCTGATGGGATGTAGCCCATGAGGGGTTAGGTTGTCCAATAAGCACGGCTGTCTGACTGCAGGCCCTGTTTTTACATGCACTTCTGTGTACCTCACTGCTCTGTATTTGACCACTTCATTTACCTGCTAGACTTTGTCTACTGCTCTTCAGTGCATTTATCTCCAGCTTATTGACACCCATTCTCAGCACTTCAGCTGAAAGAAAATAAGCAATACAAACTTTTCTCCTGCTATAAATTCAATAGTTTTTCCTCTCCTTTTGTTTGAACTGTAGAGAGAGGATGCAGCTTGCAATCAAGAATACTGTGGTTCCAATTATAGATTTCCTTGGGGTAGAAACCTTATTAATATAAATTGCAGAGCTAGAATTAATGAGTAGAAGTTATAAGAAGACTGACTTAAGCTCAATATAAGGAAACATTTGTTAAGCACTAGAGCTGGCCAGCAGTCTTGCTATTAACAGACCTTGGACATGCTCAGTCTGGACGATTCTGTTAGGATGTGGACATGGATAGGAAACTGGATGAGATGGTATCATATGCTGCGATGTATACTTCGAAGATATTATAACAAAAACAGATTTCTTCATTAAACCCACGATGTTACTTCATTTATAGTGTTACGTTCAAGGAATTATTTCTTTTTTCCTAAGTCATAGGTGAATGAGACTAACTGAATGTGGCACTGATAGATATATTTGTTCTAATTATGTGTGTTGTGTAATCATCTTCCCTGCAAATTTATTTTAAAATTAATTAGCGATTGACTAATGAGAGTATACATGAGTGAATTCAGCAGTTATTTATTTGGGACTGACTATACCCATCACACTACGCTAGCCTCATCGAGGACAGAAATATAAATGCAACACCGCATTTGCATTCTAGTTGGAGAAATAGGCATGTGTACTTTAGCCAGGACATAAATTTCATAAATGAGACTATGAAAAATCTTTAAATCACAGAAATTGAAGAGGGAGCCATTAACTCTTCCTGGAGCAATCCAGGGAGTTGATGTAGACTGAACTTTAAAAGGCAAATAAGGTTGGAGCAGGCAGGTGTAATTAATTAACATTTATTTGGTATCTGCTGTATGTGAGACATTATTCTATGTGCTTTGCATGTCTCTATATGGTTTGGTACTGTTACCCTCATTCTATAGATGAGGAAATTGCTTAGGGGTAAGGAGAGAATTTATTCAGGATGTGTGAAGGAGGAGATGTTGAGTAGCCGAATGTGGGGTGTGTGGGGACAGGGAACTGGATAAGAAATGGGAAAGGTATATTGGGTCAAATTATCTAATCCAAATGAAATGACTCTCGAGAGTCACGTCTAGGACCATCAGAGGCAAAGCGTTCCCGGCAAACGATATTGGCATTGGAGTGACAAGCTGTAGATTCCACTTCCAGATTGTAATACACAGAAATCTCATTAGGTTGAACATTTGTCATAAAGCAGGAAGGACACTGTAGTTAAGAGACCTGGGTTTGATTTGTTTTTCCTACCACTTACTTGCTGAGTGTCCTGTGGAGACTTAGTCTCTTCATCCATAACATGAGGTGTGAAAGTACTGCCCCTTGAGTATGTGACAGTTCCAGTCTAGGTGTCATATGCGTATAGGAAGAACTCAGTATCAGTTGAATCTAAATAGAAAATGGTATTTAAAGCAGCAGCTCTTGCCCAGTTAGCCACATACCCTAAATCTATTTCCTTTCTATCCTCCTCAGCCTCCTGGGTTTAGTACCTTATTTCTCCTTGCATGGACTATTGTGATAGCCTCTGAACCGAGTTCCACACTTGCTATCCAAAATGTAGAAGATCAGATTAATTTTTTCAAGTGCAATATGTATCATGTTACTTCCCTGTTTGAAGATACTCAGTGGCACTCCACGTCCCACAGAATGAAAAGCAGGTTCTTACTACTGGCTCCAATTCTTGCAACGTTAATCTCACCTTCTCACCTGCCTATCGTAAGCCTCTTCTCATTTCTGCCTCCATTTCTATCCCTAGTCCTGCAGGTCCAAGTGGGTTTCTTCTTCCTTTATTGCTCTTTATAATCTCTTTTGACATTTTTCATTCAATTGTCTATTCAGGCAACATTTGTTGAGCACCTGATAATGGTGACACACTTTGCCAGGTGGTAAGAACACATGGGTAAATAAGATGGAGTTGCATCCCAATTTTAGTCACCTAGTGATGTTGACAGGTGTGCATATCATTATTTCCAGACCATAAGCTCCTTGAGGACTAGAACTGCATATTTATACATTTCTATAGAACACTAGGCACCTTACATTTGAGACATCTAAATTATTTGTTGCATAAATGATTGAATTTATGTTAGTTTGACAAAATTATTGCAACTTCTTGTATAAAATTCTAGATATACTATGGAATTTTTAGTGAGACAATAACTGCTCACTTTGTGTCTCAGTCTTTGCATTTATAAAATGAGTGTATCATTCCTTTATAATTAGAAACATGATGGGCAGTAAAGGAAATAGCTATTTCATTAAAAAGTGATATTGATAGGTACTTGTATATAATTCTGTCTGTTGAAAGAGGTAACATTTTAAGGTATCTCTTGCCTTCTGTGTATATTTTCTGTTGTATATTTTTAAGTTGAGCTTTTATAGAAATCTAAACTACCTAGAAATTCAAACAGCACTATCAAGTAGAGAAGATTGTCTGAAACTATTTAACGAGGAAGTTAGGAATGAGTGGGGACTTGGAACAGGATGTGGACTCAAGTCTCAAGACCCAGTAGTTCACAGAATGACATGTGCCATCGAGCCTTTCTGTGTTAATACATGTGTGTCAAAATTGTCTATATTTTCTTAATTTTAAAATTTAGTAACATTTAAATTTGAAAAGCAAAATGATACATTTGGGGAGCTTAGAGAAAAGAAAAAAAAAATACCTTCACACAATCACTCTTAACGTCTCCATGTCTTTCCTTTCAACGTTTCTAAAAAAGTAAAGTGGTATACAGGGTGTTTGAGATACCTTTTTTCATATTATCGTAGAGCCATCGCTGTTGTGTGACTGTATATCACTATGGTTGGAAAATCAGGTTGTTTGCAATGCTTTACTGTAATGCAAAATGCTATAATCTGTAATGCTGATTATCATGTACCTATAGTTTTTCCTAGGTTTTGGCATATTTCCTTCGGTGAGATTTGCAAAATGGCTCTTCTTGTCTTTCTAATGTTAATAATAACAGCGGAACCATTTGATGGGATAGTTTTTCAAAGTACAATATGTACTCGTTTTACTTATGCCCTCCCTGGACAATTGATGAAGAAATGATGGCATCTTTTTACCCAAACATTACTTTGAATATATTACACTGACCACAGCTTTGAGTGATTTGGACAAAAGAAATTTTATGCCTATAAAAATTTTATGCCAAGTAACTTTAGCCTCTGAAGGATTATGAAATAATTTTGAAAACACTGTTGACAAGCATCTGATTGAATCAAGTTTTACGCTCAGTACATACTTGTATGTGTATGTAAGTGGCGACTTTATGTGTAACCCATCCCATCAGGATGTCTGAAGACTTGCAGTGAGTTATAGCTGTTTACCATGTTGGGATGACACATGTCAGGTGCTTCCTAGCAGCCTTCCCAGGCACCCGTCCGAGAGTTGCAGACATGTTTCCCTGCGGAAAGGAGACTGCTAAAGAGGGCGCGTTATGTACTTTGAATTATCAGGCTCTGCATAACCCAAGAAGTGTTCGGTCATCTCAGAATATCCCCAGGTCATAGAGAATAAAAGCCTGCACACACTGTCATATTCAGAACTTAATAATGAGAAAGCCAGTCAGTGAGAGGGGAGAGAAATGGGTAACAGCTGAACAAATTTAGAATATGTCATGGGGCAGTAAGGGCTATGGAGAAAAATAAAACCCAGGAAGAGGGCTAAGCAGTGTCAAGATGTGTGTGTGAGAGGGCGGAGGTCAGGGAAGCCTGGAGGAAGTGATGCCAGGAGCCGTGTGGCCACAGCTGGGGCTGAGTGAGCCAAGCAGAAGGCCATCCTGGCCCGAGGCCTCAAAGCACAAGAATGCTTGGCGCGTGAGGACCAGCTCGCGGGGCGGGGCCGGGGAGCTGGCCTGGCGATTCTGGTGGAGTGGAAGGGGGGATGAAAGCCTGATGAGATGGGTTTTACAGAGAGTAGGAATGAGTGTAGACATCTCTTTTGGGGAGTTTTCCTACAAAGGAGAACAGAGGAGTAAAACAGAACCCAGAGAAGGATGTGGGGTGAAGGAGGGGTTTTTTTAAAGATGGGCAAAGCCTAGCGTGCAGCTTGCTGACAGATAGGACCCAGTGGCGAGGGGAAGTCGGGTGACGAAGGAGAGGAAGAGGCAGCTGCTGGAGGAATGACGGTTTGGAAATTAGAGAAGGTGGGATCTAGGATACAGATGTAGGAGTTGCTGTAAATAGGGGTAGATAGTTCCTCCACAAACCGAAGGACAGAGAGTGTGGGCCTAAATGCAGGAAGGTTGAGGCAAGTGGAAGTGGGAGTGTGTGGAAAGTCTTCTGTCACTTCTGTTTTCTTGGTGAAGTACAAAGTGCACGGTTTTGTAGCTGCGAGTGGGGAGGAGATTTCTAAAGAGAGGGCAAGGTATGGAATAGTCATCTAGGACAGGGGAAGAGGATGGGCTAGGGAAGTATAGTAGGATTGCCAAGGCTAACCTAAGGACCCACCTGAGATCAGTGGTCATGAATTTAAAATAGATCACGTTGGTCTCCGTGAGTATGTTTTTCTCCAGCCACATTCAGCAGCCCGGGTACAGGTGCAGAATGAGCAGAGATTAAGATTTATAACAAGAGCTGTGGTTTGTCAGATGAGCAGGATGAAGAAAGAGAGAGGGGTGAGGGGAGCAGAGGTGGAGGTGAGGAAGGAAGGAAGGGTTTATAATAGTAGGCATGTGGAGAGAGGACATGAGGGGCTGAGTGACAGTGAAAAAGTAGAGGGTCCATGGAATTTAGTCCCAGCGGGATTAACAGATGATTAGAGTGAATATCAGAGGGAATCATTTGGAAAATTCAGAGTTTCAGAAATGTTTAAAAGGTAAGTAGAACTTTCTGATTGATTCGATGTGGGGAGTGAGGGTAAGAGTGAAGTCAGGGATGGTGCTCAGGGCTAATAAGCTTGGGTTGACTCAGTAAATATGGTTTCCAAGCTCAGGTGTTCACAAGGCCAGGCAGGTAAAAATATCAAAAAATAAGGCGTGGGTGGTGACTGTGGGAAAGGGCAGGCACGTGGTCCTTCTGAAAGGGGGCAGTTCAGCTCTAGTTGTTATTCCCCCAGGTGTGTGGGTCCCAGGCTGCTAGACCTTTCAGTTAAAAAAAAAATAGTCAGGATTTTGCTATGCAATCTCCCAATTTATAAATGCTGACTACTTCTTGTGTTGTTGTTAACTAAACACAGTGGCAAATGGTATTTAGACCTCCAGACCACCACTTTTTCCCTTGAGGGTATTCCTGTCAGGGAAATAAAATTGATACACACAAAACTGCATCTATACCTCTCCTTATTCAAGAAAGAATTTGAAGGCACGTGAGGTGGAGGCAAATGGAGTACCAGGCTGTGTGCTGCAGGCCCCCGGCACTAGAGCAGTTCTGAGAAGGGGCCAGGAGAGGTTACCGAGGGCCACCGGCCTCCTGCTGATTGTGTGCTATCTCCCAGAGCCAGGGGCCTTGCCCTCGGGCCTGAATTCTTTGTGGTTTCCATCCCATTAACCTTGAACGGTTTTCACTGAACTTTATTTTTAGCTTCTGCTTTTCATTTCCAAATTGATAACTGAGCAAAGTGGTCATTGGCCCAATGAGCCTTGCCCGGAGCAGCAAGGCCAATCAGAGGGTACCCCTGGCTGTGAGCTAAATGATGGCATTGGCCTTGGTCACTTTAAGCCTTTCTATGAGCTGTTCATGGGCCTCAGTCTACGCCTTGCCCAGATGGTGGAGTGATGTCTTGGGAGGGTCGGGTACTTAAGTTCTGCCAGGAAGGTGAAGTGAGGCTAAGGCCTCACTCCCATCGGAGTTGGAACCAGGACTTTTGTTTCTTGTCCTAAGCCTGCTCACAGCGTTTCCTCCGGCTGTGCGCTGGGAGAGACTAGGAACCTGAGAGTTGGTTGAAAGACAAGTTCCTCATGGACAGTGGCTGTCGTTATTTGCTCAACGTTTGTTATGTTCCCTTGATGTGCCAAACTGGGTACTGAGCCCCAGGGACACAAAGGTGAGCAAGGCAGACATCCTTGCTGTCACGGTGGGTTGCTTCTTGCTTCCTTCTTTCCCTTCATTCATCTATCCCTCAGACTTACTGAGTGACTGCTGCATGCCAGACACTGGACTGGCTGTTGGGAATGTAAAAAAATTAATGCCAGTCTGCTCCAGGGTAAGGAGACAAATACCAATACATTTACATTTATTCTGTAATTGAGGTGGCTTGAGAGTTCTATGCATCCACACATGGTATTCAGTGATGAGGAAGATACTGAAGAAAAGGGCTCATCCCCTACCCTCAGGTAGTATACAGCCTACTCAGGAGAAGAGAAGCCACAGTATCATACTTCCAGAAGCATATACCGCTATTTAAATTTTTCCCTATTTGATCATTTGTATCTCAGACTCCAGGTGTCTTTGTATTCCCAGCAGAGTACCTGGTGCCCAAGTGCCGAATAAATGTTGGTTGAATTAATGAACAACGAAGTGTGTGTTGCAAGACAGAAATTAACTTGTTGCCATAATAGAGAGCAGTTCTTTTAGAAAAAAGTGACATTTGCACCAGGCCTGGGACAATAGGTGGCAGTTCCACATGAGAAGAGAGGAGGTGGCCCTGAGAAGAGAGGAGGTGACCCGAGACATTCCAGGCACCAGAAATGGCCTGAGCCACTCATTAAGCCCAGGAAACCACAGGGAGTTCTGTTTGGTGATGAGCACAGGGCATGTGGGAAAATGTGGAGACGTGAGAAAGGGTGGCGGGGCTTCGACTGCCAGTCAGGTGAGTTTAGACTTCAGCTGGTAAGCAGCAGAGTTCTTAAAGGGTTGTTCCAGAGGGTACTTTCAGAAATTACCTTTGATGGCAGTGTCGTGGGTAGATTGGAGGGGTTACAGGATCAAAATAGGGAATTTTTTTTTTCTAGTTTTACTGAGATATAAGAGTTTTATTTTTTTAAATGGGGAGGTGGGGAGACCCAAGCATGACTGGAGTTTAGGGGAAAAGGACCAGTAGGAGAAGGGGAAGGTTTTCTGAGGTGCAAGGTCACTCTGAGATAGTGAGATGAACAGCACGCCCTTTGGGGACCTAGTCGGCGCAGGTGCAGGACACCCTCAGCAAAGCCCCTGCTGGAGACAGGTGCCCCTGGAGGAGCTGGCCGGGGCTGCGGCTTCTGGGCCTTTGAGGCCGCTGTTAAACGGCTCACCATGGGGTTTCAGCTGGGCAGGGGGGCAGGAGAGGAAAACCAGAAGAGCTCATGCTACCCCCCCCTTGTATGTTCTACAACACCTCACTTGTTGCACCAGTGGTGCAATTGGAATACTGACGATTGGGCAGAAAATGCGGAACACTGAGCATTCATCTCTTGGGGCCTTAATTACCTCCTTTGTCAAATAACCCTTCGGATCCTGTGCACCACTAGCAGTGTATGAATCTGTCAATGGAGACGTAAGGGAATTTAGAAAACCTGGATGCTCTCTGAAAGCCCAGCCAGCCACGCTTTGCCAGCATCAGGCTCAAGAAGGGCATCCGGGCCTGGTAGAGTGTGGTTACTTTGATCCATTGCTTGCTTACTCATTATTGCTACTACTTTGTAGGTGAAGTGTTTAGGAAAACACACCAGCTAGTTTAGAGTGTGTTCATCCCAACCTTTTTTCCCTTGTCATTGTTGAAGAAACAATGCATGCTGTCTGAACAGCAGCTGGTCGTGCTACAGTGTGTACCTAAAATTGCAGGCGGGCCTTTCTGCAAGAATCCCAGACGCGTCAGCACAGACTCTTGTCTGTTCTATATATCTTGCTATAAAGGAGAATGATCTCATAGTAAGCCTTAATAAGTTCATCTTTAGAGTGGGCTGTAGACAAGGTAGACTCTGTGTAATGGAACCATTTCTATTTCCTGACATTAGTCACTGAAGGAAAACGCCCACATAATAATAAAAATAATACCTAACATCTGTTCAGCACTTTAGAGCTCCCGAGTGCCATGTATATTCACATCCAAATATCAGAAATCATATACATGATGTTCTACTATAAACTCAAGAAAACGAAGGATAGGTGTTGGGTATATAAGGGACTGTATGAATTTTGGTAAGAATTTGTGGTGAAGGGCAGGCTGCTTCTGTTTTTTTTTCAGGCCTTGACAGGGGAAGCAATAGTATGGCTAAGAGCCACGGAGTTAGACAAACATGGGTTCAAATCCCAAACTACTGAATGTCGCTAAATCCCAGCTTCCTCATGGTAAACCAGAATGATAATTCCTCTCAGAGTTGGTATGACAGTGGAAAGAAATTAGGTTTATAAAACTTGTAGACACAGCCGGAACCAGAGAGGTGCAGAGACTGATAATTAATACCAGGGATCGCTTGTTTAGCTCATATACTGTTAGAGCTTGGCGTCACTGAATGTCCCTCACCTTTGTTCTCTCTAGTCAGACTGTCAACAGTTTCCACCTGCGTTTCTCCTTTCGAGACATTCCATGTGCTCTTTCTGCCTCGGTCCTGTTGATACCTTGCTTGACCTCCTCTCCAGCTAAATGATGGCAACAGCCTCCCAGCCAATCTCTAGTGCCTCTCGGTCTCCCCCACCCCCAGCCATGATGTCCTCACCATGTATCTCATGTATCATGGCGTGACTATGCTTTCTAAAGCTCAGCTGCATGTTAACTGTGAATCTGTACTGTCTTGTCTCTCTGTCGCCTACTAAATAAAACCAAACTCTGTTTGGAGTTCAGTGTCCTCAGAAATCTAGCTAAACCTTAACCTTGGTCTTTATTCTGTATGACTGTGCAATATGAATTCTTTGCTACAGTCACGCCAGCCAGCTGAACCTTAGACATACAGTGAACTCAGACCTACCGCTGTGCCTTTGCTCAGGCCGTGGCTCCTGCCTAAAAAGCTGCGTACGGCATTGTCTATATTTTAAAATATGCATGTATGTGTACATGTATCATTAGTCATGAAAGACACGTGAGGGCCCAGAAACACATCTTTCATCTAGAAAATGGTGAGGAGTTTCATGTCTTGACACACATCCCTCAGCTTTCCGTTTTATTTCTGCCTTGATAGTTAATTTTCTGACAGTGTTGGGATACAGTGCCTTCCTAATGGCATCACTACGCCCTAGTAAGGATAGTACAAGGGTATTAAACTGCAGAGGAAGGTGTTTATGAGTTAGGGGATTTGGAAACGGCAAAAAGGCACTAAGTTTCTGGTTTATGTGCACTAAGAAACATTTTTCTAAACTCAGAGAATCCTTATCTTGCTATTGCTGGTATTTACTGTCTCTCTTTAACCCTTTACTTAGGTGGAATAAACACTTAGATGGAATAAACACATCCTGCTTAAGCATCAGTGAAGACCTTGTGTGCGGAGTCCGGTGCAGGGCACTGTCTGTCTCTGCCGGGACCCTCAGCTACTCAAACCATAGCTTCTGACCACAGGCTATGGAGGCAGAACAGGCAAAGAAGCATGTAAGGTCACTCCCCAGGTTGCTTTCCATCATTTTTCTTTAGGCATAACCAGATGTTTCTTGGACATAGAGACAAATGCTATTTTGCTTAGTCTTCACAATTGAAATTCTTCTGGTTTGTTGAGATACTTTACCTCACTGCCTTTATCTCTGTAAGGAGAGGCTGAGAGGGATATTACTGGGAGAATCTGTCATTGTCACACCTCATCCATGATAAATTTCATTAATCTTTGAAATTCTTTTTTCCCATCTTCTTCTGGAGTCTAGTGCCTCATCCATGGCAGGTGGTAGGAACTTAAGTATCCGAAGATTTTCTCTTTTTGCCAATTCATTTAATCTGTGAAGAGTGGGAGAGATGCCTTAAGACAGGAAGCACCCTTCTCAAGAGGTACAGATCAGGTAGTAATTTGTAACTGCCTAAGAGATAGCAGCCACAGTTAGGATTTTCTTTTTTGTCCAAGTTTCTTCTTATGGGTATAAGTAGTGGGGGAAGGATCTGGTAGCTCTCGTAGTCTAGCTCACTCAGTAAAATTTCTCCTTATCCAATAAGATAAGTGCTCCTTAAATCATAGTAACAGTTAAGAGGCTACATTCATTTACAAGGACAAGGACATCTTTTTAGAAACCTTAAAGCAATCACTTGGTAATAAGTGATTTAAAATGGGGCAGAGGAGGAAACATTTTCCTTGATGTTTATCTCAGAACATATGGTATATTCACAGCCCATAAATTGACAGTAACACAGCTCATTTAGTAAAAGGGGAAAATGCTTTATCAAGTTAACCAGGTCAAATACAAATATGCATATGCAGTATGATAACTTCAGTGTAAAATGAAAACCACACATGTATTCATAGCAAAAAGTGGAGGGGAACACCCCAGACGTATACAGTGGTCAGAAAATTATCTGATGTGTTTCATTTCTTTTACTTCCCTCTCTCTGTGTCTATATTCTCCAGTTTCTCTTCGTTGAGTGTTATTAACTTTATAATCAAAGAGTCACTTTTAAAAGGTTATGCCAAATAATGACAGGTGTGTACCAATTTGGTGTTTAATTATTTAAATTTTTTTAAAGAAGAAAAATGAGGGGAAACGTGTGGAGTGAAATATGAGAGAATAAGGGATTAAACACAACCTGTTGAGTATAGAGATTGTTCATGTGGGCAGAAATCTGGAAGCCTCAGATACCTGGACAAGTTACCAAGAAGCAAAGTAAGTCATCTGGGTAAATTACTTAATATATAAAAAGTGCTTAGAGCAATGCTTGGGATAGGATAAGCTGGTTATTTTCATTGTTATCACCCCTGGATACTAGCACATTTTTATAACACCTTGAATAAATCATGGTACTCACTAAGTGCTTATTGGGTTAGTCTTTCCAGACCCTTTGCAACCCTGGTTCATCTAATAGTTGTGTCAGTTTGACAGGACACAGAATGGCAGGTGTGATCTGACAAGTGCAGAGATGAGTGGGACCGTCCCCATCCCTGTCCTGATCATTGTCCTTCTGGTAATGTTTGTGGCCAAGTCTCCTCTTTGCTCATATTCAGCCCCCTATCTATGAAAACATTGAAGTCTTTCCCATAGATGCAGTAGCTATTAAGCCAGTTCTCTTACCCTGATCCGTGCTCTTGAATTTTTTGAATTAAATTATTTAACTTGATCCCTGCTAAATCTAACCTGTTTCGTTTTGGCCTTTCAGACTGTTGGTATGTTTTTATTGCTAGTTCTTTTTCTGTCCCATTTGCTACCCTCTTCAGTTTTGTGCAGTCAGAACTTTTTCTGATTTAAAATGTGGGTCAGGACAGGGATAGGACAGAGAGCCCTGTGCACGGGCATTCAAGGCTTCCCCGTAGATTGGCATAGATGAACGTCTCAGGCTCTCTTTCATTACTGGCTTATTCTTACATTATATCTAATGCTAATAAAACTCATCTATTTAGTTTTTTGGCTAATGACAGATTAGGAGCCATAAGTGAAGAGGGAGAGAGAATTCTTAGAGATGAGTGGACTGACCATAGCCTGAGATAATAGCCCGATGCCTCAGGAGGAGACAGAAAGAAGAAACCCAAGGGATACATGACATTTAAGGGGGGAGGGTCTCAGGATGGAACTCGGACTATGACAGAAGAATCCGGCTGTGTTACAAATGTATGAAATGAGGTCGCTGAAGGGAGTAGACGGAAAGGGTACTGACCAACATCACTTTGGAAATGAGTGGAGACGATAAGACAGAAGGCAAGGGAGCTGCTCGTAAGCACTTTATCAACTCTAGTTGAAGAACATTTCCTATGAGGGTGAGGGTACAGGTTAATGAATCTGAAACCACTATATGTATACTGGGATTAAATAAGTAAGTGGATAGTGGGTAGTAGGAGCCAAGTTGTCACTGTGGAATGGGAGGTGACAGGTAAGCAAGGGAAGGAATGACCCACGTGGAAATGGATGACAGTTGGAGACATCAGTATGGATTCATATAATAGATTATTAAGCTAAACCTACATACAAATGTATATATATGGGAATATTTATAGATAGGTATGTATACATGGGTTAGTAAACACACGTTTCTTTGTCAGCTGAGAGGGCTTGGAAGCAACAACACTCCAGTAGCAGTGAGCACACCCGGCACCCAGATCTTGGTTTCCAATATCTGTCTCTGATAAAAGGAGCCAGAACCCCTTGTAGAATGGCTGATTCTAGGGCTGGGGCAGGGAGTCAACAAAATGAACCTGGAGCATTTTATTGTACTGGAAAGTGAGAGAGTTGCTTACAGAACCCCACAATGATGGAAGTTTGTCAAAGGTGCACGGGAGTTAACTGAAATAGCTCCAAGCTGAAACAGTTTGAGCAACAAAATGAACTAGTAATGAATTATAACCCAAATTATAAATAAATACTCATGAGTCCCTGCTGATATAAGTAAATGATTGAATAAATAAACAAATGAGGGAGAAGAGAGAAATCTGTGCAGAAAATTTACAAATGATTTATGCAGATACTTCACCCTCAAGGAGGTGGGTCATAGTTGCCACTCCCCAAGTGTGGGGTTTACATAGTGATTTCCACCAAATAGTACAGTATGGAAAGGGGGGGAGACCTGACAAATAGCACCTCAGCCAGCTGGTCACAGTCGATAACAACACAGTGACAAGTCATGGTAGTACTTCTCCTTGATATGACATGATGAAAATGGCGCTTTACCTCTGGGGTGTTCCTCCCCCAAACCCATAATTCCAGTCTAATTATGAGAAAAAGGTGAGACAAATCCCAATTGAGGGATAGTCTACAAATCCCTGACCAGTACTCCTCAAAACTGTCAAGGTCATCAAAAACAAGGAAAGTCTAAGCAACAGGTACAACCAAGAGGAGCGTAAGGAGACAGAACTATTTAATGTGGTATCCTGGAACAGAAAAAGGGCATTACGTAAAAAGCAGGAAATCTGCAAAAATCATAACCTTTAATGAATAATAACACACTGATGTTGGTTCATTAGTTGTGACAAATGAAATACTAATGTAAGATATTAATAATAGGGGAAACCAAGTGTGAGGTATATTCTAACTCTTGTTAATAGCCTCGCAACTTTTCTGTAAATCTAAAACTATTTTAAAATAAAGGGTTTACTTAAGGAAAGAGAAAGGTACCAGGACTGCAAAAGCATTGCAAGAGTTCTTGAACGCCACACCCCAGGAGCCTTGGGGCCTCTCTGTTACAGACCGTGTGTTGATTGATGTTCTTTATGTTGGAGCTGACTCAACTCTTCCTCACATACCACTTTAACCCAGAGTGGTTCTCACTACACTTTCCTGGTCAGAGCCACCTTTTTGCTATTTCTAGCCCCAGGCTCTGTGTACGCTCTATCATCCTGTTCAATCTTCCTGTGATGTAGTTTGGCCTAGGAGTCCCAATATTCAAAATTCAGGTCTGAGGCAGCCTCTCCTCACTCCTTTAATCTCCTGGCAGAATCTCTGGCTCCTGGCTCAGGTAAATCCACTTTTTCGTAACATTTTATTTTGAAATACTTTTAGACGTAAGCAAAAGTCGCAAAAGTAATACAGGAAGTTCTCAAATACCCTGCACCCAGCTTCCCCTAATAGCAGTGTCTTACAGAACGTAGAACAATTGTAGAAACCGGGAAATTAACACTCATACAATACAATTAACCTGCAGAGCTTATTTGAATGTTGCCAGTTTTTCTATTAATTTTCTTTTTCTGTTTCAGGATCTAACACCGGATCCCACATGGCACTCCTCACCCCCATTCTGTGATAGCTTCTCAGTTTTTCTTTGTCTTTCATGACCTTGACACTTTTCAAGCGTATTGGCTAGTTATTTTGTACACAGTCCTTCAGTTGGGTTTTCGGCTATTTTCTCATGATTGGATTGGGGTTATGCATTGTTGGCTAGAATATCACAGAAGGGGTGTGTTCTTCCCAGTCCATATCATACCGGGGGTACGTGATGTTGATATGTCTCATCACTGGGGGTGTTAACTTTGATCTCTTAGTAAGGGAGGTGTCTACCAGGTTTCTCCACTGTAAAGTTACTACTTTCCCCTTTGTGTAATAAGCATCTTATAGATACTTTGAGACCATGCGGATATCCTGTTTCTCATGATACTTTTGCATACTTTAGTATCTGTCAGGGATTCTCGCCTGCAACAGTTATTATGTAGGGTTAGTTGTCGTGCCTAGCATGCCGTGCCTAGCGTGTTATGACTGCTATGTGCCTGGCGCTGTGCTAAGCTCTTGATTTCACTTTTTCAAAATACCCTCTGAATTAGACAGTTTGTCCCCAAGTGTTGTCTTTTCTGCAGAACCTTCTCCAGCCTGTCTGTGTGGACGGAATAACTCTCTTTGTTCCTGTAACTTAGCAATTTGCCTCTCTGCCATCATCCTTCCGACCCTCTGTGCTAATTCTGGGCTTTTTCTCTCCCACACTAGACCTTTGGTCTCGTATCCCTGCATCCCCAGTCCTGTGTGTAATGCCAGTCGCATCATAGGTGCTCAGAAATTTGAATGAAATAATTTGGTTTTAGGGCCTTTATAACCCTGGTTCATCCTCCCTAGTCATGCTACATTGTTCTGTTTCACATCCTTGTAGTGGCTCTTTGGTAGCCAAGCCATGTTGTTGCCCCGTATGAAGCTCACAGTCAATGATTGAAAACTGGACCTTTTTTTATAAGTGCTGCTGCTATTAAGCCAGGTGTCCTGAACTCCATCACTCTACTCTTGAATTTTTTTTTTTTTTTTTTTTTATAACTTTGGCAGCAGTGTGGTGGATTGAGTTATGCAGAGAGTGAGAGAGAGACAAGTTAATCAGTTATTTTGATTTCAAACTGAGAAATGATGTTTTTATTAAATTTTATTTATTTATTTATGGCTGTGTTGGGTCTTCATTTCCGTGAGAGGGCTTTCTCTAGTTGTGGCAAGCGGGGGCCACTCTTCATCGCGGTGCGCGGGCCTCTCACTATCGTGGCCTCTCTTGTTGCGGAGCACAGGCTCCAGATGCGCAGGCTCAGTAATTGTGGCTCACGGGCCCAGCTGCTCCACGGCATGTGGGATCTTCCCAGACCAGGGCTCGAACCCGTGTCCCCTGCATTGGCAGGCAGACTCTCAACCACTGCGCCACCAGGGAAGCCCTACTCTTGAATTTTTAAATGAAGTTGAAGGCTTTGGGCTGATCACTATTAAATATCATCTTGTTTGTTTAGCCTGTCTTTTCAACAATGGAGATCTTTCTGATACCTAATTCTGTTCTCTACCCCATTTGCTATCTTTTCAGCTTTGTGCAGTCTAAGCACTTTTCTCCTTCCAAATGATTGATAACAGATAAGGTAGGACCAATTACACAGAGATACCCCCTGCCATTCTTTAGCACTCTTTAGGTGCAATGGAAGACTTTTCTGAAAATAAGGTAGACTGTCTTTGGTGTTCCTTACTACAGCACAAAAAGGTAAGGTTTGATGAGACAAAGCTGATTTAAAATTACATGTTCTTTATAACCTTTCAATGACATCTGTTTAATTTTTTTCTTTCACTTATTCATTAATTAAACATATACTTATTGAACATCTACTGTGTGACAGACACTGTTCTAACTGTAGGACTGTAGTGTGAACAAAATATATGAGTTCCTGGTTTATGGATAAAAAAGCAAACAAAAACGTAAACAAGAACATACTTCAAATAGCTATAAAATCTATGAAGATGGTAAAGTAAAATGGGAACTAATCAGGAAAGTCCTCAGTGAAGAACTGATAGTTGAACTAGGGTCTAAATGATAAGAAGAAAGGAGCCATGAGAACATCTGGAGGAAGAACAGTCCTACAGAGGGAAGAGCAAGTGCAAAGGTCCTGAGGCATGTGTGACTTTGGCATACTCAGAGAACAGAAGGGCAGTCAGTAAGCTAGAACAAGGTTATAATTTCCAGTTACTTGATAGGTACATTTACTGCTTTTTTTTTTTCTAGAAATCGTCTAATTTTATACTAAAAATTTGACCTTGTTTGCTCAGCTAGAAAAAAAGTTAGAATTGCAAGAAGAGAATTTGCACATTTCCCCAGGAACAAAGTATCTGAAAACAAAAACACAACAAAATGTTGGAAATTATGGATGCTCAAGAGTTGGTAAGAATGCTCCTACTTTCCAAGTGTTCATTTCTCCCTAGGGTAGATAAAATGATATTTCCTAAATAGAAAACCCATTGTACGGTAATGAGTTATTGTTTTGGATGCATTAATATCTAGTGTAACATAGTGCCTGGAAACATGCACTTGGTTTTTAGACTGAAGATCTTTTGATGATTGCAGACGTGGTGTAAATCAGATGACATAAGTTGTCTTCTTAAGTCTTCTCAGTAGAGCATAATGGAAAATAAGAATTTTGTTGGATGTATGTCTGGAGTACTTTCTTAGTTTGGATTGTTGTGTTTTGGTATTTGCAGATAATTGGCGTTTTGAGTTTTTGATGGATTCTTTCCAAATGGGCTTAAGATTAAAATGTGCTAAACCGTCCCCTATAACGCTCATTGGAGCAGTATATGCTGGGAGCAGAGAGCTCCGTATCTCCATGATATCTCTCACTTTTCTGCTCTTTGTCTCAGAGTGAGCCAACTGTGTAGCATTCTCGGCACCGATGGCACAAGAGTATGAAAGGAAATGCTTAGAACATGAGTGGAGTGTGCAGTAGAAAATGTCTGGGTCTTGTTTATCTCTGAGTGTTAACTTTCAGAACATAGGAAACTCAGATGTTCCCTTATCTTGAACATTCTTTTAGATAGAAATTTAGAGAGATATAAGTTAAATGCTTTCAGTAAATTGAACAGAGTCATATTCTTTGGGGTTCAGAGGTAGTTCGTATAATTAAGGATGGTGGCATAAATGGTCTGAAAGTGAATGGAGAACAGGGCAAACCAAGAAGAAAAAGTTGATGTACATCATCGGTACACTATTAAGTAAGCTAAATTATAGAAAAATAATTTGTGCTTAATCATCATTTGGATGTGAGTGACTTCAGTGTATTTTCATAAAGGCAGTCACAAGTAACCGCTTAAATATTTGTCTCTTACCTTTCCCCAGGATACCAGGTGCTCCGTGTATTATATTATAGCTGAGGAAGCTTTGGGTTACATGTTAGGGAAGGTTCTGTCAAGCTCAGAAAGAACGATGCAGTTGACAAAAGCAGCAGCTGTATTCCCTGCTACAGGCTCATGTTCTTTCACTGTCAGCCCAGGACCCAAATGTGTCCTCCCCGCTGCCCACCCGTCCTCAGTGAGCACGCAGGCTGGTGTTTCAGTGAACAGCGTGAACTGATTCCTACACCAGCTTGTCTGAGAACAGATAGGCATGCTGGATAATTAATAACTGCGTGTGTGATAATACAGTAAAAATGTTTGAGAAACCGAATTATTACATATACCTAAAAATAAATACACTGTGAGCACATGTAGAGCTTTTGCATGACAACTCCAAAAAAATAAGCCTACTATATTCATCGAATAAACAATGAAGTCTGTTAGATGGCATTTACATTTATTTTTTCTTATTTGACAAGAGTTTTAAATTCTTTGTCTTCACCCACTCGACAGACGTGTATGTTTTCTTCAAGCTATCGTTATAAGCAAACAGCTTAGAAAAATTCACAGCTAGGTAATTTTATCCCAAATATCTGCTTAAATTTCAAAGGCAACTTGAGTTAGCCCTGAGCAAGCTCAGAAAACTGTACATAAATATGTGTATTATATAGAAATTTTTTATATAGTACATGTATCTTCTATGTAGCATATATGTTGATTTGAAATTTTTATGTAAAGATGTATCTCTTCATTCTCTCTTTGACTTATCTTTAATTTCCATCTTTTACTTTGATGTGAACAGGTTTGAACTATGTAATCTTAGATCATGTTGTCTAATGCCATCATTAGAAGGGGAAACAGAGATCTAAAAGGTCTATGTGGCTAGCTCAAGGTCACATGGCTAGTGGCCAAGCAGGACCTAAAATCCAGGTCTCCTGATTCCCCGCTTGCTTTATGCAGGTGCTGATAGGAAGTCCACACCCTGGGGCTTGGAGAGACAGAGGCTGTAAGGAAGGGCAGGGGTCGGGGAAGCTCCTGTATGAGGATCAGGTTTTACCTCTCCTGGAGGCCAAGAGAGGGCAGGAACTAAGCAGAGAGGTCAGGACCCTCACCAAATAGATTAACATTCAGGGCAGAGTCCAGTCGAAGAATGGGAAATTGCCATACCACGGTAGTGATGATAATAATTACTCTTCAACTTTTTGGGTATCTATTATATACTAGGCAGTGGGCTGTGCATTTTATTGTAACATATCATGTAATTTTCATAACCCCTGCAGAAGAGCACTGTGTTCCCATTTTCACAGAGGAGGGTGCTGATATTCAGAGAATTAAATGACATGCCCAAGGTCACATAGCTTGTCTGAGAGAGAATGCCATGATTTGAACCTGTCTGCCTTAGCCAGATCTCTTTGATTTCTGCAGTTTTATGCTGCCAAGCCAGAATCACAGATTTAAAACAGGGTGGGGCAAATGTGACAGAGATCAGAGATGGAGTAGGGGGCAGCATGGTGTGAGCCTGGTCCTGGAGGCTTACAGCAAAGGAACAGCGCTGTTCTGGTGTAATAAAAGGAGGCCAACTCTCCGACGGCACAGCACAGCGGACAACAGAAGGAATTCCCACCTAATTCTCATACTTACCCTTGAGGAGCTAAATAAAGATGACTCATTGCCTCTGAAATGTGACTGAACCTCTGTATATGGTTTAGAGCCCACAGGCAATTGTTAATTGGGAGGGAAAATCTTGGGCTCCTAAAACTTGTAAAATATTTAACATGAGCCAGTAAGCAGTTGACGGTATACCACATACACTGTACCAGAATCCACTGGTGCTGTGGAAGCGAGGCCACTGCAAACATTGTCAAATCTTAAAGAGTTCAGCGGAGGAGAGCTGGGAGGGTGAAGAATGGAAAAACCACACCCTGATGAGGAATCACTAAGTATCTGTGGGTTGCTAAACTTCATGGATGTTTAGCTTAAAAAAGGAGAACTTTGGGGGAAGACCTGCACCTACTTTTATGGGGAAGGGAAGGAAAGAATTCTTCATTGAGCATCTTACAGTGATCCAGACATTAGATGCTTTCTGATCCTCACCAGTCCCACAAAGGAAATACTCCCACTCCCTGTAGTTAAGGAAATTGAAGCTTAGAGAGAGATCATTTGCTGTGGGTCACTTAGCTAGTAAATGAATTCAAACACTGTTGTCTCTGAATCCAAAGTCAAGTGGAAGAGGAGTCACACTAAGTCTGAGTGGCCCCAGTAGCAAAGCTAGAACCAGTAGATATATATTGTACCATAAAGCGAGGTTAATTTCCCAGGTTAATCCAAAAGCACTTTCTTGTAACGAGCACTATTCCTTCCCAAAATAAAATAAAGTGCCCTAAACACACACACACACGCAAAACAGCTTTACTGAGATACAATTTATAAACTGTAACGTTCACATATTCTAAGTATACAATTCCAAACTGCCTTTTAAGGTAGCAAGTTTCCTGTCATTGGAACTGCCTGCGTAGAAGAGGCTAGAAAATCTCTCAGTCAAGGATATAGTAAGAGGAAAGTCCTGCTTCCATCTCAGAAAATTTCATTTTAAGTAAGTTAAAAGTGGTTTCACTACCCCCAGAGTACTGAGCAGCTATTCACTTAAGTGTTTTAAACTTTGATGGATACAGGGCCATGGAAGGGCCCAGAAGATGCTCCAGTTGTGCTTGTCACCGTAACTTTGGCTGCATGCTAGAATTACAAGGGAGGTTTAAACACTCCAGATGCAGATATGAGGGCCACACCCCAGGGCCAGCTAAGTCAGCACCTCTGGGGTAGGGCCCAGCATCAGATACCTATTAGAGGCAGCAGTGCTGAAAGCTGCTTTCCTCAGCGGAGAGGCTCAAGAGCTCGAGAGGGTCATGAAGGGTCAAAGACCCAAACCAACCCCATCCTGCCTGTTGTTGTTTCTCTGCGCCCTGATGGTGAATCAGCCACATCCCGGTCGCTTCTAGTTTGGCCACAGCTGCCGCTGTCCCACGTCTAGCTCTTTCAAGACACCCAAGGCAGTGTTGGCAGTTTAACCAGAGACAGTTTGTTTCATGACCTTTTAACCAGCGGAACCTTTGTTTGTATCTAATGTCGTGTCCACCAGACATTTCTGCAGAGCTTTAGGATGGAAAGGTCCTTGAGAAAAGAATTAGCGTAAACTCCATCTCCAAATCTGATTGGGGGTCCTGCTTTCAGAACAGTGACTTTACCCATATTTGAAACTTTTTGTGACCTATCGTGCAGTTCACTACATATATGCCCACATCAGAACATCAGTGCTTTCTGTTTTATCTCCTATATGGAGCTTGTTAACTGATGATAATGTGGTCAAGTGAAAATCTAGCCTGGGAGCCAGACGGTATCAAAAACGGGTGGCCTTGGGGAGCCTTAAAACCTCTCTGAGCCTCATTGTCTGTAAAATGAGAGTGATAGTTCCTGCCTAAATGTCCCTTTAAGAATCCACTTTAAAAATGTGTGTGATCATGCCTTACAACTTATTATTTGTTGCACTCCTGCCGTGTGCCAGGTGCTGTGTACTAGTCCCTGGGGAAACCGACCTGAGTAAGTTTTGATTCCTGCCCCGGAGAACCTTATAGCTTAGTGAAGGAGATAGGCTTAAAACCAGGTGACGGTTAAAAGAGTGTGGGGGGGGGGGGGCAGAAATGCACAGGATACTCTAAGAGCATCAAGGAAGGTTTAGAAGGACTGGATTATTGATATAGGGATTTCAGGAAAGGCCTCCCACAGGTGCTAACGGAGGACAGAGTGGAGGTTAACAAGGTGAATTGGAGAAAGAGGGAACAGAGTGAGCAAAGGCTTGTAGGTGAGAACACAGAAAAGGGAGGTTGTGATGCAAATGCTGATAGGTGTTTTATTCAGTGCTTGCTTCCTTTCCCTTGGGAGAGGTGACTTGTTATTGAGTAGGGTGCATTGGAGAGGATTCAAAGGAAGAAGGGCAAGAGATGCAGGTTAAAATGGTCATCATCTGTTTTCCTCTTCATTTGCCTGATTTTGTGTAGGCATTTGGGATATGGAACAGGAATGAGGTTGAGTGATTTATGCACATCACCAAAACCCCATGATTAAAAAGAACACTTTGTCCAGGTCAGGTGTAGTATATGTTTAACACTCAAGGTGGGCATTGAAGCATAGTGGTACTTACAGAAAGTCTCCCGCAGAGGACTTTCTTTTATAAAGAAAGCCTTTATAGCTCACGAGGTCTGAACTGGGGACCAGAGGTGGTCCGCAAACCAGGCATCCGCGAACCGCGCAGAGCACTGAGCAGGAGCTTCTCTTGAGCCTCACGGTAATTTCCTGTGTCTGCCCTGATTTTACTGTCAGCAAAACTGCAGCGGCATCCCTTCAAGACTGTTCTTAAAGTAGTTGTCACAGTTAGTTATGTGTCTTATCCTCACCCTCTATATTCTCCACAATTGTGCTCTCTTCAGAGTCAAGAAATCACAGAAATCAAGAAAGCCAGCTGCCCAGTGGTGATTTCCTTTCATGTACCACAGCCCGTGGAGGCAGGAGGGGGGCAGGGAGTGTAAGGGGTGCATACTTCTTGTGCTGTAGGCTTTCAGGCCATGAATTGTCAAGCCTGAGCCTGATCCAGCCAGGCTTCCTTCTGGCTGAGAAACAGACTGTCCCCGTACATTTCTAGTCCGGTGAATCCTATCAGAAGGCCAAATGGCTTCATCAAAAGCAACGTGATAACCAGGGGCCTAATCTCTCCTGCCTCTTCTGTTGACTCTGTCAACACATGGTGCTGAGGTAGGAGAGACTGCCAGGGCTTTTTCGTGGCTGCCTGAGTTCTGAGCTGTTTGCCTGAGCCCTGATCCCCCACGCCCTGGGAGTGTAAAGCAGAGGTGTGCGGAGTAGAAAGAGCTCTCAGCAGGCACCACGAGACCCAGATTTCAGTCCTGGCCTCAAACCAGCAGTTTTGGCCTTGAGTGAGTGAGTCACCATCCATGGGTTGTAGTTTCTCCCCTGTAAAAGGAGAAGGCTGGGTTTAGATCATCTCTGAAGTTCTCTCTAGGTTTAAGCTGGCAGGAATCAAAGGCCCTAACCTTACTCTGTCACCGCCTGGTGTCCAGCTCTCCCCATCTTTGCCCCTCGCCTTTGCCTCCTTCAGTCTTCCCTCTCCACCTACCCGCCCCTGCCTAGCTCCATTCTTTCATGCCAGCCTCTCCGTACCTAGAGGGAATCCTTTGGTGCCCAAGTAGGACTGGATTTCCAGATAGACTAAGCGTGTGTTTAGGGCACCTGCAAAGCAAAGTCACCATGAGAAAATGGTTTCAAGAGAATTTGATATTCACTACTTTAAAAAATATCAGAACAATCATGGAAAAAAAAAAACAGACTTTTGCTGGACTTCCTTGGTCTTATTTTATGGTTTGTTATTTTAATTTAATTTCTGTTTGGAGGAACACTAAAATCTATTCAGTACTTAGGGTTGCTGAAGGCTTCATCTTCTACCTCTAAACTTCTTGGACTCAGCCTTTTCACCAAAGCCTCGTAAAGGTAGGGGCAAGCGCGTTCGTCTGCTCTGTGCCCTCTTCTCTGTGCTAGCCACGTGTGCTTATTTTAGTACAGTGGCATGTATTTCTATACACCCGGCTTACTCAGAGTCTTCCATTTTATTATGGACTCTCTGGTTGAACATTTCCATGGTGGGTGTTAGGCTCTGGGACAGAGATAGGCCAGGAAAAGAGACATCTAACTATAAGACACACTCATGCCCCCCTCCAAAGTTTTCCATCGGATTGAGACGTAAGTTATTCTCCAGAATAATTAAATGCCACAAGTGCACGTAAATATTTGAAAGAGCGCTACGGAAATTCAGAGGCAGAGCAGTTTTGGGAAGATACTCCCTGCCAGAGGGTCCTTGAAGGAAAAGTGGTGGAGAGTTTTCATAATAACAAAATATGCCCATCTGAATGGCCTGTTCACTTTATTTCTAAATTCTGAATCCCATGATTGTGGACTGTTGGCTGCTACCCATTCTCAGAACTGCCCCAAACTAGTTTCTCCCAGACTCAGGCTTTCTGTCTCTGTCCCTCCATATCTCTTCTTCCCTGGCTTTGGTCCTTTGGACCTCTCGCTTCAGATAAACTGCTGTAACCACTGAGAAGAATAGCCAAGCTGAGTCCCCTGAGCCCACAGAATGATAGGTCTTTTCCCTGGTAGACTCTGTATGGTTGCTTAGGAGAACATTTGGCTTTTGCACAGACCCTGAGTGGTCCCCAGTCCCTTATTTTCACCACAGTCTGGTTAAGCCCATGGCATCGTTACTGTCATCATCAAGTTAAATGTATTGAGTGATTGTGTGCCAGGCACTGTGCTCGATGCAGCACATGTGTGGATTCATTAAATCCTCATCACAGCCTCTGAGATGGGTGCTATTTTTTTCTGCCTTACTGATGTGGAAAGGAAGGGATGTTAAGTAACGCACCTGAAGGGCCATATAGCTAATGGCAGAGCCAGGATTCTTATTCTAGCAATGTGATTCCCGAGCCCCTGCTCTAAACCATTACCTTGTACTATGTGTTCAGAGGAAGAGGAGCTGGGCGGTGTCGTAGGCTGGGGACAGCGTGGACAAAGTAGGAAGAACTCATTCTGAGTTTCTTTCCATCAAGATGAAAGTTGTTTGAATTGTTAAACAAGAGGAAATGCCAGAAAGTGCTTCCTCTTAAATATATTAGATGATATCTTTTATCCGTAATGCCATCTTTTTGATTCTCCTCATCGCTTTTTTTTTCACTCAGTATTTGATCAAACTAAAAGTTGTTTGATATGGATGCCTTTTCAATGAGGTACACAGTATCACATTGCCAAGCGTAATTTCCACTTGGGTGACACCGTTCTCACCACTGAGAGAAATGGCATCGTTAGCCAAAAAGGGTGGTGTTAGGTGTCTTACCTCTCTCACTGAACAAGCAAGCACAGTTACGTACATTGAGATGTGTCTTTTCAGGATTCTGGCATTGTTCATTGGTTTGTTTTCAGAAGGAGGGTTTCCTTCAGAAAGTTAAACATTATTTCCTCTGCTTCTTTATCGCATTGATTTTGGGGAGTGTTTGCTGATGTTCTTAAGTGTGGTTATACCCGTGCTTCATGAAGAGGTGTCGCTTATTTTATGAACATTTCAGTCAGCTACTTCCCTTGAATGGAGTTCTTAAGACTAATTTGATGCCTTGAGTTGAGCCCAGAAACTTTATATTTAGCTTTGAATTGATTTCTTCCAAAACATAAGTACGTGTACTTTTAAGATTCTCCTGATAATTCTGGTGTCTAACACCCACTTGTCACTTTATTTAATGGTTCTAGTGGTTTGGGGCATCCGATTATTCATTGTTTTCACCGCTAAGAATAATGATCATTATGGAATTCCCAGTTTAGCCTGAGACCACCCAACTTCCCCCTACTCAGGACTCAAGACTTGCTGTTACTCCAAGGACAAACCAGAGAAGGCAGAGTCTAAAGAATTAAAGTGAGGATGCGGGATGAAAACTTAATAGTAGAGATATCTTTCTGAGCACTCTGGAAAGTTCTCTCTACCTTGCACCCCCATACTTCCATCAAAGCCAAAGGCCTTTCACCCTTAGCTGGGCTCCTTCAGGAGTCCCCAGCCTCAGCTGTGCATTGTGGCTGTAAATGACCATCTGACCACTTGGAAATTCAGGAAAGTTGGACCTTCAGCTTCTCTTTGGAGTTAATGGAGCAGTGTAGTTTACCAGATGTGAAACTGTTTTTAGAGATGTCAGCTGCCCCCGGGGCTGGTTCCTGGGCTGTGTCTTTGTGGGTCTGGCCCAGGGGAAGGAAGGAAGGAAGGAAGGAAATAAAAAGAAATGAATTCACTCACTTTTCTTCCTTAAAAGGACTCTGCAGGGATACAAAAGGGGAATCTGAACTTGGTAAGGTCGCTTGCTCTTCTCTCTGCTCCAGGTTACTTTTTTGTTTTTGCTGGCGTGCTCTACCTGGATCTCAGTTTACCACTCCTGCAGCGCCCATCCCAGTTCTAATCAAGACTGCATGGAAAGCACTTATATATTCTTTCATCACAAGACCTAGGTTTGAGTCCTAGTGCCACCGCTGTTAATTGGCCGAGTAATCTTGGGCAAGGAGTTGAACCTCTTGAACACAGTTTTCTCCCCTATTTGAGGTTGATAATAACACTTATTCACAGGGTAGCCTCAGGATGAATTAAAATGATGACATATGGTAAAGTCACTTTGTTAGCTGTTCGGTATCCTTGCTGTTACGTTTCCTACCCATGGCTGGCTTGTTCAGATGCAGGCAAATGCTAGCTACGTGAATTTTTACATGGAAACACTTCATTTTGGAGGTTTTAAATAACCCTTTTATAAAAGATTGATAGTGTGAAATATCTGGCTATAAAAATGGAGAAGAACTTGTGAAGACGTTTCACGGTGCCCTTCAGGTTTGTTTCAGCATACGCAAAGAAATCATCCTAAGGGTTAAGTTTTCACCTGTGTCATTTGGCTTGCAAAACATTTGGAAAAAACTTTACAGGTGGTTAACGCTTTTCATAGGTCAGAAACCTATTTCCATGTGCTAAGTCATCAGTAATATTTTGGATGTGATTGTTTCCCTTTTGAATATATTTTAGATGAATTGTTTCCCTTTAAGAATTCACATAGAAATTGGATATCATGTTTTAGACTACCCTCCCCAGCATTTGGTGGGATGGGGTATGGTCACGTACCCACCCACGAACAAATAAGACCAAACAGATTATTTAGTTTCCTTCTTAACGCATTTTTTGCACGTATAGCTTCAATAAATAGTTGTTAAAAACTGTAAGATATACAAGGCAAGGAGATCCACCGACTCTTGAGATTTGAGGAGGCCCATAGATAACCCCTCCTCCAAGCTTGAATTAAAAAGCAGTTGAGAGAGATAAAGGAGTCAGGCGGATGGACAGCAAAATACCATCTTTATTACTGAAAATGCTTTTGGGAGAATGTGGCTTTGGGTCTGCAGCCAAGCAGGCCTTCTGAAATTTCATCCTTGAATTAGATAGATTTACCCACTCTTTGCCTGGTACAGCAGGACAACAGAAGTTGGCAACCAGCAGGGAAAACCTCCTACTCCCCAGTAGGAGAAAAGTCCAGCATTCACCATTTTTGCAGGCAGGCAGATCCCAAAGAGAGGAAGGAGGAGGTGGAGAGAGAGGCCAGGTCTGTTATCGAGGGAAATTCTCTGCAGGTGATAGGTGGAGAAAAGTAAATAAAAGTCTTCTCATAACACCTGCAGTGGGGTCTTCAAAGGTAGATTGGTCCTGGCCCTTCTCTCCAGGGACACTCAGTAAGAAGGGGAGGTATGGCATCTGTCCAGCTGTGACTGAACCTGAGATCGCTCTGCTTTGCCTTTCTTCACTGCTTTTGCTAAAGCTTTAAATGTGGAGTAGGAGCACATTTTCTGTGGCTGCCACATTTTTCCCTGGCGTTTTAACTGGCCCCCTTCCAACGTCTGAGACTTCTTTCAAGTGCCACTTTAGGCTTTAAAAATATTAATCCTTATTTGACTAAAAAATGATGAGAGGAACAGTTCCTCTTCGTAAAGTGCCAAACAGTACTGCCTTCCAAACATCTGGTGGTGTATATAACTTAGCCCAAAGGTGAATTTTACCCTAAATATAAGCAGGATGCAGAGTATATTGCATGGTGACACTGGGCTCAAACAGAAGCAAGTGTGCTGCAGCTGCTGAAGAACAGAAAAAAGAAGTCACTATCATCACTGAAGGGAATTCATTATTATTATTAATTATTATTACCATGATTAATTTCCTAGTTTTGGAATTGAATTTGTAGTACGGAACTGAACAGAACCCCACAATCACACCCAGCTTTGCTTTTCTGCTTTCCCCCACTTCTGTGCCCTTTTTAAAGAACAGAGTTTTACAGAATTTAAGGTAGACCAGGATTTTTTTGTTGGTGTCCCCAGCCAAACCCCGCTGTCAACCAGGACCTGGGGCTGGCTTTCTGCGGAAAAACCTGCCCGTGGATCGCTCCCAGCTGTGGTAGCCACTCCGTGATGTTCTCAGATGGGCTCTGGAGTAAGACCAATCCATGCGTGCGCATTTGTAGTAGCCACTGGATAAGAACCAGGATAATGACTCCAGAAAGCAAGGGTCACGGCTCTAACCTGCTGAGTCATCTCAGCTCAGCCTGGCTGGCAAGGGCTCTGCAGCTTCACTGGTTTGCTTTACTGCCCGTTGCATTCCAGCCTGCCAGGGACTCTTTTGCAGATAATGGGGGCTCCTGTAGAAAGGGTAGGTCCGGGTGGAGCAGAAGGAATCTGAATTTATAATATGTGCTCCAGCTCATCTTGATGCAGCTGTTACTTTAGAAGAAACACAAAAGAGTGGGTAACTCCAGCTCCTCCGTATAAACCTGTCAGCATTTACTCATGCAGAGAGGCTACTGTGATTGGTCACATTCAGAACACAAAGGGTCCCAAGGGGCTTCTTGGCCACCATTCAGGTGCTGGACTTCCCGTCTTCCACTGAGCCTTTATGCATAAGTACCAGCAGCCTTCATTCCCGTTTGTCCTAATCGTCCAGGATGTGCATGAACAAGAAAAATAAATACCAAAGAACAGACAAGTACTACGTGAAATTTTGTCTGGGAACTTGAAAGCTGAACACTCTCAGGCCAAAAAATACATTATCTTTACTTCTTTTCTTTTCCCTGCCCTGGCCTGAGGAAGCCTCACTCTTAACTTACACCACCCCATGAAAAAATTTTATTAACCTTTCCTAAACTTTTTTCTTTTGCTTATCTTCAAGTATTTTAGTCTTTTCCACCTCTGAATCAGTCTTTCCCCTTTTGAGATCCCTTTTTCCCCCAAAGAGTTGAATCATTAGAAATAAGCATGATACAGATTCATACCCCTATCATGGAAGAGGAAAAATGGCAAAACCCTGCAAAGCGGTCACAAAATGTTAAAGCATCAAAGATCTTAGACATCTTAAACTCCAAGAGAATGTTTTTTCCTGTAGAGCTCAAACTTATGAGTTAAAATGCACTAAACTTGTATTATTATTCATCATCACATGCGATTACCCTGTTTCGAAACTGCAGATGCTTTATGGGAGGGAACTTTGGTGTATCTTCAGGATGTGGTCTAGGTGTAAACAAAGTACCCAATGACTACTTGATAGGGTGGTTTAGAAGAATTTATTCTAAAAACATTTGCTACATATCTTTTGTATACCAGGCAATTAGGATCTAACTGTTAGATGACAGATATAGAAAGATCAGTAAGACACGGTCTCTCCTCTGGAATAACTTGCAGTCTGTTGGGTAAACAAATAATGATATCCTAATGATTACCCAAACGACAGCAAATAAGTTAGCATGGGGACTCAGCTACTCTGAGTAGCTTACTCAGCCTTGGCGTATTGGGTGGGAGGCAAATGGCTTTCATTGAAGGATGTAATTGAGTTTGGATTTTAAGTGTGAACTGAATCTTAGAATTTTACATCAGGGAGGAAGAGACAATCTAACGCAGTCTTTCATTTTACCGATAAGGAACTGGGGACCTAGAGATTTTAATTGCCATTGCTAGGATACAATAGCTAGTAAGTGTCAGACAAGAGTTCCACTAGAACTTTACTATTTCTTCTAGAAATAGAATTTGAGGTACCCAAAGAAATAATTGGGGAAAATGGGATCGACTTTGAGTATAATTTCTCCTGGAACAACCTGTTATTTTTAGTCACATTTATCGTAAAGCTGTCTTAGAAGGATTGATTAACTGTTTGTATGAGACTAAAGTAACAGCTCTCCTGGTACATGGACTAGCTGCATTATTTTAATACTTTATTACAAAAACAGTAAAAGGCAGGGCAGTCTGGAAACTTGCTAATTGGAATAGTTCGTGGCCCCCAGGTAATCTTGGAGCTATAAATCATTGTACCAAATATACCAGAAACTTAATAAATGGCACAAATTATTTGAATGTTGAATCCTATCTTAAAAAAAAACACTTCTATAAAATTATTAAAATATCACTATACTTCTTTTTGTTTTTAATTAATTCTAGGATTATAAGGATTTGTTAGATGAGAGAGAGTGGCCTTTTGACCTTCGGGGTGCCTAAAATTTCTGTTCCTGTAAAGTTTATTTCTAAATTTTTGACCATATATCCAGAAAGCACTTATAAGTTTATTTTTCATATCATTTGCATTCCTGATTAGTAGAATTAAATAGACTAATCTAATCCCCTCATCAAGAATCATTTGAATGCCTTCCTTCCTTATATTTCTCTAAAATGATTACCTGGACGACCTGTAAAACAGTGTGTTTGTGTTTAGTTTTGCCTCCTGGTCTGTCAGTTTTTAACTCTGTGACTTTATGAACTTTATGAGGATGATGTTACCTAACATTTCTCAGCTTTTTTGTTTTAACCTGTAAAATTAGGGAAATAATTTGCCTCAAGGAGTTGTATTAATTAAATGAAATAGTTTTTGTAAAACCCCTCCGCCAGTGTGCCTGGCACATACTCAAATCTCAGTAAAGTATAGCTTGGATTACTTTGCTTCATATCCTGCGAATATGTTATAACAGAGCAAACCTGTTTTGTATAGAGAAAAACTATCCTATTCTTTTCAGAACATGGTAAGAACATGATAAATATACTGCCTCTCGTTATTCTTTTGGGGTTCTGGTGAACAGTTTTTGCAGCAGCCAGTTTTAATGATTAATTTTAAGGCCTGAACCCAAGCATTATTGACTAAAATAAAAACCACAAGCCTCAAGAGTCAGTAAGTATTGATGTTGGTTGAGAGCCAATGGATGAATGATGTTTAATATATTAAATATTAAAGGCAGAATCTTTTGGTTTGATGAGTGTTGCTAATGCTGCCAATGAAAACATCCAGTTTGATTTACAGAAGTTTAATTTTACCCGGATAAAATCCATTTCACCTGACAGTTACTACATAATAATTCTAAAATACTGTTAACAACCCAAATGATTTCCTAAAATTCTGTGGGAATTCAATGAGAAAAAAATAACTTTGTTATTTAAATGCTTATGTTTTTCAGTGGGTGGCTAAGTTTGCATCTTTCATATTACCTTGATTGCTGAGAATTTTAAAGTACTATAAATTATATTTTAAATATAAAACTAAAACAATAGAAAAAAAGAAATTCTGTAGAAATATGGGCTTCCCTCCTCCTTTATTTCTGCTTTTCTGTAATTTCCAAAATATCATTCAAAAACTTAGTATGTTGCATTCTCCAGAATTCTGCTTAAGTGTGTTTCTGAAGCAGACAACCTACATTTCATCATTGATTCATTGAATTTTCCATACAGTTCTAAAAAAATGAAAATTGTGGATTGAAATCAAATTGGAAACTTTCAGGCTTAAGAGAGTATTTTTAGAGGAGCAATTCAAAAATGCTAATTCATACACTTTGGCAAATCACAACAGCAGCTAACTCAAGTAGCTCTTATTTTGTGTCAAGTACTGTTCTAAGTACTTGTGTATATTAGCTCATATAATCTTCACAACAGTGAGGAGGCTGGTGACATCACTGTTATCATTGCCATCATCAATGTCATCACCATCATCATTACCACCACCATCATCATCACCGTCATCACCATCACCACCATCATCACCATCACCGTCATCATCACCATTACCATCACCATCACCATCATCATTACCACCACCATCATCACCACCGTCATCACCATCACCACCATCACCACCATCATCACCATCACCATCACCGTCATCACCATCACCACCATCACCACCATCATCACCATCACCATCACCGTCATCATCACCATTACCATCACCATCACCATCATCATTACCACCACCATCATCATCACCATCATCATTACCATCACCATTACCATCACTATCACCATCATCATTACCACCATCATCATTATTTTTATTCTCCCTTTTCCTCCTCCTCCCAGCACACTACTCCTACCACCACTTCCATTTCATCGATGAGAAAACTGAAGCAAACTGAAATCAAGTAACTTACCTAGTAGCACAGCTAATAACTAGTAAAGTCAAGAGTTTAACCCAGGCAGTCTGGCTCTAGGATCTAGTTTTGTAATTACGACACATAGGGCTAACTGTAGACGCAGCTCCCACAGGCTTCCACAGACTTATAAGTATGATTTGTGTTTGGATAATATTCTGAAAAATCTTATTTTTCATCATTTTCTAGAATACAGTTATTGAGCACTTAAGCCACCTAAATTATTTTCACTGATGTGTGGGCTCTGAGCGGATGTGTAAGAGGAGTTGTGCTGTGTATTAATGTTGCTTACAATCTCTCTAGGCCTAGTTTTCTCAGAGTTTTAGCCACAAAAGGGACATTGATAAATATGTCATCTGATTTCCTTCTTTTCCCAATTTACAAATGAGATGAATTCTTCCATGAGTCCCCCAGACAACGTTAGTCATTTCCTGCTTTTTGATCCCGAGGCACTTTGTTCATACTCTATATTTTAAGTAAATACTGTTTTGTAGTTAATCTGTTTATATGTCACTTCTTTCCATCCTCCACCCTTGCCTCCAAGTGGGTTCTTCAATTGCTGGAACCAGGTCTAATTTGTTTTTGTCTCCCATTAGTCTGGTGACAAATGGATGAATCATGTTGCCTGGAGAGGTTAAGGGACTTGCCCCGAGTAGCCGACCTGAAATGTGAACAGCTTTCATGGCTCCTCGTCTAGCACTTATCACTCACGTGCTGCCAGAAATGTTTTCAGATGATTTGGATGCTCACTTACGGAGCTAGGACACAATTTTCCTATTGTGTTTCTCTAGACTAGCTCATTCTTAAAACAATCATGATAGTGTTGATGAGGATGTCTCCACTGCCGCCTTTATCTCCGTGTATCATTTTGAGGATGAAACGAAACCATAATGTTTGTGAAAGCTTTCGAACTGGTAAAACCCCTCCTGCAAGGATGTATAGCGCTGTTCCTCTAGTCTGTTATTGCGTATGTGTGACTTACAAAGTATTTGCACACTCATAGTCTCCTTTACCGTTCATCCCACCCCTGTGAAGTAGGTGGGCGTCTCATTGCCATCTCACACGTGAGAGAACGAGACTGAGAGAGACGAAGTCCTTCAGCTACAATCACAAGTGGCTGGAGGAAGCCCGGACCCAGCCACTATGTTGCTCTTTCTGACGTAGCCCCTGGCCCAAGGCTCAGAGTCGCTCAGAGTGTGGTGGTGTCCCCCCAAAGCCTCCGGGAGTGAGCCTAGGAGAGGCGAGAGCTAGGCTCTTCTAGGATCAGGATAGTTATCTATGTGTGCTTACGTTCCAGTCAGATTTTTTTGTTTTCTCAAAATGTAGGGCCTGGGCACAGAAAGCTTTATAAGATACAGTGAGCAGGGTGATTTTGAAGTGGCCAGCCAGCCCTGGAGCAAGCAGCCGCAGCATGGGAGCCGTGTGGGTCCAGCAGGAGGAGGCGAACCCCGCCATTGCTTTCGTCTCGAGGGGGAGTTCCTTACTACCACTCTCAGGAAATGAAGGATGATAAATCCAGCTGCTGCTTCCTGTTTCTATAATTCTGAGATTTATTGTTTTTAACGGGTAGAATGCTTTATTTTTAAACCAGTGGAAAATACCCTCAACCTGTTCCTTGTTAGTATTTCCTTAAAAACTAGATGTACTCACTTGGGCTTTAAAGGGTGTGCGTGTGTGTGTGTGTGTGTGTGTGTGTGTCTGAAATTCCCATGATGCTGCCTGAGCTGGCTCACTCTCTGTTTTTCAACAACAGAAAGAAAACCAATTAACGCAGATTTTACTGGGCGGGAACCTCTGTGTGAGATTGATGACAGTCATTTAGAGGAGGCCTGTAATTTGTATCAGTGGTATTACTATGATGCTTGTGCAATTCAGGTCTGGTTTTTCTTCTGCTTGTGGTTATATTATTAGTGAATAAAGATCTGAGTCATTTAAGAAACACACTACCTCCTCATATGCCATAGTTCATGGAAAGTCGCCATTAGGTATAGATTACCAGGCTGAAACTTGGTGGATTTGATTGTGTAACCAGTGACTCCATAACTAAAAGTAATAGGTAGAAATATTTTCTCTAATGTCAATTTTTTTATTGCCTAATTTAAGAGAAAGAGAATGTGTATAGGAGCGCCAGTGGGGCATCATTTCAGAAGCACTAAAGTAAATTTATTCAGCAAAGTAGAATTATAAGAATATAGGGAATATAGCCAGTCCTCTTACTGAGTAAGAATCTTACCTCTGATTTAAGCCCTTGGCCCCCTCCTTTAATAGTCCTGAAATCATAACTATGGCAGTACTCTGTTCACAATGGGTAATTAGTACATGTTGCATTTAGGAACTGGCTGGCCACGTGACTTCTTTACACTTTTATAATTACAGTTACAGTTTATATTAAATGAATTCAGAATAAAAAGGAAATCTTCATGGCTTAAATTTAAAGACAAGCTTATACTGGATATTTGGTCTGACTTTGCTAACATCTCCTCCTGAAGATAAGTAAAATTGTGAGACTCTAACACTTACTAGAGGCCCATTCTAGTATACTTGGTGCTATGGAAATCTCCAGTTCTAATCTCAGCCGTGCTGTTTCCTTGTTGCAGTGGTTTCTTGGCCAAAAAAATGAAGTTGACACTATTTCTTTGTCTCTCAGTAGTTTGTAAGGATCAGATTAGTTGGAATCCATGCAAGTGCTTTTAAAAACTGTGATGATAAAGACATTAGCTAATAAACTCTTATTAAATGGCACTCGGGCTGTAAATTGTAATTTCACATTTCAGACTTTGCTGCTTGTTTCGTGAGGCAGCCTTTGAACACCTGGGTTTTGTCTCCTTCGCTTAAGAGTTCCTTCTAATAACTTGTGAATTGGTGGGGGACGGGATTTAATTTAATTTGAGCTAATCTCGAATTTAAAATAAGCTGAAGGGGGCAGTTACGGGCTTGGTAGGGGCGGTCAGATCTGGGTTTGAATCCCGGTCGACAGTATTTTAGCTGCATGTTCTTGGTCAAACTCAAAACTTCCTAAAGCTCAGTTTTTCTCTCAGTACAACTAGAACAGTAACACTACTGCTCAGGGAGGATGTGACAATTTAATGAGCTCGAGTGTGTGAGTGTTGGGTCACTCGGTAGGGACGGTGTTCTTGTCTCCTCCTGTATGTTTACAGAAGTCTCAGCGCTGCATGGTGAGATGGAGCCTGAGGTTGCTACCCAAAGATGGTCTCCCCACCTCGCCTTTTCCCCTGCGCACTGCGGCCAGGGAAAGGAGAAGAAAATGAAGCTGCGTTAGGTCACTGACACTCTCCTTAGGAATAGTGAATATTTCTTTTCCCACCTTCTTCCTTTCAGTGTAATCTGACTTGAGTTCTTTTTTTTTTTTTTTTTTTTTTTAAAGTTTTTTTTTTTTTTTTTTTTTAATTTATTTATGGCTGTGTTGGGTCTTCGTTTCTGTGCGAGGGCTTTCTCTAGTTGTGGCAAGCGGGGGCCACTCTTCATCGCGGTGCGCGGGCCTCTCACTATCGCGGCCTCTCTTGTTGCGGAGCACAGGCTCCAGACGCGCAGGCTCAGTAGTTGTGGCTCACGGGCCCAGTTGCTCCGCGGCATGTGGGATCTTCCCAGACCAGGGCTCGAACCCGTGTCCCCTGCATTGGCAGGCAGATTCTCAACCACTGCGCCACCAGGGAAGCCCCTGACTTGAGTTCTTTCAGTGCTTGACCTTCAAAGGGAGTTTCAGTGGGTGAGAAAGCCTGACACTGTTTGGAATCCTTGAACGTATACAGAGCTACTCAGTCATATGTCCATGAGCTGTGTTTTCTTTTCAAAGTCATATGAGTTTTGGAATTATTTTTGTAAGGCACCTTTTTTTTTTTTTCCCGTTAGACTTTCCCTGAAAAGACCTTTTAAAGTTTTACGACCGGATAAATAATATGGTGGTTAGCAAGGTTAATGTTTACCAGCTCTCTGAAGGGAAAAGCAAACAATATATATCCAAACTCTGTTTAACAATTTCCATAGAATTATGAATTCTTTAATCTTGATACCTTTATGTAGTCATAGCAGCATACCTACTTGGGTGAGCACTCCCAGTAGCAATGTGTTTACCGTATATTATTTAACTTTATGCTCGAAATGAGAAACAGACATATGAAAACATCTCTGTACTTTCTCACTGTTATTTTTAACTTCTAACTCCCTGCTCCTTTTCATCCTAAAAAATAACACCCCTCCATCAAACCTACCTCCTCTTCTAGCTGTTTTCCCAGCCTTTTGTTTTTCTCCGCAGCCAACTTCCGAGAAGCGAATGTTCCCTTTCCCACTTCCTGCTTGCCCACGGTGGGCCTGACTTCTTCACGGAGAGAGCTTGGGCCAAATTCTCAGGGGACTCTCAGCTGCCAGATCCAGCAGTCACTTTCTTTACTCCTTAACTTCCTTGACGAGCTTGTGATAAGTGATACTGCCTTCCAGTCTCTTCTTGAAGCGTTTGCCTCCTTTGACTTCCAGGACAGAGTTCTCTTCTTCCTTCTCTGACCCTTTCTTCTCCCTCTCCTTTGCTGAATCCTTTTCTCCTACCTGTTCCCTAAATGTTAGTCATCTCCAGGATTCTTTGACCTTTTTCTCTATATGGACGCTCCTAGGGTAGTCTCATTTTCCATACACTGATTAGTCATAAAATGTAATTCCACCCCAGATCCCTTCTCAGTAGTCCTGAGATGCAGGTCTGCTGACTACTAGACATCTCTACTTAAACTTATTATACCAGTTCTAGTTCTTCACGCTGAAAAATTGCATTTACCTGGAAATCATCTTGACTAGTAAAACTTTCTCATTTCCCTTCCTCCAGTCTTTCCTCCCTCTGGTTCCCCTTGCATACTCTGGATAGAATTCTTTCTCAACTGGAATGCTGATCTCACTGCTCGCTTTGTTCAGACCCTTCAGGGGTTCCTTATTGTCCCTTTCTAATTTGGATCTGACAGGGTTGCACATTCCCTGAGCCCTACTCCTGCAGAATCCCCCACCCCTTTGTGTTCTGGGAAACCACAAAGGAGTACTCAAGAGTGAGTCTATCCAAATCTTTCTATTTCTAGATGCTTTTATTTAAGAGGCATTTTTTAGTAATTTGAAATCGATTAATTGTGGTACCTGCTATATCGCTCTATCAGAGACCTCTAGTAGAATGGTTTAAATAAGATAGATATTTCCTTCTCATATAACAGCCCAGGTGTGAGCAGCTGAGGGCTGGCAGGACAGCTCTGCCATGAACACATGGTTTCTGAGGTTGTGCCTGCTTCGCTGTTTTCTAGCCAGCAGGAAGAGGGGAAAAGGAAGGCCAAGTCCAGTAGCCTTGTCTATGTGGAGGTTACCAGGAAGTGAACAGTCACTTCTTCTCACAGCCTGTTTGCCCAGCTTAGTCACATGGCCATCGCTGGTTGCAAATGAGGCTCGGAAATGCTATCTCTAGTTGGCCGCAGTGCACCCAGGTAAACTGAGTGTCTGTTACCAAAAAGTAGAAAGGGAGAATGGTTTCGGGAAGATACTTAGTTGTCTTTATCACAGAAAGAAAGAACTATGTTGATTAAAAAGTCAAACTGGCAGAAGATGAGTGATTTTTTGTTGAAAAACTCATCTGGACCTACTCTGGAAGGTTTCGGCAGTTTCACAATATGTAAGTTATAGGATTCGTTCAACACCTTCTACTGTTTTTCCTTCCCCTTCCAAAAAAAAAGAATATGTTATTCAGGGTTAAGAATATATGAACGAAAAGGGCAGTTTGTAGCTCTTATCCTCAACTAATGCATCTGTGGTAAAAATTGGTGGCACCTGATACATGAGCAGATATACAGAGTAATGCTCATAGTGTGGAATTTCCCTCTACGCTCGCCATTTATATTTTCACATTTAGTACAACTTTTGGTAACATTTCATCACCATCTTCAGAACATTTTCTGAAAGGTAATGTTGACATATTCTTTCTCAGTGGTGTTATCATTCATCCTGCCATCTTGTATTCTTCACTCTCAGATGTGTAAGTAAACATCACCTATCAGTGTGTTGCATATTGGATCCGTTTCTCAGCTGGTGTGGCTTGGCACACAGGTGACAGCATAAGTACCTGTTTGCCGAAATACAGATCCTCTTAGCCCGCAATGCAGAGCACTCCATCTGGGAGCAGCTTCAGCATTTGTCCACTTTGTACAGTACAAATATTATCATTTTCTACTATATCCTATTGGGGAAAAGTGTAAGAAATGCTGTTTAGATGGTTTGTGTCTATTTCTTTTCCTTTTTTTTTTTTCAGTTCTAGATTTTTATTAGAAAGTAGTTGTAATATGTAACATGCTACCATGATAAAAGGTCAGTCTCCATTCGTAAAGTAGTAAAGACTATCATGAGACATCAACTACTTTGAATTGACTGTAGTGCGAAATAGCAAAGTTAGGATGTATCTACAGATTATTTGTCTAAATAAGATCTAGACTTGTTTATACATGCCTTACATAACGGCATCAGATATTTCTAGCCCATGTGGCCCATACTTAGGGTGACAACAACTCCTGGTTTTCCTGGGAGAGTCCCAGTTATACCATAGCCTGGCATCGCACCTTGTTTAGCATTTGTCACTGTCAAGAGTTTTCCAGTTCAGAAGGTGAATTATATGTTTACTTATGTTGCATATAGCTGGTCTCAGCTATCACAGTTTTCTTGACAGTCATATACTTACTTTGATGTCATTTTTAGGGCTGTTTACCCTAAATAATTCTGGGCAGAATGGTGTAGTGGTTCATGCTTCATCTTTTCCAGAATACCTAAGGTAGGCATGGACAGATCTTTAGGCTCTGGGAACACAAGGACTGTATCTATCTTGTTCCATTATGTATATTCTCAGCAACTATCACGTCACCTAAAGCAAATATTTGTTGAAAATATAAATGGTATGAACTTGATGGCTTCATGACAGCAAAGGTTTTCTGAAGTCTCTGATGGGCAAGATAAGTTATGTTCAACTACAAATCCCTAATACCTAACACAATGTATAGTGTTTGAGAATGAATCGATGAATGATTGAACAGCCACTCTCAATCTTAACATTGGCAGCCTCTACCTAGTGAGACAGGTCCATCAAGACAGGAGGCAGTATGATTATAGTTCTCATGTGTTGCATGTAAAAATTATACAAATGAGCCAGTTGTTTCTTGGTTATAATGATTTGTTTTTACTGTTTTGGCTCTCATGAGAAAGAAAGGAAGATGAGATTTAATTGCTCCAAAAATGATCATACCTCAGAAGGATAAATTCTGTCACTTAGAAGATTTAGACCTTAGTTTACATCCAATATCTGATACTTTAGTCTGGAATTCCCAGTGAGTGTTCTAGGAATGGGTACCAGATGGCTGAAATATCTGTTCATTCATCAGCTGAAAGCCTTGGGCCTGACTGTGTTCACCCTCTTAAGTTTACCCAAAGGCATGTAAAAATGTCCTCTTCTCTGTGGGTCACGACATGAACTGGGCTGGGAAGCGCCATTAATGATCTCTAGAATAGTAGATACTTAAATAAATACATTGGCACCATTGGCACTCAAGCATGTAACACATTTTTGCAAAAATGTTACCTTGAGCCGTTTTTTCAGAGTTAAATAGATGCCATGCTTTAGCAGAAAGTAAATATCCCAATATCTCCAAAGTCAAAGATCTTCATGTAATCTTCAAAGAAACAACTCATCTGAAATAACTTACAGCATACTAAATTAGAAATTATGTATTTTTATAATTAAAGTGATGTGTAAAGAAATTATGTACCTTCCCAATTCAAAAGGTTTAGGGATTTTTTACAAACTGTGGACTGCTCAATTGTGATTCCATTTTATAGCTTCACTAATTCTTTATAAATGGGGGAAGTGTTATAAATTATAACATCATGACTGTGGCTCTCTGTTACAGCTGCATTAGTTTGTTATAATTTGGGGAAAAGGAGAAGAGCATGAATTCCATGCACATCTTAGCTAGTGAAAGTCTTCCAGTTAAACGTCCTATCAGACCTGCTTTTCTAAAGATCATTTATAATTTTCACAAGAGTTACACAAATAGATGCTAAGTCCTTAGAAACAAGATTAAGCAAATTGAATATGAATAAACATTCCTTTGAAATAGAACAAAAGTGATATTCCACCAAGTTTACCAATTTATCATGACTAATTCTAAAATAAGGCTTTGTTTGCATTCCTCTAAAAGGCTAACCCTTTGGGGTCATTTTTAGTCAACTCTAAGATGGTTTCTAATGTTGATAATGAATTACACTATAATAGAGATTATGTTATCAAAGGTCATTAATGATTTTTAAGAGTTTTGATTGTCCTTTATCTCTGCGGTATTTGATTTATACCTTTTTTCTCTTGAAGTCAGCTCCTCCTTATCTTAGTTTTCTTGATTTTCTTTTCTCTCTTTTCTTCATTAATTTTTTTTTCACCCTCAAAGCCTTCATGGTCCTTTTTCCTCCCTGTTGCCACCACATTTCAATCCTGGGTTTTCCTCAAGGTCTCCCACCTTCCCCAATTTTTTGGACATCTAGGGCCAATTTTGGGGAGTACTTAGTGTGGGAACATCCTGCTATGTGCTTAACGTTATACTGGGTGATTTGCATATCTTGTCACAGTGGTATTTTATCCCCATTTCACTGATAAGGAAAACAAAGGCCCAAGTTTACACAGCAAGTGATGTGAGACATTATTTGTGTTCCTGTTTTACAGTTGAATTGGTAAGAGGTGGAAATGGGATGAAATCTCAGGCAGACTAGCTCCTTAAGCCACGTTCTTATCCATTATGCTACCAACTTGTTAAGACTTGAATTCCATTTTAAATTATTAGCTCAGAAAAAGAAGACTCTAGATTATTTGCGCATAAATTACACCATTTCTTGATTATCTTTGTACACGTTTAAAATATTTGGTTTTGTTCTCATACTATTACCCCTTATACCTTTGCTGCACCTTTATTGCTACCCTACTGTTTGGCTATTGTTTACTTATAAAATGTAAACTCATTTTAATATTGACCTAAAGAAAGCACAGTGAAGAATGAAACTATGCTGCCTTCCCCTGTCTCCATTAAAAGGTATAATAAAGGGTTTTTATTTTTGTTTTTTTACTGTTCTGTATAGTTTTTCCCAGAAACCAGATTTTATTAGCATGAATAATCACAGGCTTTGATCACAGGTAGGATTCTTACGGTATTATATGCTGGCTCCCTTTTGATTATGTTGCACATAATGTTCAGTGAAATACATCGTATGTATGTGTTCTCCAAATATAGATGAAGGCAGACTATTTGGGGTTTTAAAATTGTGCTTCACCCCAGAAGTATTACAAAAAGATAGCTGTCAATCATCTGTATGTTGATAACACTAAAGTAATGTTTTTCAAACTACCTAAGCTTATAGATTTCATGGCCAAGCATGTGAGGGCTTATATTTCTTTTCATTTATTATATATAACCTACCTACTTTTTAAAAGGACTTGAAGAAAAAGAAAAGAATAAAGGATTCTGGAAGATGTGTGAGGGGAAAAAAAAGAATTTGAAGGGCTTATGAAAAAAGATTCAGTTACAATAACACGATGTAAATGAATGTAAAAGAAGAAGGGTATGGAACTGTAAGTGGAGAATTAAAAGAAATCTAGGAGTCAACCTTGACACCTTTCTCTCCTTCATCCTCCCCATCCAATCCATTGAGTCCTGCTGTTATTTCTTTGGCCTGTTAGCTCACAAATCCACCCATTTCACTCACTTAGTTCTCCATCAGTCACAACCTAGTATTTCCCTCCGTACTTTGCCCAGAGCAACGCAGTAGCTGCCTTCTTCATCTCACATCTTCCCTCACTGACCTGTACACTAGGCCTACAGTAATCTTTTCAGAGACACAAATCTGACTTAACCCACCTCCCCCCTCCACTAAAAACACATCATTGGCTTCCCACTGCCCTTAGGTTGATGCCATCAGAAACGCTCACACTTCCTCATCTCCTGCCGCCCGTTCCTCTCACTCCCCAAGCCAGTGACCTTCTTTCAGTTCTTCAGTGTTTTCTGCTCTCCCTCTCTCTCCATACGGCCTTTGGATGTTCTGGTCCAGCCCACCGTGCACTCTTTCTTCACCCCTCACGTCAGTCCTGACTTCCTCCTCAGTCTTACTGACTGGCGGAAAGTCCCGTGTTATCCGCCTTCGTAATCCCAGGCAAGCAAGGAAGGTCTGGGTTTTCTGGAATCTGAAATTGGGGGAGGAGCCCTCTTTAAGAAAAAGAACACCAAGCTAGAGCCATAAAAGTAGGTGCAGGGCCTTGAAAGGGGCCTGTGGAAGGAAGGTGTCCTGAAGCTTGAGTTTTCACTGCACAGCAAATCTGCCTCTGCCTGTTCCTCTTCTTGGTGGCTCTTCTCAGTTGACCATTTTCTATATCCAGTTACAGGAACACTTCTCTCTGTGAGAAAGGAAATAGGCCTGAATTTGCTCACCAAGTTTTCTCCAGGAATGTGCATCATCTTAATACTTGAGTATACAGTATATATTTCATGGAGGAAGGGATGAGTAAGTGAATAATTAAATGAAGACTCAGGCTAAGAGTTAATGTTTATAATGCATATATAAAATTTAGCCACATTTCTTGAAAGCCAAAGCGAAGTGGAGAACATCTGGATTCCATGGCTCTTTATATCAGTAATCATGAAAGACAAACTTCTTTTCACAAACCTCACAAGTAGTAAAGAGGTATTTGTATAGGGTTCTTTCTATAAAACAGCTTATTCAACACAGTGAATAATAACAGTGGCTAATCTTATTAAGCACTTACCGTTCTGGGCACTTGCTCAACACTTTGACACGGTTTTCTGATTTAAGTGTTTATCGACTCCAGTAAACTGTGTGTGTGCACAGTGAGATACAGTCAGAACTTCTGCATCCATTGCCCAGGGGGAAGGGCAGCAAACTCCCATGCGGACAAGGAGAAGGAAGGCCTGAGGCTCTGGCAGCTTCATTATCTCAGGGAGTTTGCCTCTCTGGTGCTCCTTCCTCTCTGGCCTTTTACATCACCTGGCTGTGTGTTTAATTGGTGCTCGTTTGCCTCTGCCCTAGAGTTCACACTGGCTTGTCACCTGCTCTCCATCAGGAATCAGATCTCAGTCTTCTGTCCTGGTCAAGATGTGCCCAAATTTACCTTTGTCTTTTTGTTTTCCTGTAAAATGTTTGATTATGAGCCAAGCTGCATGCAGATGGTCTCTCAGAATGAGTTACCTTCAGAATAACCTGTTCCAAAGAACTGTGTACTACTGTCCATCTGGACATTGAAGGACGCCTGTCAGAACTGGTCATTTTGACTTTGGCATAATTAATAGCGGCCTTATGTGTCACTGTAATTAATAGTGACAGCATTTGGCTCCCAGGTTCAGTGCCTTCTGAGCCCTCTCCTAGAATGCTGTTACAGGGCTGCATGATTCATTCAGTTACAGACCTTTATTAAGCGCCTGTCCTGTGCCATGCCCTGGGGACATGCAGATGGAAGAAACTCTCCTCCCTTTAGGTTAGGGATTCAAACCCAGCTGGAGGGAGAAAGGGAACTAGACTCTAGACTGATGGAGCTCCCAGTTCAGAAGGGTCATGAGCAACCATTGTCTAACTCTGCATACGTTTTTAGTACTGATGGCTAAGGTCCCTAATAAACTGCCAAGTAGCCTTTTGTAACTAAATAAGCTACCTATCCAAGGTACACTGTATCAATGTCTGAGTATCTTTTCCTAACTTCAAGAAGTGTTTTGAGAGTTAGTAAGTAGAGCACCGGGGCAAGGTACTCACATGCTTTCTAGCAGTCTTTACCAAGCCAGGAATAAAACCCGCTAGGCTCCCAGCTGTCCATATCCAGAGCAGATATCCATGGGTTTGTCATCAGAGGGGCATTCTGTCCCAAAGACAGCTGGAAGAGAATGTGGCAGACTTCCCAGGACCATGGAAAGCTGCTAGGGTTTCAGGGAGCTCCATCCTAGTTCACTTCCCTTAGCCCAGTTTCAGGCATGTGCCGGACATACTCTAGAGAAACAAGATTGAAGGTGAGTGCCCTTAAAAAGAAAATGGTCATCTTGGGTCTAAGTTTCTATCTTACAGATGGAAGGAAGGAGCAGAAATGCAAATAAAGCTCCCCTTAGAAATCCCACTGGCTGCCTAGTAAACTGGGTGAAATTATGATTATAAAGGTTTGACCAGACACTTAGTTCTGATCTTGGGATGGCTTTCTCTGGATCCCTTGTTAAGATCCATTAGCTGCTGGCTCTCTTTTTAGGGGCTAGTCAACCATTTGCCCATTATCTCTTTTTTTCTGTTTGTATTTACTCCAGGCTGCTTTCTCAGTCAGGACAGCTACTTTATTATTATTATTATTCCCCTTTTTATCTCTAGGATCTATATCCAGCACACAGAGTATACTCCACAAATATTTGTTGAATAAAATGAAGTTTCTAGTAGAGGGTATATTAAGAGAGTCCTGTAGGTCCTGAAGCATTTCTGAAATTCTCTTGGCCTGAGTTTGTGGTTAAGGGAACGCTAGTGCTAACTTGTAGAAGAGACTCTGATGTTGTGTGGAATAAAATGTGGAAGCCCTTGATTTAGAGGCTTTTCCGTATTGTTCCATGAATAATATCTCATTTCTAGCTCTCAAAGATGGGGCTTGACTTTTAGAATTAAAAGCTACAAGAAAAAGCAAAAAAGTTCACATTTGTTATATATAACTTTGTTTGTTATATATAAATATAACTCATTTGTTATATTTCCTAAGATATTTTGCCTTACGTCTACTAAAGTGTATTTAGAGTTATATTTCTCAGCTTTGAGCTTTGAAGTAAATTTTCTCTGTGAATAGCAGTACTCTAGAGAAAAACCCCCAATAGGTACTAAAATATAGGTACTAAAGTATACTTTGTGTAAAGTTCTTTTTATAGTTAACAAGTTCTGAAATTTTTGTAGTCCTCTACTTTCAGGCGTTAAATGGATGGGTTTTGCCCAGTGTGGAATCTGATTTTGATAGGGTTTATATAAGAAGTTTCCTGAAAACTCTGGAATTTTTTTCTTTAAATATTTTTTTCAGTTATTTTTGAGGTATCTAAACCAAAGTAGTGTTAGAAGAAAACTACTTTTAAAAGTATCATTTCTTATCATAATCTTTAAGAGGGAGTAACTCTAGTAAATTGTTTTATTTGTATACAGAATTATATCAACTATAGAGTATCTTGTATAATTGTAATCCATAACTGTTAACACTTATCTAATACCAGTAATACAGAGCTCTGTTGGAAAAAACTGAATCATTCCTTCTCATTCCATATGTGAAGCATTTGTTTTCTTTAACCATATGAATTTTAGGTACCTGAATTGGGTATGGTGTGTGTGCATTCATGCACTAGGGTATGCTGGGTGTTGAGGAAGGGTTATTCGTAGTGAGGGTGTAGCTTATTACCTCTTTATGAACTTTAATTTGTTTTCCTTTTACTTATTTCCGTGAAAGATTTGAGAATTTGATCCTCACCAGTCTCTTGGGTGTTCTCCCATTTTCCCGGTTTGACCAAGAAGGCTGATTGTTTTTTCACAGAACATTGTAGAAAGAAAATGAAAGTTGGTATTTGATTGGGTAGGGAACTCATACCTAGGTGGAAAGTGTATGTATTAGATTGATTAATCAAGCTATTTGCTTCTTCTTACATTAAACTCTTTTCGTTAAATGACATTTCAAAGCCATTTGACTTTCTTCCTTTTAATAGGGGTATGAAGACCTAGTGCGGATGGGACAAGTTTTTTAAGTTTTAAATTAGGTGATCTTTTTTTTTTTTTTTTTAATAAATGTATTTATTTATTTATTTACTTTTGGCTGCGTTGGGTCTTCATTGCTGTGCGCGGGCTTTCTCTGGTTGCGGCGAGCGGGGGCTACTCTTCGTTGCGGTGTGCGGGCTTCTCACTGCGGTGGCTTCTCTTGTTGCGGAGCACGGGCTCTAGGTGTGTGGGCTTCAGTAGTTGTGGCTTGCAGGCTCTGTAGTTGTGGCTCACAGCATCTAGAGCACAGGCTCAGTAGTTGTGGGGCACGGGCTTAGTTGCTCCATGGCATGTGGGATCTTCCCGGACCAGGGCTCGAACCCGTGTTCACTGCATTGGCAGGTGGATTCTTAACCGCTGCGCCACCAGGGAAGCCCTAGGTGATCATATTTTTCTGTTTTAATGCTAGACTTTTTCTGTATGCTAATAATAATCTCATTAATATAAGTTTTCCAGCAAACACTACGACGTTTACACTGCTAATAAACAGGAAAAAAGAGCAAGATTTGAATCCTGGTCTCTTTGGCATCAAAGTTGTGCTCTTTCTAGTATAATATGCCACCTCCTAATATAAGAAATTTTAATTGAAATGTTTTTGAATGAATAAATGAAACTGAATGCAAAGTTTTATTTTCAATCATTTATTACAGAATGAATTCTGTGTACATAGTGCGACATGCTAGTTCAAAATTCAAGAAATTGGCCCAGTCATTTTCAGTTAAAGACTGATTAAGATGGGCTTGCTTTCACTTTAATGATTCTTTTTCTGCATTCAGATTTAGCAAACATCTTTGGGGGCTTACTTTGTGTCAGACCCTGAACTGGTATTTCCACTACATGACCCACATGACCCTGAGAGGTGTTGATATCAAGATGTTATAGGTGAGGCATGGATGCTTAGAGAGGATAAGTAAAATGCTAAAGATTTTTCTCCAGAACCAGTTCGATTCAATCATAATAACACAGCCATCTAAAAACATGTTTGAACTTAGAATGTACATAGTCTAGCATGAGTATCTACAATTAGGCTATAATCTTATCTACTTTCACTTTCCTATTTCTGTTGAGAGTCAGTTTAGGCAATAAAGTTAACAAAGACTGAGGTCTAGCTTCTAAATTTTAATAGTTTTACCGGGATACAGTTCATATACCATACAATTCACCCATTTAAGGTGTACAATTCAGTGTTTTTTAGTATATTCACAGGTTGTCAGGTTCAGGGTTGTTCTGAACCTGACTATTGGTTATTGGTTTATTCCATTATTATTGGCCGTAAGATAAGAAACAGAATCACATATCATAAAATAATATAGCTCCATTCTTTGTTATTTTCTGATTTATCTTTGTCCAACCAAAGTCCAATAACATTCCCCTTTCAGTTCTAGTACAAAAAGCTTCCTCAACTTCCATGAGAAATGTTTGCTTACAGGAATATTAAACTGATTTTCATACGTGCCATGGAGAAGTCTTGGAATGTGAAATCCACTTCCTTATAATGTAATTCTTTAAGTTCTTTGCAACAGACATGTTATAAAGGAGAGCCCAAAGCATGTACGCAGTTAGTACTTATTAATGTGCCTTCCTCAGGTTAAAAAAAAAAATCCCCTAATAACCATTTATAGCCATTCTGAGTCCTGACTCACTAAGGAGATCAAGCCTCAAGATAACTAGGTACGATCTCCTCTCTCATTGACTTGACTGTTAGATTAGAAAGTCACCTGAGGATCATAATAGACTTAATACACTATATTATACGAATATGTATTTAACGTCCTTTGTACACACACACATACACAATATATGAAAAGCAACTTTTATTTTCAAAGTGCCACTGCATCTTTAATTCAGTTAGTGGTTGAAACACTCCCAGTTCTGCACCCAGCTTTTGATAGGTGAAATAGGAGAACGGACACATTAACTGAAGTCCTATGTTCGAGATAAGAGCTAGTCGGTGGCTGACATTGCAGGAAAGTACTGGTTTCCTGCCTTATGGCCCAGGCACTTCCTTATAACTGCATTTAAACCATCTGTGCCTTGGTTTCCATCTCTTGGCTTACCCATTAAATGTGATGTCTATTCAGGGGCATACTAGACTAATAATAGAATGACATTAGAGTTATTTGTAGTTTCTATAACATGATTTCTCCCATGTGTCTATGTCATTGACTTGCCATTTCTTCTCCCAAAATTATCTTCCCTCCCCTGCCCACCACCCCATGGCAGCCCCCATCCTTCCAGTCTCACCTGAACAACCACATCTTTGTGAAATCCTCCCACTTACCAAATGCAAATGTGAGTTTTCCCTGTCCTGTGCCTCTCCTATACCTTGCATTAACCAGGTCAGCAATTTTCTTACCATGTTGTAATAGCACACTTGTTGCTTGTCATCCCCCATTAGACCAGGCGCTCCTTGACGGGCCATTTCTATCTTCTCCTCCATGGTGCCTGACTTGTGGTTTTCTTGAATTCTGAGTCAGTGTCATAAAAGGTTGTTTTTAGGGAAGGTGATGATTACATAATTTCACTCCTCTGTCTCTTCAAAGCCAAGGACAACAGTGAGAAGGTCTTTCCTTCAACAGCCAAGCCTTAGCCAACAGCGCAGTCATTGGATGACAGCGTGATAGAGAAAGAGGTTTGAAGATGAAAGATTCTGTTAGCTCTGTCACTTAATTGGCTCGGGAAGGTCGTTTAAGATTTTTGTGCCTCAGGTTTCCTCATATCCTTGGGCAATAGTAATGCTTAGTTCACTGGGTTATTGTGAGAATCAGTTGAGATATTTTATGGAAAAGTAGCTTGCAAACTGTAAAGCACTGCAAACATGAGAAGTAAAGAAAAGAGATGATAGAATTTGGTAGAAAGAACAGGTGGTTTGGCCTTAAATGAGGTTTTAAATCCAGACTCCACCACTAATTATTTGACTTCCACAACTTAACTCCTGTGAGCCTCTTTCTTTACTTGTCAAGGGGAGGTAATAACACTTTGGCAACTTAGAGTAATGTTGTGAAGGTTAGATGGAATTCAAGCAGTGTTCCACTTGTGTTCTGTCTGTATACGTTCAACTATTACCAGCCAGAGCTTTTGTACATTGTATATTCATACCCCTGCACCCTCTTTTCTGTGGCAGATTGTACCCCAGGGAGAGCAGGCCCTTTCTCTCAAGCCGGGAAGATGGACAGCAAGGGGAGGCTGCCAGAAAACGTTACGGGTTCACCTGGCCTTTGACCCCAGCCAGCCTGGGTGTGCCTTGGGACAGGGGTGAGGCAAAGCCTCAGTCTCGTGTCCCAGCACATTCCTAGGGCAGCTGTTTCTGCTACAGCTTCTTTTACCATTTCTTTTTGAAACTCCATATTGAAGTTGAAGCATGCATACGAAAAAGACACATAGCCTTAAGTGTACAGATCACGTTTTATGAACTGAATATGCCGTTGTAACCAGATCACTCATTCTCGTTGCTGCCTGATGTTCCACTTTGTAAATATACCACATTTCATTTTTCCGTTCTAGTGCTAATGGGCATTTGGATAGCTTCCAGTTTAGGGCTGTTGCAAAGAGTGCTGCTGTGAATGTTCTTGTTCACATCTTTTGATGAGTATATGTATTTCTCATGGGTATATACTTAGTAGTGGGATTGCTGGGCAATAGAGTTTTCATATATTCAGTTTTGGTAGATATTAAAGCAAAAATTTCCCAACACAGTTATATGAATTCACACTCCCACCAGCAGTGTTTAAGTGTTCTAATTGTTCCACATCCTCACATCACATACCTGCCTTTTTAATTTTAGGAGTTCTGGTGGATATTAGAAGATGGTGTAGCATTTTGGAAATAGAACCATTCCCTCAGCTCCCAAAACCTCAACTTTAATACATTCATTTTCAGGAATGTGCTGTGTACAAAAGCAGGAGATTGTATCAGATGGCAAAGCTCCTGGTACGGTGCTTGGTATATGGAGGGAAGATGACAAATGATAGCTGCTACCATCATCATCATCATCATCATCATCATTATTGCTCAATGCCTTCTCTGTTCCTAAGGGGAGAGAATAGGGCACGGTAGATACAAAGGTGAATAAGACATAGTCTCTACCCAGGAGGAGCTCAAGTGCTAGTTGAAGAGACTAACACTGGAAATAGATTATTTTTAGACAGTATGATAGGAGCTTGAGAAAGAGGTAGTGCTTGAGCTGGGACCTGAAGAATACGTCAGAGTTCAACAGAAAGAAAAAAAAGGAAATGGGCTGGGGGAAACGGCAGGGGCCCAAAACCCTTGTTGGGGAGTGGCAGCGTGGACTGCATGCTGGAAGAGAAAAGCCATCTGAGGCTGGAGTCGTTGCGTGCTGGTGTTGGTTGTTCGGGTGTTATCGCCCTTGAAGGGATGTGCTGGGCCGAGCTGGTGACCATTCAGGGTCAGTGTGACATTACAGTACTCTACTGCTGTGTTCTCTGCCCCCCACCTTTTTTACCTGTTCTTCCTCCTCTAGGAAAGTAATCAGCCTCCTCTTCTCTCTCCTGGGATCAAAACCTGTCCCAAGTACAATGTGCTGGAAAACTACCATTGACACTATGACAGCTGCAAAATGTCACTGGTTACAAGAATCCCACAGTTTCTTTGCTTGTGTGGTCCTTCAACTTTTTATGTTGAGGACTGGCTTTAGAGTTTTTATTCTTGCTTGGGTCCAGGTTGCTTGTGGTGGCAATTAAGTTTAATAAAATGGTCTTCTGCCCAATACAGTATGTAGACCGTGAATAAATGTTCCTGAGGAATTTTGATGTTGATTATGATGATGGTGATAAAAGTGATGATCAAGAACCCGTACAGTGTTTCATTGATTGAGCATCAGCTGTGTTTCAGGCATTGGCTGTATAGCAGTAAGGAAAATGGACATGATCCATGTCCCCATGGAACTTATAATCTTATGGGGAATCAGACAAGTGAACAGTTGGTTCTGCCAGTGTGATAAGGGCTGTGATGGATAGAGGTACAGAGTCCTGTGGGAGCACATCAGAGAAGCACCTCACCCAGACTAGGGATCAGGGAGAGCTTCCTGGGAAAGGCAACAGAAACCTGACAGCCTCATGAAGGGGTGAGGAGGAAGTATTCCAGGTAGAGGAAACAATGCATCGGAGGAGCAGAACGCAAGGGAGAATGGCTGGTTGGAGAAACTGGAAGAAGAAACTAGAAAAAGAAAGCATTTTCTCATTTAATATTTTCACTTGCATGTGTGTCATAATGTCTTTTGTTTACCTGTTTCCTAGGAATGTTTACCCTTGCGGAAGTTGCTTCGCTTAATGACATTCAACCGACTTACCGAATCCTGAAACCATGGTGGGACGTGTTTATGGATTACTTGGCTGTCGTTATGTTGATGGTAGCCATCTTTGCAGGAACCATGCAACTTACCAAAGATCAGGTGGTCTGCTTGCCAGTATTGCCGTCTCCTGTAAATTCAAAGGCATACACGCCACCAGGAAGTGCCGACGTTACCACCAACATCCCGAAGATGGAGTCAGCCACAGACCAAGACCAAGATGGGCGGATGACAAATGAGATTTCCTTTGGCGCGTCTGCTGTGACACCTGACATACCTCTCAGAGCCACATATCCTCACACAGATTCCACGGTTCCAAATCAGGAGGCAAAGAAAGAGAAGAAAGACCCAGGAGGCCGAAAAACAAACTTGGATTTTCAGCAATATGTATTTATTAATCAGATGTGTTACCATCTGGCCCTTCCGTGGTATTCTAAGTACTTTCCGTACCTTGCTCTTATACATACTATTATTCTCATGGTCAGTAGCAACTTTTGGTTCAAATATCCCAAAACATGCTCAAAAGTAGAACATTTCGTTTCAATATTAGGAAAGTGCTTTGAATCTCCTTGGACTACTAAAGCGTTGTCTGAGACAGCATGCGAAGACTCGGAGGAAAACAAGCAGAGAATAACAGGTGCCCAGACTCTACCAAAGCACGTATCTACCAGCAGTGATGAAGGGAGCCCCAGCGCCAGCACCCCGATGATCAGCAAAACCGGCTTCAAGTTTTCAGCTGAAAAGCCCGTGATTGAAGTCCCCAGCATGACCATCCTGGACAAAAAGGACGGGGAACAGGCCAAAGCCCTGTTTGAGAAAGTGAGGAAGTTCCGTGCTCACGTGGAAGACAGTGACTTGATCTATAAACTCTATGTGGTCCAAACAGTTATCAAAACAGCCAAGTTCATTTTTATTCTCTGCTACACTGCAAACTTTGTCAATGCGATCAGCTTTGAACACGTGTGCAAGCCCAAAGTCGAGCACCTGACTGGTTACGAGGTGTTCGAGTGCACCCACAACATGGCATACATGCTGAAAAAGCTGCTCATCAGTTACATATCCATTATTTGTGTTTATGGTTTCATCTGCCTCTACACTCTCTTCTGGTTATTCAGGATACCTTTGAAGGAATATTCTTTTGAAAAAGTCAGAGAAGAGAGCAGTTTCAGCGACATTCCAGATGTCAAAAATGACTTTGCGTTCCTTCTACACATGGTAGACCAGTATGACCAGCTCTATTCCAAGCGTTTCGGGGTGTTCTTGTCAGAAGTCAGTGAAAATAAACTGAGGGAAATTAGTTTGAACCACGAGTGGACATTTGAAAAACTGAGGCAGCACGTGTCACGCAACGCCCAGGACAAGCAGGAGCTGCATCTGTTTATGCTCTCAGGTGTGCCCGATGCTGTCTTCGACCTCACAGACCTGGATGTGCTAAAACTCGAGCTGATTCCAGAAGCTAAAATTCCTGCTAAGATTTCTCAGATGACTAATCTCCAAGAGCTTCACCTCTGCCACTGCCCTGCAAAAGTGGAACAGACTGCTTTTAGCTTTCTCCGTGATCACTTGAGATGCCTTCACGTGAAGTTCACTGACGTGGCAGAAATTCCCGCCTGGGTGTATCTGCTCAAAAACCTTCGCGAGCTGTACTTGATAGGCAACTTGAACTCTGAAAACAATAAGATGATAGGACTTGAATCTCTCCGAGAGTTGCGGCACCTTAAGATTCTCCACGTGAAGAGCAATCTGACCAAAGTCCCCTCCAACATTACAGATGTGGCTCCACATCTCACCAGGTTAGTCGTTCATAATGACGGCACTAAACTCTTGGTACTGAACAGCCTTAAGAAGATGATGAATGTCGCCGAGCTCGAACTCCAGAACTGTGAGCTAGAGAGAATTCCACATGCTATTTTCAGCCTCTCTAATTTACAGGAACTAGATTTAAAGTCAAATAACATACGCACAATTGAAGAAATCATCAGTTTCCAGCATTTAAAACGACTGACTTGTTTAAAATTATGGCATAATAAAATCGTTACCATTCCACCCTCCATCACCCACGTCAAAAACTTGGAGTCACTTTATTTCTCTAACAACAAGCTCGAATCCCTACCTGTGGCAGTGTTTAGTTTACAGAAACTCAGATGCTTAGATGTAAGCTACAACAACATTTCCATGATCCCAATAGAAATAGGATTACTTCAGAACCTGCAGCATTTGCATATCACGGGGAACAAAGTGGACGTTCTACCAAAACAGTTGTTTAAATGCATTAAGTTGAGGACTTTGAATCTGGGGCAGAACTGCATCACCTCCCTCCCAGAGAAGATCGGTCAGCTCTCCCAGCTCACCCAGCTGGAGCTGAAAGGGAACTGCTTGGACCGCCTGCCAGCCCAGCTGGGCCAGTGTCGCCTGCTCAAGAAAAGCGGGCTTGTTGTGGAAGATCACCTTTTTGACACCCTGCCACTCGAAGTCAAAGAAGCATTGAATCAAGACATAAATATTCCCTTTGCAAATGGGATTTAAACTGAGATCATACGTGCACATCCGTGTGCAGGAACAACTTCCTAGATTGCAGATGCTCATGTACCAGTTATTGCAAGATAATGCATTTTAGGAGTAGATACACCTTTAAAAATACAACACAGAGAGGATGCATAGAAGGCTGATAGAAGACATAACTGAATGTTCAACGTTTGTAGTGTGTTAAGTCATTCACTTCCAAATCTTTTTTTTGTTTGTTTGTTTTTCTTTTGGGGAAAGGGAAGGAAAAATTATAATCACTAATCTTGGTTTCTTTTTAAATTGTTTGTAACTTGGATGCTGCCGCTACTGAATGTTTACAAATTGCTTGCCTGCTAAAGTAAATGATTAAATTGACATTTTCTTACTATACCACCTTTTTTTGAGGTGTCTTGATTTACTTTGCTTAATTGGTGCAATAGTGCTTTAACTCAGACCTCTGAAGGCACGTCAGGTCCAATCTTGTAAATTTAGATTTGCTGAAATACTGATTTATTTTTTGTTTTAATTTCAAGCACCTCAAATAAGCACTTCTTATAATATTTACCTGGTGCTACCGCTTCTGAGAATCCCATTTTATAGATTTTACACTCTTAAAGGCCTGGAATGCGGTAAAAGTGTGTAGATCGTTGAGGGAGTTTTGTCTGTCTGTTTGTTTGTTTTCTAAGAATAAATAACAAGAAAAAATAAAAGAATGCTCTCCTTACTCATAGCTGTTTTTCCGTAGTCTGGAGTTCTGGTTATATGATACATTTTTCTATCACTACTATAGAGCTGCCAATAAATAGAAAATGTTATTTTAAAATAAATATAATTACAGGCAAAATAAAAATTTTAATGGCTTGATGACTAACATCCTTCCAGTATATCACCATTTGGAAGATAACACAAATTCAAAGCAAGTATCATTAAATTACTTGCCCTTTCCACTGTTGTGGGGGGAAAAATAGGATTTGTAGTTCATTGAGTTGGAAAACTGACTATATCTCTATTCATTTTAGTGACAGGCTGTACTTCCTGTGTTTGTCTGCAGCTAGGAGGGGTCATGTCCGGGGAAATGCTGGCAGAATATACTTTTCGGATGATAGTTTTTCCTTCTTTATCTAACTTACAAAGTGGCTAAACCCATCTCAGAAAGTCAGAATATTCCCTGCCACCTGTGTGGGTATTGGTTGACAGGTATTTCATAGGCTTTTCTACAGGAGTGTTTTTTCAAGAGAAGAGAACTGTCTGGCACTCTGGGTAACAAAGTAGTGTCCTCTCCATATACGACTGGACTCATTTAGTGAAACACTGGATAGTCTCTTGAAGGATTTTGCAGAGAATGTGAAAAGATGGACCTAACATTCTTGCTTTTCCTCCCCATAATTGATCTCGGGCTACTACTGGCCTGTTGGAAGCGGTGGCGACCTTTGCTTGCCATAGAGCTTCTAAATACCTCGGGAAGTAGTATCGCTAATAAGGAAGGCTGCAGCCACTGTGGCTGAGTTAGCAGCTGAGCCCAGCTCCAGCATCCTGGCCACTCCCTCGCCTCCTAAAAGACTTGACGTAGAAGACTAGCTTATAAAACACCAAGTTTAGAAAATCGGAGGACAGTGGCGGATTTTTGGTGTAAGCACGTTCTCTTCCCAGGTACACGTCTTCCATTTCTCTCAGCATTCACTGATACATTCGCTGGTATTGATTATGTACCTACTTTGTGCCTTTCAGGTTCAAGGAACTGGGGATTAACTTGTTGGAATAAGTCACAGCCCCTGGCTACATGGAGGTTTATAACAAAGTGTGGGAGATCATATCAATTAGGCAAATAATACAAATGATTGATTACAGTTGTACTACAGAAGGTGTACAGAATCTGTGCATGAATAACGGCTGGGAGGGGGCACATTTGGTTAAAGAGGAGCTTCGGGGAAGCTTTGCACTTAGAAACTCTGCCTGTAAACACTCCTGGACATTTCCTTACAACCAGCCACATTCTCCCTGCGTAGTAATGCCACCAGCAGAAATTGGTACAGCGTCTTTAGAAGGATGCCACACTGTCTTGCTTGTAAGATAAACAGGCCAGGTCTTACGATCCTTGCTTTATGGACTGGGAGACTTGCCTTCCTCTCTTAAGACAAGTGCCTGTTGTTTTTGAAGGGCACAAGTGGCAGCCTACCCACAACTCACCTTGCTTGTCAGAGGAGAGGCCTGTAGGAGCCAGAGTCTGACCTTCCCACAGCCTGACCACTGGCAGCTGCCGTTAGGCACCTGTTTCCTCATCAGTACTTGGGGTTCAGTCATTTAGAGCTAGCTGATTGGTATTACATGCCTTCAGACAATATCAAGGGGTATCTTTGCTCTTACCCAAACTTCTATTGACTTTATTAGCCCTTAATGATTTCCTTGAACTCTGAAGAGTTCACGGTCAGTTGATTTAAATGCCGCGTTCCTTGCCACTGTTTGCAAATAGCCATATTTTAAAAGAGACTTCCTAAGAAATGCTGATTCATTTAGCAGACGTTAAATATACTGGGTCTTGGAGTCTCAATAAAACAGCAGATGAGATTATGGGCCCAAATATACTGTCAACCCATATGTCTTCACAAATTTATGTTGGCACCGCACGCTCTAGACATGGGGGAAACACAAGTTAAAATGTACAAGTTTGGCTTACTAGTATTTTCATATCTTTTCCTAAAGTCCCTGGAGCACCATTTGAAGAAAATTATTTTAAAGTATCTTTAAATGTCTCATGTCTATGTGAATTCCACAGAGTCTTAGAGAATCTGGCTTGTTTTCAGCTGTTTGACTTCTTTTCCACCAACATTCAGTTGGCTCTGCAGAGAGGATTGGCTTTTTCAGGGGTTCAGAAAGATGAGGTGAGATTGTTACTGGGACCCCATTTTAGTAGTGGAGACTTAGCAATTTAGTAGTGGGTGGGAAGAGATCATTCTCTGTATGGACAACAGTCCTGATCATTGAACATTTTTCATATGCAAAGGAAAAGGTGTTATATTTTATTAATACTATTGCTAGTACTTTCTCTGACTGCCTCCCCTGGGCTCGACTTCAGCCAGCAACTATACTCAAAGTTGCTGATGGAGCAAACTCCAAAGTGCCCTTGAGACCAACGCCCACTGGTTGTTTCCATTCACCTGCTGAAGTGAAGCCAGAGGGCTATCCTCTCGCTAGGACCTCTGGCAGCACTTGAGTCAGTAATTCATTCCAATAAAATGGTCCCTTTATCATCCCTAAACAAAGGCAGTACTAACAAAAAGCCCCTTTCATGAAAAGAAGGGGAAAAAAAAGCCTGGAAAACAGTTTTCAAATGTCCTCTAACTTGTGACTGTGACACAAAACAATGGCCCCATCAGGCCCTGGCCAGCTGTGGCTCTTCTGGGACAAGTGCACCAGGTATTCATTGCGGTGTCTGCTGCAGGGGAGGGGGCAGAAGACCATCAGGCCACAAGCCCTCGCCCCTCAAGTCTTGCCTATCCTGGGGAGACGGTCATGCCCATGCCACCAACATCAGGGGAATAAGCCCCTTAACTCACAAGTCTTACAGCTCCAAAGAAGAATAGCTGTGCTGTCTTCATCCTTCTGCCTCTGGAAATACAATGTATAAATTGCCCCAAGTAAACCACAACTTGCTCGTGGAAATGAGTAAGATGTTTTTACTTGGATCTCTGACTCATGACCCAGCACCCTCCCACTGCTGCAGAACCCCTTTGCTAGAAACTGCCCCTGCCCTGCTTGCTGTCTCTATAATCAGCTCTTTCTTTGCTCCTAAGATTTCAGGCTGTGGAGTGAGTGTCTGGATTTGAATCCTGCCTCGGCCTCAGCTGTACGACCATAGCAAGCGACTTAACCTCTCTAAGCCTCAGTTTCTTTATCTGTAAACAGGAATAATAATAATGCCTACCAATGGCATTTTTTGTGAAGATTGAATGATTTAAGGGACTGTGCCTGGCAGAGAGTAAGTACTCAGTAACATTCTGCTGTCATTAGTTTGATCCCCAACTGTGACGGAGACTGTTAGCCTTCCCTAATAACGCATTCTCTCCTTCCGTGGTCATGGAATTTTCAGTGGACACCTGGGAACATAGAATAAAATGTGTATAAAATAAAATATTTCCCAACCTTACTTGAAGCTAGATGTGGCCAAGTGACTAAATTCTAGCCAAAAAAGGTGGAACAAGGAACGTGCAGTTTCTGGATCAGGCCCTTAAGGAGGCGGGCATGCCCTTCCCTTCCCCAAGCCTGCTGGTTAAACTGCAGATATAGAAACGAGTGCAGTGAAGCCTGTACAGACCAGGACAACAAACCTGGCGTGGCCTAGCAAAAGGGCAGAAGAAGCCTGGGCCCTGCAACTTCAAGGAGCAGGGCTGCATAAAGAAGGAAAAAAATCTGTCTTGTCTAAGCCTCTGTGGATAGAGGGCTCTGACACATGCAGCAAGACCTAAAGACCTATTGAATCAAAATCTGTATGTTAAGATGATATCCAGGTGATTTACAGGCATGTAAAAATTTGAGAAGCATTATCCAAAATAACACACCTATCGAGAACAAGTCAGCTGGCCATCATCAGGAGCTGGGAAGAGGACAGTGCTGGTGACCAGTGGTTCTACCACCGTTGGGTTCTGCCTCTGCCATCAGCCTCTTGCTGGACCCTAGTTGGGGAGGAGTTGAGGTTTTGCTGGTGCTTCTGGTTTAAACCAACTTCCATGCCCCCCAGTTGCTCTTGCTGGCAACCGTACCACTTGTTCACCATAGCAACCACAGGAAAGAAGGGTGGTAGTCTACTGCTTATGACTATAATTAATTATATATCATTCTCCCAGGAGTCTGAGATTTTGAAGGTCCTACAGCTACTCTAATGACATATGCACTCGTGCTCAGCCCATGGGCACCCTTCACAAGCTCAGGTAGCTAATCAAACCTGTTCCATTTTTTAACCTTCGGGCTGGGTCTGGGTTAGCTGCTTGAAGCTCACTCAACCATGGGATAACCTGCTCAGAGCCTTTTCCGAATGTCCCTGGGAAACTGCCAAATAGCCTACCATGAAAATTGGCTAGAGTGGTTTCAGGGGAAGACCTGCCCAAAGGAATCACCCAGGTGTTAAGCCAAGCTGTGTAGATACTGTAAAGAAATATATTTTTCACCTTGCCACTGGAAAACTATAAATAGTAGCCACATAATTCAGTACTTTGAAATGAAATACTGCCTGAATAGAAATCTCTTTAAGACATATCTCGAAGGGTTTAACTCAGATCTTTCCTGCAACTTGGGCCTGCTGGCTCTTTATCTGGCTTTGGTTGTGGTGGAAACAGCTGGTCACCAGCCAGATGATAACCCTCCGTCTTCTTGAAGATGGTGATTAAATCACTCATCTCCTCTTCCCCAGGATGTTGTGAAGATTATGTCAGCACTGTGCCTCGAGCTCCCTAGAGATGAACGGTGCCTAAATACAGTTTGCTATTAATTTATCATCGTGGTTGGCAGGAAAAGTTGAAGACAGCATTTTCATCTCTGCCTAAGAAGTAGCGGAGGCATAATCAGGCCTACACCTTCCTCTTATCAATTCTAAGTAACTGCTGTTCTTTAGGAGATGATGTGTTTCAAGTTTCCATTTCTGAAGGTGGAAGAAGACATTAGGAAGTGGATTGGACAATATAAGTAGCAATAATAATAGCTCGGATTCAATGCTAGATGAACACGACTTACTCTGACTTACTTGTCACAGCAGACCTGGGAGGTATGAATTATCCCCATTTCAGAGATAAAGAAGCTGTGAAGTTAGGCAGTCTGCCCAAGGTCACCTAGATAGCAGGTGACAGGAACACTGTTAAGTCAGACAATGTGCATACCTGATCTCATTTAATCCTCACAAGACCACTGAGAGAAAGGCATTATCCCCATTTAAGAGATCAAGAAACTGTGAGTCAGAGAGGCTAACTTGTCTCTGGTTCCACCTCATAAGTAGCAGAAACTAGTCACAAAACTCAGGCAGGCCTAAAAGCAGAGCTCTGTTCTCCCACCAAACTACACAGCAGATGTCTGGAGCTCTGTCAGCAATTCCAAAAGAGGTTTTGAAATCTGTGTTGACATTCAGTTACAGAAATGTCCCCCAAGCTAGGATTTTCCTCTGCTCTTTAGTATTAGAGAAAAGTTTTTGATGTGTCTCAGCATCTGCCCTTAGTGTTACGACTTGTTCCCTCTGTTAGGCTGCCTGACAGTCGTGAAAGGGCAGTCCACTCAAGGTAATGGAATTATTTTCCTTCACTAAATGTTCAAGGCATGACCGTCTTTACTCATGGTCATTTACTCAGAAATGAGAAAGCTCTGTCTCAGCTATGTGATGCATAGTAAATGTGGTAGAGAGTGACATTCAACAGGTTCAGAGAGGTGGGTGCACAAAAACACGGTAACAGTTGCCGGATCCTCTGGGCAGATGTGACTTTCCAGCCTGGCATTTCAGACACAGATTCTCAAGCTGTCACCTACCCAGGCGGCACCTGGTGCCTGCATCATCCTGACCTTTATTTTTACTGGATCTCTTCTTCTGTTGACGGTCACTGTACTCCACCATCTGGGCTAGGACAAGAATCAGAGTTTTGTGGTCGGTGGAGAGAAAGAACCCAGTTTTACGTGGAAGAAACTGATTAGAAGAAAGAAAAAGTGAAGATAGTTAAGGAAACTAATAACACCCCCCTGCCCCACTGCTGGTACCCCTGAATCCACACACAAACCCCACCAAATTTGTATTTTGATTTTTTTTTTTTTTTGGCCTTCCTTCCTTATCCATTTAAATTTGTTCTAATATCTTACCTAAAATGAGCTCAGTTTGGCGGAGGAAATTTTCACCAAAACATGACCTGCCATTTGAAAAACACTTACGTGTGTTTTATACCTTTGACCCCCTGTAAAAAGTGAGTAGAGCTTTTACGAGCTAACACAACTCAGACAACCAATACAAGCAGAAGCACCTCGTCATGCACCAGGACTAAATTTCGAGTCGGTAGTGACCAAGAAAGTCTGGGGCTGGAGCAATAAGTCTGTGGGCCTGGGAAAAGGTGGAGATGTTTGAAAATATTGTAAAAAGTTATTCTATTATTTACAGAATAAAATTAGCCCAATGACACATTCTAAGTATGGCCTCAGTTCTTCCACCAGTCAGAGCTAAAGACATAGTAAATAACACGCATGCTCAATTGCAGTGACTCAAAGCTGTTGCAGTTGCTTTGGGGAAGCTTACGGAGTAAGTTAACCATACTCATACTGCATTCTTAGTTGCTAAAATTTCCTAATTGTGTGAATTTAAATTAATTTTCTTGGCCTCAGGCTTAATTTCCTGTGTATAAATAGAGCCTCGTGCCAACAGTTCAAGTACCTTCTCTTTGTCACCAGAACGGAGAAGCTGCAGCCTGGTGGCCAGGGTTCAAGCTACTGGAACTGTCTCACAGGCAAGTTACTGAACATGGGTGTGCTTTTGCTTCCTCATCTGTGAGATGGGGTTAATGATAGTATTTACCTCATAGCATAGTTTTTTGTGTGGAATCAATGAGTTAACACACATGAGGCACTTAGGACAACGTCTAGCATGTTGAGTAGTTAATATGGTTTAGTGGTTTTCGTTAATAATGTTTCGAAAATATTTGGAATATCTGTCCACAAGCAAAAAAAATCTGGAAAATGAAACTTTTCTAATGTAATATTATACTAGAGCTCAGGAAATGGATACTGCCCAAGTAGGAACTAATCGTGCCTTTCCCTCCTTTCAAAAGCCAACAAAGACAAGTCACTGGGGACTTAACGTCTCACAGCAGCTTTTCATACATTTATTAATCTGTTTGTTTTGCTTAGCAAATCAGAGGAACCAGACTTTGTATTTTTAAGAACCCTCTTTTGTTGGTTATGAATGTTCCTAAGTAGTTCTCTAAACTTGGGTCAGACCCAATGACCCATCTGGCCAAAGGCCTGAAGACAGATTTCCAAAAAACAGCCACAAGGAACCCTGTCTTGGGCTAATTTATCAGGTCCTCATAAGGCATGTGGACTATTTTAGTTGTACAGGGAATATGGAATTGGTTGCTGGTATAGGGAAGGAAAAAAAGTTATTTTCCCTCTACCTATCTTAGGTTCATTGGCCGGGCCCCCTGTAAATCAGACTGAGAAAAGATATTAACAAGAGAAAAATCAAACAGAAGTTTATTAATAAGTGCATCATGCATACACCCAGAGCTGAGTAACTCAAAGGACTGGTTAGAACCTGGGCTTATATAGCATTTTAACAAAAGAACAATAAATTTTTAGAGACATGACAAGACAAAGGAAAAACACTTTGAGCTTCTAAGGGTGGCAAATTGTGGGAAGGCAAATATATGGGGAAACTAATGGTAAATAAGGGCTAGTTTTAGCCAAGTTTGTTGTGTAGATCTTCTGGTGCCATCTCTGAGCTGGTAAGGGTCTAGAGTTGTCTCCAGTGATTAACTTCTGTCTTTGCTGGTAGAGAGGAGAGACAGGAAACCTTTGCAGGTGTGTATGTCTTGGTTTTAGGCAAATAGGGATGGGCAGAGAGCTTTTCTTGTATGTGCTTCTTCTCAACTTCCTTTAACTCAAAATAATCCTTAGGCCAAAGTGGCATATTTGGGGACGGCATATTCTGCTACCCTTCACTGAGCTCATCAGTATTTTGTATTTCTTTTTGGTTAACTTAAAACCTGTACCTAAGACTGGGGCTGAAAATATTCAACCTTTTCTAATATACTCAAGAGGATGAAAGTCACCTCTCTGATCACAAATAGTTGGTCATTGCTTCCTTTAAAGAACTCATTTCAATATATATGTGTATACACGATTTTTAGTACCTGATGACTAAGGGAGTGATCCCTTGAAAAACACAAAGAATCTTTCCTTCTGTTCATCAGGATTAGCTCCTCTGGAACTCAGAAAAAAGAGGGTTATACACAATGTTTAGGAAATACATCTGCTGGTTATAGCAAAGCACACTTAACGCTTTAAACAGAACACTCATTTAAAAAGGACTTGCCATCAGGCTTGCCCTGAGCATCTTTGGTTATTCATCTATTGCTCTGCCAACCAAAGAAGAAAAAAAGTTAACAGAGCTTTTGCAAGATAACAGAACTCATACAACCTTTCCACTGCACTTTTATTTTTATTTTTTAGATTTTATTTTATTTTATTTTTTAACATCTTTATTGGAGTAGAATTGCTTTACAACGTTGTGTTAGTTTCTGCTTTATAACAAAGTGAATCAGCTATATGTATACATATATCCCCATATCCCCTTCTTCTTGCGTCTCCCTCCCACCCTCCCTATCCCACCCCTCTAGGTGGTCCAAAAGCACCGAGCTGATCTCCCTGTGCTATGCGGCTGCTTCCCACTAGCTATCTATTTTATATTCGGTAGTTCCACTGCACTTTTAACGCTGCCAGCCCCAAGCCACACTTAGATATAAACGATTTGATGTAAAGGGTTATCTGAGAACCCATGAGATCTCAACCTTACATGGAGGTTCACCTCAATTTATTACATTTTTAAAACAAGAAACAGTCATGAGGTATATAGGACTTAAATACTGTTTTAGTATGTCAAAGATCAACCCTCCACTACACCCACTCTTTGTTTTAAAGATCCCCTTTAGAATTCAGTTGTACCAACAAAGAAGGGAGGGGGAGAATGGGAAGAGTGGGGTGCAGAATAATTTAGGGTGACTGCTCAGGCCTGTTCATTCATTTCTTCAAGAGATAATCTAGCTCCTACCCCATAGAAGCTGGGCAATATGCTAAGTGCTGGGATAATCAGATGTCCTTGATTCCTCTCAAGAAAAATTCACTCCAGGCTTTGTTTTCTCTTCTTGCCCCATCCTCTGTCCTTGCCTCCATCTCTTGCCAGGCACCATTCCACAGGGGTACAATTATCAGTGGGAGGACAGTCACAGAACATGACAGGTCTTCAGAGAATCCAAGGGCAGTGGCAGAGCAAGACGTGCACTTTTAATCAGCTGCAATCTCTGCCCCCTACCCGTTTATTCCTCTCTCTCCCTCCCCTCTTTCCTCTGTACCCGTATGTTGGCATTAAAGGACACAGCTTGTACTTGTTGCTTATTCTTATGTTAGTCTTCTAGTCTTCCACTTAGTCTTCTAAGCGTTCTGATGTCTTTTTTTCTGATTACAAAAGTGAAACCTGTTCATCATTACATCAAAGTCAAATATTACAGAAATGCGTGTCCTTTGAAAACATATCACTCCACCCCTCAAAACTGCACAGACTTTCCATTTAACCTAGAGTAAAAGGCAAAACTTCTAAACGGTCCACTGATTTGCATGCCTCCCCTCTCTGATCTTCTATCCTCCAATTCTGCCCCTATTTCCTGTGTTCCAGCATCAACACTCCAGCGGGCCTGCACGTCAGGGACTTTGCACCAGCTGTTCCTTCTGCAGCAGTGCTCTCCCCCAGATAGCCGCATGGCCTCTGTCTTAGCTCAGACTGCCATAACAAAATACCACAGACTGGGTCGCTTTAGACAACAGACCTTTATTTTCTCACGGTTCTGGAGGATAGACGTGCACATCAAGGTTCTGGCCAATTTGGTTTCTGGGGAGAACTCTCTTCCTGGCTTGCAGACAACCGTCTTCTTGCTATGTCCTCACATGGCCTTTCCTCAGTGCAACCTCACGACCTCATTTAACCTCAGTTACTTCCTTAGAGGCCCCATCTTCTAATACAGCCACATGGAGGCTAGGGCTTCAACATATGAATTTGGGGAGGACACAAACATTCAGGCCCCAACAGCTTCTTCCTTCTTCTCTTCTTATTTACATATCACCTTCTCAGAGAGGCTTTCTCTGGCCTCCTCTTAAAAACACTGATTTATTATTTCTCTCGATTCTGTGGGCCAGCTGGGTTCACTCGGGTCACCCTGAGCTGCAGTCATCCGGCAGCTCGACTGGGACCAGAGCATGTACATTGCCTCAGCCCCGCGGCCGGGCCTCGGTGCTGCTGAGGCAGGGTCTCTCTCTTCGTGGGGTATCTTAGTCGTTTACAGTCTAGTCCAGGCTTCCTCACACAATAGCATGAACGTTTCAAAAAGCCAAGAGTGGAAGCTTCAAGGCTCCTCAGGGCCTGAGGTCCCTATGAGCAAGTCGGGAACAGCAGAGTCCATTGCAAGGGGATGTGGACCCGGGACAGCATGATTTGTCAGGGGTCATAATTGTAACAATCTGCCACATGATCCTATTTAAAATTGCAACTCCACTCTTTCTTTTTTGGATAGTTATTATCCTTGGAGAAAAAAACGACAAATTCTACACGAAAAGTGTTTGCTCACTGATATATCTCCATCACCTAGAATGGAACCTAGAATGGTGGGTGCTTAATAAGTATTTGTTAAGTAGCTGAAAACATTAATTTGAAGCTGTTTTCTGGAACCCTTCACCTTTAATACTTTTGTAACTCTGGTCATGCTTTTACTGTTAAAAAGCCTTTTCCTATAAAATCATCCCATTTTACTGTTCACAACAACCTCATGAAGCAGGCAGGATAAGTATCATTTCTCCTACTTTAAAGATGAGGGAACTGAGGCCTAGACCGGAGGAGAGCCTTGCCCAGGGTCACACAGCTGAAAAGGAGAGAGCTTCTGACATCATGTCCCAGGCTCTCCACCAGCCATCATGGCACCTTCCATGTGAAATGTACCTTCCGCCTCTTGTATTTCCCTCCCCGGGGCTTCATGCTTGGAGAGCTCTGTAGAGTAAATAATTTTGGTTACCCAACTGGCTACAGGCCATGGGGCCAAGAGGAGTAGCACTGTCTCTCTGAAACTTCTCCCCCAGAAACCAAAACTTAAAGGTCTCGATGATCCAGAGCCATCAAGACACTAAAAGGGAAGGGTGTCAGGACCTATCTTTATGGACCTTGCCCTGGACTGCAGGCACTGTTTGTGTAAAGTTAAACTTTAAAGCCGCACGTCCAACCCGTGGTTGCCAGGCTGTTCTGGTCTGGATAAGCCTTGGTTCGAGCCTGTAGGGAGCAGAAAAAAATCTCCTCTCGAGCACTGAGTGGCTCTTCCACTCGGAGAAGGTTTGGTTAATAAGCAAATCTTAACATCACAGGGACATGATACCAGATGGAGCAAGTACACAACTCTGTACATTCAAAATGTGTTGTGATGCTTCTAGGGGGTGGTAAGGAAGGCTTGTCCCCTTTCAGAAAAGCCCCTGAAGAGGCCTCTTGCTGACTGGAGCTAGAAACAAGTTAGAGGTGAAAGAAGTCATTTTTAAAATAGGAAGGTTTATGCTTTCTGCCTCATTCTTTCTTGCAACTTGTCATAGTGTTTTTAATTTGCTATTTAGTATCATTCTAAGTGAAGAAAAATGAAAGTTTTAGATTATTAGTATAAATTTTACCACTCATCTTTATATTGCGCAATGTCCATTTTAAATGCAAATATGAGAGCTTTAAATGTGTATGGAGAACAGTGAAATTATACAATTTGTATGTCATCAAACATGTATTCAGATTTTGTTCTTACTAAAACAGTGGAAACGCTGGACAAAACTAACTCAACTGTTTTTATTTCATGTGTTGATACACACACATTCTCCCAACACTCTACCTTTGGTTTACTGATGAGTAAGCAAACACTTGAAAGGAAAGGAAACTGTGGGTCACCATCTTGCCTTTTCCTTCTATGTCATCATTTTCAATGTTAGTGGTTGGCTAATTCAGGGAAGTAACATGAATAAGAAAGGATCTATTAGGGTCCTTCAGTCAGTGTTTAAATAACATTTACATTTAGAGAAGCGGTCCCCAACCTTTTTGGCACCAGGGACTGGTTTCATGGAAGACCATTTTTCCATGGACCAGGGGTGGGGGGATGGGGGGGGTGGATGGTTTCAGGATGATTCAAGTGCATTACATTTATTGCGCACTTTATTTCTACATTGCAATATATAATGAAATAAGTATACAACTCACCGTAATGCTGACAGGAGGCGGAGCTCAGGCGGTGATGCGAGCGATGGGGAGCGGCTGTTAATACAGATGAAGCTTCGCTTGCTTGCTGCTCACCTCCTGCTGTGTGGCCCAGGTCCTAACAGGCCACAGACCAGTTCACGGACCAGGGGTTGGGGACCCCTGATTTAGAGCACCATTACTTTCTTTCTGCCTTCAAATCAAGTTCTGGTTCACAAAGCAGGGCCTCTCAAGGCTGTGAGTGCCCTGCCCCTCCCTCCCCTCCAGTAGATGGAACTCACTTACCTTGTTCTTGCCTTGAGTCTTCCTGAGCTCCCAGGCATCACAGAATCTCTGGGACTTCTGTGCTCATGGGGCATCCAGAATGTTATATGCAAATGGAACAGCAAGAGAGAGAGTAGACACTTATATTATACCTATCTCCTCTGCTCACACACATGTTCCCTTGTCCCCTCAGTTTGACTTGTAAAAGCCAAGTTCAAAGAGAAAATGATTAAAAATTTCAGAATGGCAACAGCAAAGCATTAAATCAAGTGTGGTGTGACTATACAAGTCTTGTGATAAAGCAGGCCTTGCTCCTTGCTCCATACCCCAGGGGAAGGGGAGTTTGCTTCAAGAGCTGTAATACACATCCTTCCAACTGGGCTCTCCATTGTTCTATCTTAGGCCAGGAGAGTGTTAGTGTTTGTTTATGGAGTTACCTATCCCAAAAGAGAGCAGGACAGGGAACCATTCTTCTCTTAATTCATTCAATGTGTAGGTATCAATTGCCTACTGTGTGCAACGCACAAATTCCTGATGTTTATTTGTTCACTTTGACTCTCAGTGAAAGTCAAATAGAATTAGGTGTTAAGGTTCATGCCTTATAAAATTAGAGGCAACCTATCCCTAGTATGGTTATTGAAAGTTCAGATATCCTTGCAAATACTTGTCCTCTGAATATGTCTTGTCTCTAAGGTATGCCAGGTAGCACTTGACCTGAGCATAATTAATAAATTTCAATGAACATTTTTGTCCTTAACATTTGTCATATATCAGCAATATGTTTCTTTCTCGTTAACTGCCTTTGTATATTAATTTGTTTTGTGTGTGCTTGTTTGTTAACTTTTTGTTATGAAAAATTTTAAGGATATGCCAAAGTAGAAAGAATACTATAATAAACCCTAAAAGCACCTCATCCAACTTAACTAAATCAACTAATGACCAGTGTTTTTTCATCTATGATACACCTCTACATATTTTCCCTGCTTATATTTTAATTTTTCCCCAACTTTTTATTTGGAAAAATTTCATATCTATAGAAAAGTTGCAAGAATACTATCAGAATACCCATGTATTCTTCATCTAGGTTGCCCAATTTTTGACATTTGCCTCATTTGCTTCCTCCCTCTCTTTCTCTCTCTGTCTCTGTCTCTCTATATATGCATAAATATATGTATATATATGTGTATGTGTGTAAATATGTGTGTGTGTATATATATACACATACACACAGTAATGTGCTGATAAAAGTTTAACAACTGGCTCTTGGGCAATGTGGGGAGGAGGAATCCTAGACTGTAGTATTTGCTGTCTCCTGTGGTGTGTAAATGCTCCCACTGTGGCTGATTTCTAGCTACCAACAGTTTAATAATATATAATAATAATAATAATATATGTGTGTTAACAATATAAAAAATATATATGGTGTTTTAAGTTGTTTTTGTTTGTGGTTATTTTTGCTCAACCATTTGAGAGTGAATTGCTCACACTTTGACATTTCACCCTAAACACCTTAGCACATTTCTCTTAAGAACAAGGACATTACAGTGATCACATTCAGGAAATTTAAATTAATATAATGTGTCATCTAATATAAAATCTGTACCAGCCAGCCTCCAGGATGGCACCCAATCTTCACCTCATGGTATTCACACCTTTATGCAGTTCCCTCCCACTTCGAATCAGGGCTGGTTCTTGTAACAAATAGAGTACAACAGGATGGACGTGATGGTTTGTGATTTCTAAGCCTAGGGGCATTACAATTTCCACCTTGGTCTCTTGGATTACTTACTCTGGGGGAAGTCAGCTGCCATGTAGTGGGGATACCCCAGCAGCCACATGAAGAGGAGCCAATTTGCCAGCACTAACTTAACAGCCATTTGAGTGAATCACCTTGGAAGTGAATCCTGCAGCCCAAGTTAAACCTTCAGATGGCTGCAATCCCAGCCAACCTCTCAGTACGACCTCATAGTAGACCCTGAGCCAGATCTGCCCAACCTAGCCACTCCCAAATTCCTAAGCAAAGAAATTGTGGGAAACTAAATGATTATTGTTCTTTTAAGCCACCACATTTTGGAATGATTTGTTAAACAGCAATAATGAATATACAATTTGGAATCAAACTTTCCCCAAATGTCCCCAAAATGTTCTTTATTCTTTTGACCCAGGATCCAATCAAGAATCAGGCATTGCATTAAGTTGCCATGTGATTATTTTTCTTCATTGGATGTTGTGAGATAATAGAAAAGATGTAGATTTGTCTCTGCCTCTGGTCCCTGGCTCAGGTCTCCTAAATCCCTTGTCAATTCTTAAGTGATAAGAGCACTAGGAGCATCTTTTGATCTAATGACTCTGGGTGGGCTCCTGGATGGGGGCTGATCACCAGAAAGACCAAGCCATGCTTAGAAGTTTGGAATTTTCAGCCCCACCCCCTATTCTCCAGAGAAGAGAGAGGGGGTGGAAATGGAGTTGTTAATTGATCATGTCCACTTGAGGACGCCTCCATAAAATCCCAATAGCATGGGGTTTGGGGAGCTTCCAGGTTGATTAACACATCCACCTACAGGGAGCCACCTACAGGGAGGGTAATGCCTCAAGACCCTCCCAGACCTCGCCCTATGTATCTCTTCATCTGGCTGTTCATCTGTATCCTTTATCCTATCTTTTAATAAACTGGTAAACATACTAAGTATTTCCCTGAGTTCTGTGGGCTATTCTAGCAAATAATTGAATCCAAGGGGGAGGAGGTCATGGGAACCTCCAACTTGTAGCCAAGTCAGACAGAAGTTGTGGGTAACCTGGGAACCTACAACTTGCAATTGGTATTTGAAGTAGGGTCTCATGGGACTGAGCCCTTAACCTGTGGAATCTGATATGATCTCTAGGTGATAGTGTCAGAATTGAGTTAAAGTGTAGGATACCCAGCTGGTGTGACAGAATTCTTGGGATGGGAAAAGCCAACAAACAAACCTCACACATCTGGTATCAGAAGTGTTGTGAGAATGGCAGTAGTGTGGAGTATAGGAGAAATCAGGACTGAGGTTTTTCAATACACAGATATTGTTAAAATACTTTTCCTTTCTTAATGGCTACTAATTGGTAACATATTCTAGGCAGAACAGTAAGAAATATAGAGCTTCACAATATTCTGTAATAACGTAAATGGGAAAAGAATTTGAAAAAGAATAGATACTTTTATATGTATAACTAAATCACTTTGCTATACACCTGAAACTAACATAACATTGTAAATCAACTATACTCCAATATAAAATAAAACTTTTTTTAAAGTTTTCAAAAAAGAAAGAAAGAAATATAGAGCTTCAATCCTCAGACTTTTACAAGCTCTGGAAAGTGAGAAACTAGCATAATTTATACCATGTTGGGGAGCCAGATGTGATCTTCTTTCCCTTACCTCTGCAAGCCTATCCTATGCATTCCTTTGCAATGCCATTTCATTCATTACCATGTCATCTTTCAAGGTCAGCCAGCCTTCTCTCTTTCTTTCCTTCCTTCCTTCCTTAAATTCAATTAGGGTATCGCAAGTAATTTATGCCAAAACAGCTGATTTGACTCATAATTTTTCTGGCTGGTATTTAGGTCAGAAAAGGCCAGATAAACAGAAATCCAAACCTTGTTCTAGTCCACCATCTCTCTGATCACTAAGGTTAAATATGTATTTTAATATTCATTCATCTTTCAAATACCTATTTGAAATAAGCTAGGTGGTAAAACAGAAGTGGACAATATAAACATGGTCCTGATATGGAACCAAATTTGGGTCCATTCACCCGTGTGCAGTAAAGCCAATCTACTGACACTGGGTTGTGGTAAAAGAAAGTGCAGCACGGTTTCACTCCCCAGTTTCATAGAGCTTACACTCTAGTGGGGAAAAAAAAACAATAAAGAAATTAGTTAAGAAATAAGGTATTTTCATCTAAAGTTAATTGCCATGAGAAAATTCAAATACATGGTGTAATACAGAGTGATTTGGGGAGCTCATTTAGACTGAGGGTCATCTAAGCCTTTCTAAAGAGGTGGCAAGTGAATTGAGATCTAAGCTAGACCTTCTCAAACTATAACTTGCATATGAATTACCTGGGGATCTTGTTTAAATTCAGATTATGATTTTGTCAGTGAGGTATTGCGCCTGAAATTCTGCATTTGTTATAAGGTCTCAAGTGATACTTAACGTTGCTCGTCCATGGAGCACCTGTTGGATAGAAAGAATAATGAAAAGAATCTAGAGAAGAGAGTTCCAGGAAAACAGGTTACAGAGGTGTTGAGGTGAGAAAAAATTTGACATTTGGGTTAGACACACCATTTTATAGAGGCTGGGAGTAGTGAGCAAGGGATGAGGGTTTACGATAAGAGCAAGGAAGCAGGCCAAATCATGTGGGGCACTTATTTCAGTGCGATGGAAGACATTGGAAGATTTCAAGAGGACGAGCAGTAACATGATCAAATTTAAGATCTTGAAGATCAAACTGACAACTATGAGAACATGTTAGAGGAACAAGAGTGGAAGGAGAAGAGGTTTTAGGAGACCAGAGTTGTACTCTTTGTGCAAGACATCAGTGACTTGGACCAATGGAGATAGAGAGGAGAAGAAGACTTTGATTATGATTTAATGACAGAGCCAACGGGACAAATGGATGGATTGGATATAGCAGAGATGGGAAAGAGAAATCAAGGATGTCAACTAGATTTATGTTTTGATCAATCAGTAGCAGGTGACGCCATTTCCTGAGATATAAAACCAAAAACAACAACAACAACAACAAAACAAAAACAACCCCTCCCCCCAACCACCACCAAACTTGTATTTTTGGTAAATGGAAAAGAGAAAATTATCAAGAATGACTCTTACTTCTAAAGCATCTGTTTGTATGTGTGCTGATGCAATTTCGTTTAGAAGCTGACCTTAGAATGAAGGTAGAAGGGCAAATGCATCTGAGAATTTACAATCATTTGGTAATTATCATTAAAAAGTTGGAAGTTCTCTGGCAAACAGTGTAACAGTGTTTTGCATTATGATGCAAGTTAAATAGACTTTTGCCCAAGCCTGGAATTTTGCAATGGAAGGAGATGATTTCTTAGAACAGGGATGGATGGAAATTTAGGGTATTTCTGAAGACCCACTAGTAAAATAGTAGTGTTTCACCCTCAAGATTGCTCCCTTTTGGATTTCCACGAATGATTTCTGTCATTTGAAATAGTTTAAGAAAAAGTTACATCTTTTTTCCAGTTGAGTCTCTAACACATTTTTCTGGTACCACAAATACGCTCATATTTCCAGTTGAAAGGATGGTTAGGATTGAATTATTGTTCAAATCCTTTTTTTCCTTTCAAAGTTGTCTTTCCTTGAATTAGTTTCTTTGTCACTGTCAAGGTTAAGTGAAGTCAGTACTGAAGAAAAGAACAGAAGGAATTTGGAATGCTTTTCCATAAACTCTGAACCCCAATGACCTAGCCTATGAGAATTCCCAGTAGGGCTCAGGGTTTTTAGGATAAATCATTTTGGGGAAATGCTTTCTTCCTTTGCCGTTAGATTGACATTGCAAAAGAAATAATACTCTTTGTGTCAACCTTTGTTCTAGCATGATTTCTCAAAGCAAGATTTTAGAAACCATGGGAATTTCTCCCTGGATGATACAAAATTGCATCTTCACCACCCAGTACTGCACAGAGCAGATGCAGACATTCAGTAGATGTTAATTGAATTACATTTGGGTTCCAAGAATCTTCTAGAGATCTTAGATCGGTTTCTTTCATCTCGCAGATAGTGAGCTGGAAGTGGAGAGGGTGGAGTTAAGAGTCTAGCTCCTAGGCAAAAAGACACATGTTGGTTAAGAACCTCACTATTTCCTTTGAAATTGAAGCCTTCAGTTTCTCAAGGACACTTTATAGATCAAGGCCCTGAATCCATAAACATTCCGTTTGCAATTATCTTGTTGATTCTACACGTGAACGTCTAAGTTTCTATTTACTGCTGTGGCAGGATAAGCAGAGATCCTTCCCACCCCCACTGCATCTGGAGAGAGCTTTGGGGATCAACAAGTTCTATCCTAGGAAGCAAACAGACATTCTCCACTAAGGAAGGACCTTTCTAATGAAATAGATTCAGGAAGGAAACAAAAACTACTTTATCAATGGTTCTGATGAACCTAGGGGCAGGACAGGAATAAAGACACAGACATAGAGAATGGACTTGAGGACACAGGGAGGGAGAAGGGTAAGCTGGGACGAAGTGAGAGAGTAGCACTGACATATATACACTACCAAATGTAAAATAGATAGCTAGTGGGAAGCAGCTGCATAGCACAGGGAGATCAGCTTGGTGCTTTGTGACCACCTAGAGGGGTGGGACAGGGAGGGAGGGAGGGAGACGCAAGAAGGAGGAGATATGGGGATATATGTATACATATAGCTGATTCACTTTGTTATAAAGCAGAAACTAACACAACGTTGTAAAGCAATTATACTCCAATAAAGATGTTAAAAAAAAAACAAACTACTTTATCACACCAATGCCAGAATTTTAATAATAGGGTCAGGCGAAAAACATGTTAATACACTGAAAAATAATTTTCTCCTCTGTTACTGACCTGCATTGTCTTTGGAAGAAGAGTAATTCTGACCATGGGGAGACACTTGTCTTTAGATAATTCAGGAAGAAACTTGTCCCCGCTGGCAGCCTTCACTGCCTGAGAGTGAAATGCACTTAAGGTACACTGTGTGTTCCGCTACAAAACCAGCCCACGTTCCTCCCACTTCAGAGCGAGCTGCAGGCTGGGCAGAGGAATCTTCCATTAACATCCAGCTGAAGCCCAAGGCAATCATTTTTGCACTTAACAAGAGACGGCAGCAACTTGGGACCGCTTCCTCTTGTGGAGAATAGGGCAGAAAACTGCCTCATTCTGTGGCAAAAGGATGGGGATGTTACCTAGGAAAACTAGCGGGAGAATATAAGAGGAGGACAGCAGAGACCGGAGGAGAGAAAGTTAGGAAGCAAGGTAATAACCGTTTGGGATAGCTCCTCAAGGCCTAAATTGTGAGTCCTTGTCCTGTTTGCTCATCTCCACCTTTCCCCAGATGCTAGTAGCGAGCAGCTTACTCAGAAAGGGTTATAACTACTAGTCCTCCTACTAGGAATGATTTTGCAATACTTACCTAACTTTTTTGGTTATGTTACTGACCTGGGTTCTTGGCCTCCTTAATCAATAGAAATTGCTAAGAGGCCAGACAAGAAATTCAAGCAAGGCTTTATTAGGGCTCCTGCTATAGCAGGAGGGAGCCAAAACAAGTAACAAGTTGCCTTGTTTGCTCCACAAGGTGGGGTGAGCTGGTTCCTTATATGGAGTGAGGGTAGGGGTGTGTCCAGGGGTCAGGCCAGAAGGGTGGCTTAGGGGGTTGGCCCACCCCTTGGGTGACACTGTGTGCAGAGGGCATGTGCAGTACCCTGCTTTTGCTCCCGACACTCTGTTTTTGCTCCTGGCTCCTCAGGAGTGGCAGTTGGGATTTTGGTCTTTTTTTCTTTTTTTTTTTTTTGTTTTGTTTTGTTTTGTTTTTTTAAATCAGTCATCAATTTTATACACATCAGTGTATACATGTCAATCCCAATCGCCTAATTCAGCACACCACCATCCCCACCCCACCGCAGTTTTCCCCCCTTGGTGTCCATACATTTGTTCTCTACATTTGCGTCTCAACTTCTGCCCTGCAAACCGGTTCATCTGTACCATTTTTCTAGGTTCCACATACATGCGTTAATATACGATATTTGTTTTTCTCTTTCTGACTTACTTCACTCTGTATGACAGTCTCTAGATCCATCCACGTCTCAACAAATGACTCAATTTCGTTCCTTTTTATGACTGAGTAATATTCCATTGTATATATGTACCACATCTTCTTTATCCATTCGTCTGTCGATGGGCATTTAGATTGCTTCCATGACCTGGCTATTGTAAATAGTGCTGCAATGAACATTGGGGTGCATGTGTCTTTTTGAATTATGGTTTTCTCTGGGTATATGCCCAGTAGTGGGATTGCTGGGTCATATGGTAATTCTATTTTTAGTTTTTTAAGGGACCTCCATATTGTTCTCCATAGTGGCTGTATCAATTTACATTCCCACCAACAGTGCAAGAGGGTTCCCTTTTCTCCACACCCTCTCCAGCATTTGTTGTTTGTAGATTTTCTGATGATGCCCATTCTAACTGGTGTGAGGTGATAACTCATTGTAGTTCTGATTTGCATTTCTCTAATAATTAGTGATGTTGAGCATCTTTTCATGTGCTTCTTGGCCATCTGTATGTCTTCTTTGGAGAAATGTCTATTTAGGTCTTCTGCCCATTTTTGGATTGAGTTGTTTGTTTCTTTAATATTGAGCTGAATGAGCTTTTTATATATTTTGGAGATTAATCCTTTGTCTGTTGATTTGTTTGCAAATATTTTCTCCCATTCTGAGGGTTGTCTTTTCGTCTTGTTTATGGTTTCCTTTGCTGTGCAAAAGCTTTGAAGTTTCATTAGGTCCCATTTGTTTATTTTTGTTTTTATTTCCATTAATCTAGGAGGTGGATCAAAAAAGATCTTGCTGTGATTTATGTCAGAGTGTTCTTCCTATGTTTTCCTCTAAGCGTTGTATAGTGTCCAGTCTTACATTTAGGTCTCGAATCCATTTTGAATTTATTTTTGTGTATGGTGTTAGGGAGTATTCTAATTTCATTCTTTTACATGTAGCTGTCCAGTTTTCCCAGCACCACTTATTGAAGAGACTGTCTTTTCTCCATTGTATATCTTTGCCTCCTTTGTCATAGATTAGTTGACCATAGGTGCGTGGGTTTATCTCTGGGCTTTCTATCCTGTTCCATTGATCTATGTTTCTGTTTTTGTGCCAGTACCATATTGTCTTGATTACTGTAGCTTTGTAGTTTAGTCTGAAGTCAGGGAGTCTGATTCCTCCAGCTCCGTTTTTTTCCCTCAAGACTGCTTTGGCTATTGGGATTTTGGCCTTTTTGTATCTTGTTCATAATTTGCTCCAACTGGCATGCGTGCAGTTATTTTTAGTCCCTTGTAGTTTCTTTGTATTTTGTTGCTCAGGGAGACGTTTGTCCAGGTGCAAGCACTGCAGCAAAGGGTCCCAGGTCCCAGGTTCCACCCTGTCTCAATTACTCCTTCATCAGTGTCCAGGGGGGACTCAGGGAAACAGGTGTGGGTGGGTTTGAGAAAGACATCAACTTCCTGATAACTTGGTGGGCCCTGGTGGAGACAGGTCTAAGAGGTACATAGGCCAGACTCTCTCTCGTGATTAAGATAAAGAGATGTTTACAGGCCAGCAGGTGACTCCCTAAAATGAGAGACAACATGCCTACTTTGCCTTGATCCCCCCTCAAGTGCTAGCAATGTTCATGCACATAGCAGGACAGGAAGGGTTCCTGGAACATCTGGGTCACGTAACACTTAATCCTTATTATTACAAAGGCTCTTTTTTCTCCCAAAAGGATTTGTAGATGCTGGGCATAGTACGGCACTGAGTATTCCTTCCACAAATGCTAATTTAATCCCTTTAGATGGCAGACTCTAATCTAGGTTCTGGGCAAATCAATTCTTTTTGGTCTCTGACTTTAGTGATCTCATAATCTACTGGGAAGACAACCATGAAGAAATAATTCATTTCAGTTCAATTAGGTTGAAGAAAACACTGTGAAGAGAGTCCAGTTAGTTCACCTAAGAGTTGATAAGAATCTAAACAGAAGCAATGGCAAGAAAGATGAAATAGGAGAGGGAAGCTGAGTCTGAGAGATGTTTCTGAAGTTTCAGATAGATTTGATAGGCAATTGGAGACAGTGGGAAAGGGGGCTGTCAAACCCTAGAATATCAAAACCAAAGAGAAGACTCTGCATAGTTAGGGTGCGGTAGGGGTCAGGGGGCCACTGCAGTTGTGGCATCAGGGCCTTAAGTATTCTGTGTCATGAACGAGGGTGTTGTTTTGCCTTTTTGGACGACTACGTGTGTGTGTTGGAGAGTTTGCAGATTCTGGAAGTCCTAGAAAGGGTGGGGCTAGGAACTCACCTCTGGGAAGGGAAAGGAACAAAGAACAGGGGCTGAGTTACTTGTCCAACACCAATAGCAGATACACCACTTTTCCCTTGGAAAAATGAAACAAATATTAAGGTGAGGAAGATACGTTCAGTAGGACAGTGAAGTGGTTGAGAGTTATGGACTCCCCAGTCAGATTGGCTGGGTTGATCTCTATTAGCCCTGAGGCCCTGGGCTGGTTACCCAAGCTGTCTGAAATCTTAGCAAAAGCCTGGCACATAGTAAGTGCTTAGCAAATATTAGCTTCTGCTATTCTAAGTAATTCGGGGCAGAAAAGGGAAATCAGAAGTATTTTTCTAAACATGAACAGGAAGCTAGGAAAAAAATAGCTTTCAAAACCGCACTAGAATGTAACTCCAAAAGCACAAGCAGCAAAAGAAAAAAATAGGTAAATGGGAAATAATTAAAATTTAAAACTTTGTGCTTTAAAGGACATGATCAAGAAAGGGAAAAGACAACCCACAGAATGGGAGAGGAATTTTGCAAGCCATATATATCTAATAAGAGACTTACATCTAAAAAATAGAAAGAATTTTTATAATTCAATAATAAAATGACATATAACCTAATTTTTTAAATGGTCAAAGGACTTGAATGGACATTTTGCCAAAGAGGATATACCAATGACAAATAAACACATGAAAGATACTCAACATCTTTAGCAATCAGGGAAATGCAACTCAAAATTACAATGAGATACCACTTCACACACACTAGGATGGCTATAATGAAAATGACAAATAACAAGTGTTGGTGAAGATGTGGAGAAATTGAAACACATACTGCTTATAGGAATATAAAATGGTGCAGCCACTTTGGAAAACAGTCTGGCAGTTCCTGAAAAGTTTAGAGTTACCATATGACCCAGCAATTATACTTCTTTGTATATAACCAAGAGAAATGAAAATATATCTCCACAAAAAAAAAACTGTGCATGATGTTCATAGCTGCGTTATACAAAAAGTCCCAAACATCCCAAATGTCCATCAACTGATGAGTGGATAAAGAGAACGTGGGCTATCCACACAGTGAAATATCATTTGGCAATAAAAAGAAATGAAGCACTGATATATGCTCAACATGGATAAGTCTTGAAAATATTATATTTGGTGAAAGAAGCGAAACATTAAAAAATTTTATATAATTCTATTTATATGAAATATCCAGAATAGGCAAATCCATAGAGACAGAACATAGATTAGTGGTTTCCAGGGGATGGAGATGTTTGAGGGGGTATGAAGAGTGAATGATAATGAATATGGAGTTTCCTTTGGGGTGATGGAAATGTTCTAAAGTCGATTGTTGTGATGGTTGCATAATTCTGTGAATATGTCAAAATCCATTGATTTATACACTGTAGATGGGTGGATTGTATGATGTGTGAATTGTATCTCTATCAAACTTAAAAAAGAACAGTATGTTAAGCATTTTCCTGGTTAAGATACATCATATGGACTGCCTGTTTCAGACTAACAGATCGATATCAAATGAAAAATTTCTAGTGGCTGTGCAAAATGGAAATTCATGGTCCTTGGATGGTCTACTTTTCTTGGATGACCCAGAAAAAGACCACTTGTGCTGGGTATCTTGCACTTGTTTCTCCAGATCCACTCTGCACCCTCCACCCTGCTCTCAGTAGAGGCTGATTTGTGTGAACTCTGCCAGTGGAGTCCTGTGGCTTATGGTTGGTTCTGGCCATGGGGAGCTGCAGCAGGAGACCAAGGGGAAGGAGGAGTGAGGAGTTTTTGGAATCTAACTGAAATACCATCAATGCATAAGCAACATAATGCAGGATCTAACTGGACCTGGGCTGAGAAGAACAGTGGAAAGATCCTAACAAGTGGATGTTTAATATAAAGTCCAGGTGAAGAAGTGGTTACTACAACACAATGTGAAGTTGTGATTATTGCCAACTCACTGTGAATCAGGAGTTGACATAATGCACCCCCCATAATAAAATTCTAATTTTATAGTGCCCCAAATAAAGGAATGTTTACATTCACTTCCTTTGTGATCAGACTACTCTTGGAGTCCTGTGATCAGACTACTCTTGGAGTCCTGTGTTCAGCTCTAGGTGCCACATGAAAAAACTCCCGTGTCAAGCTGCTGCAGATTTTAATGCATCCATTTTATTTCGAGCTCCATCTCTTGGGTACTCGGACATGAGCAAACAGGGACTGGGAAATCAGATAATTTGATAGGTAGATATGAGGCTGTTTTAAAATTGCCTTTCCCTTCCAATTCTTAAGACATTGTTTTTGAACCAAACTCTCACTTCCACTAAATTCTTTCCCAGGCGGCTTCTGAAATCTTTATGCAAATATACTTAACTCATCCTACAGACCTTAAACCAACCCAGACCTATGTACACATTTTAGCCTCCAACCTGGTGCATATAGAAGAACTATCTAATCAATAAATTTGATCGGAAATAGCTTCTTAAAGGCCTAGTTTTAAGTGTATGGTGAAATTCAAGTTGAGGTCAAATAGTGTCAGAATGTTCATGCTAGAAATGCCTTTGATATCATTTAGTCCAAAACTCTGCTCTTATAAGTAGGGAGGTTGAGGCCCAGAGACGTGGAATGATTTGCCCAAGTTCACCAAGCTAGTTAGTGGCAGAACCTAGACAACATCTGAGCTCTCCTGATTTTAACCCAGAGTCTATTCACTGGGTTACGCTGCTTCTCTGATGAAATCATGCTTCTAAAATCTGATGAGTTTGAGTCCGCTTGGAGTAGACTTGATGGGTCTTCTTTTCTCAGTGTTTGGTATCAACATTGTGATAAGGCACTGTAGATCACATATGCAAGGCATTTGTCTGCCTTACTTGAAACTGAAAAAATATAGTGCTTGTAGTGTTTTACCGAGACACTTTTAAAAAAAATGTTTTACTGACTTTTTATTATCTGTTCATTACACAAACATTTATTGAGAAAATATTGTGTTAGGTAATATCCAAAGGAGTAAGCACAACAAAGAGAAAAAAAAACCCTTACCTTTGTAGCATTTATCTTGTAATTTTATTTTTATACTTGGGGTGGACTTCAAGTGAATTGAGAGAATGCTTGCCTTACTTCCTGTGGTAACCAGCCTCCAAGACAGCCTCCAGCGATCCTAGCCTCCTGGTATGCACAACTGTGTGTAACACCCTCTCTGCTGTCCTGTATGCACAACAGAATACTGTGGAAGTGGCAGTGTGTGACTTTGATTTTCAGTCACAAAAAACATTGCGGCCTCTGTCTTCACCTCCCTTGGATCACTTACTCAGAGGAGCCTTGTGGAGAGACCATATGTAGGGAGGAATTGAGGCCTCCTATTAACAGCCAGCACCAACTTTCCAGCCATATGAGAGAGTCTTGGAAGTAACTTGGAAGTGAGTCTTTGGTGCTGTCTTGGAAGCAGACCTGCCAACCTCTGTCAAGTCTTCAGATGACTGCAGCCTCATGAAAGACTTTGAGCCCAAACTGCCAACTAAGCTGCTCCAGAATTTTGGACTCAAGAAATTGCAAAAATATGAATGTTATTGTTCTCTGACATCACTAAGTGTTGAGGTAATTTGTTATGCAGCAGTAGATAACTGATACACTTCCTGATTTTTAGGAAGGCTCCCTACAGAAGAAAGATCCGAGAAACACCTGCATATTAAAAATTGGAAAGGAAGCAATGCTTTCCTGCACTTCTGGGTCACAAGAAAAGAGAACGAACTCTTAGCGGGAAAGGCACCTACAAACATTGGCCGTTTCAAACCCATGGTTTCTGATAGAGTGTTCCATGTTTTTGGTGCCATCAGAAATTTGGGGTTTCAAAACGTGATTAAGAAGAATATAAAGTAGGTAAACATTTATTACATGGGAGAGGAGAGAGATGCATGGGTGCAGAAAAGGCAATCTTCTTGACTACAATAAAGAAGACTACAGCTATTAACTTAGGGTGGTTAAATTCAGCATTGGGCATAGCAACAGAAAATTTTGTAAAAAGTGCAACAGCTGGGCGAGACTATTTGCTAGTAATATATTTTCGTCAAGAAAAGAAAAACGTATCTTTGGTAACGTGTCAATTTTCAACAAGCTAATTCGTGGCAAGTCTTTCTTCGGGAAAAGAAATAATTAAATCTTCCTGAAGTTTTTGCTCTCTAAC